>NW_024712526.1:5120585-5228887 GCF_018991925.1 Homarus americanus | reverse complement strand
ACCAGACTGTCATATCATATAACTTTTATATTAAAAACCACATTAGAGTTTCCTTCCATCCTGATTTCTAGACAAACATTATCTCGATCACCCCTACAACGCTTTTGTTCTTTGTTAGTATATATTGAGTCTTGCAAGTTGGACACTTTACTGATTTTGGAAGAACACGTGGGAATGAAAATGCTATAGTTTCTGAACTTTTTCCCAAAAACTGTCAATCTTTCCACATAATTGGCCCGTGACGGTTACAGTAACGCGTGCAGGATGATTTTATGAAAGACAGGAGACATGCAGTGTTGGAGGAGAAAGCAGCGGTAATGGCGGATATTTAATGGGAAAATAGAAAATTATAAGGCTTCTCCGTTTTATACATTTCATCGATAATGTAATAAATATTATTTTATAATTGATAGTCTTATTCAAATAATGATTAGTTGTTGCGGAATGAAGCGATTGTGTCAAAAATAATACCGAACTTACTTTATATATTATCAGTCAATGGAAGCAACTATCTTGAAGAAGCATGGTTGTATTTTACAATATTTGTGGAAGTGATATGGTCGTCATTGAAAACAATATGGCTTCCTCATATATCTCCTTGATGAAGAATAAAATTATATGAATATACAATTCTATTAACCAATGTTTACTCATAAGATTGTAGAATTAATCAGACGCTCACGGTTCGATTCCAACAATATGATCCTCATCATTTGTAATGAATAGGTTTAAGATTCTATTGGCAGAAAGAAAAATATATATATATGGTAGTGGGCAGAGTTACAGACACTACGGCTCTCTGAATACTGGCTAAAAAATTTCAAGTCTATAAGCAAAATCTCCAATATGACACTCCGCTTTATTGACATTTTGGCGAGGAGCGAATTTATTGTTTATAATCGAGAACGGCGCAGACAAGCCAGAATTTTCAGCGAACATTTTCGTACTTTCTTAGCGTACAAAGGGCGTGAAGACTTATTTAGTGTCATATGATCATTTTTCGCCTTAGTTTACCCTAATTTCCTCATCATTCATGTCCTGCCCACTACAGGTGATTTGTGATCGTAATAAAAAAACTAAAAAATTGTTTATAAACATTGGTAATAGTGATAGTGAATCGAGGCTAACACCAGAAGGTTGTTCAATTTCGTTCATTTTTCCTCTTTGGATGAAAGTAAGAATAAAAGATGGTGAATATGCATTTTCAAACAATTTGGCTCTCTAGTAGAGCAATGTATTTTTCGATGGTTAAGACAATTTGACCATTTCTCTGATGTTTCCTCAGTAAATTACCTAAAATTACTTAACCTAACCTCCAAACTGGAGCTCATCGCTCCCATGGATCTAGATGTATTTTCGATGTTGAAACTTCTATATTAGTGTCAAATTGTCTAAACCATCGGGAAAAATACGCCTCTACTCTGGCAGCAATTGGTTGAATTATATTTAAGTTTTATGACATACTATCACCCAAATAACAAGGAAAAAATGACGAAATCAAACCAGCGTGCTACTTTTCATCCTCTATCTTGTTTGTTTTATCAAATTTTCTTGAAATTACATATTCAAAATATAGGAATGCCCTTCATCATTATCTACATAATTGTACTGTTCGTGTATACTGCTAGATGTTTAGTGGACTGCAATTTGTATAGCTATGCATCACGGACAGTAATAAGAACTTTTACAATGCCACCAAGTTTAACCGCGTCACGAGGACATGGCAATAACTTTATGTGCCATGTAATACATACCATTGTCCTTCTTGTAGATTTGTTGACACAAACATCAAAGGACTTTAATGGTGTGAAGTCGTTATGGATGTTGCCTTCAAGAAAATTCCCTAATCTGATTTCATGCAGAATGCTAATGAAAAGACGCTAAATAAACAAATATGAATGAAACATATATTATAAATAATAAAAAAATACCAAGCATAAATTGTTAGATGTGTAAGTGTTGAACACGGCCTACACAACAACCTTCCGAATAAATTCTCCATAAGCCGCTTCTGATCAACCTCTGAGGTAATGTATGACTTATCTGGCTGCATGGGACAGAGAAAATAACTCTTTTGCTACATTTTCCATGAAAAATAAGCCATTCGGTTGGACAGTGAATCAATAACAGGTGAGGAAACTTACTGTTATGTTTTGATGGTTGGCTGTCTGGTGGGAGTGTAAATAAGTGGTAAAATCGTGGTACCGACTTCACTACTGGCGGCACTCTTATCCTTAAGCTACAGTACGTTGGCCTTCCTGGCTGTTAACTCCCAAGAGAATTATAGAAAACGTCAGCGTCGTGCAGGCACTTGGTGAGCCATGTCGTTTGAGGTGGTGGTAGGGTCGAGGCTTCTAATTTGTTGTTTACGAGGTGTTATGTGGTGTTGGTGTGATTTGTGGTGCCGCAGTTGTATATTTTAGCTCTTTTTAGGTTGTATCAGTTCTCTTTGATAGGTTTAAATATAATCTAGAGTTTAGTATGTATTTTAATATTGCTCCTTCAAACGATATTCCAATCGCCTATGATTTAGTCTACTGGGGAGGTGGGTGAAGACCAGTGGCAGCAGTTGCCAAATGGGACGTGCTCGTTGTGGCTGTGGAGATAACGTTGACCACCTCCGGCGGCCATCTCATACCCCAGTGAATTTCTCTGCCATCTCCTCACGCACCACTAGCCCAGCCTACCCCAGGGCGGCTATACTCTCAAGCATGTGGTAAATCATCCTGCCTTTTCGTAAATCAAAACCACCTATATAAACCATTGTATTGTAGTTGACTTTGGTCGTGATAAGAAAGGGTTCATTTCCTCTTGTGACATCAGCCATGTGTAAGAGCAATAGGGATTAGTCTTGGTATCTTTGTTGGTCAGGTTCTCCTGTCTCAGAACAATGCATGGTAGTATGCTGGTTGTCACGTCCTCCCCTGGACGCCTCACCACCCATTACAAAGACCATGCCCAGTAATATTCGATGTGAGCTGACTTAGGCTATGATAATGTCATGGAAAAATGTAATCACATGATGTTAGGAAAACCATTACGGGTATCATCCTGTTTTGACGTACAAATAGATGGTCACTTCATTATCATTAATGAATATTTTGGTAGGAGCCATTACCAAGGATTCTGGATAAGCGTTTTTTTTTTTTTTTAAGGGGGGTCAGTGACCTTCATATTCGAACTTCTTACCCAAAGGTGATATTTCTGACAAATTTGATCATCATAACCCTCAATAAATCCTAGAAAATAGATCTTAATTTAGAGAAACCAGCCTTAATATTTCAAATTACTTTAAAATTTACCAATTGGTGTATTTTCAATGGTACTGTATTTTACAAATCTGGAACTGCCAATTTATTCATGTATTTTTTCCCTGTGCTACTGCCTACAGTACTTTGTATTTATATACATTTCACCTCTGCTCTACTCCTACTAGGCCTAGTGCTGTGTACTGACAAAATTTTCGTTTATAATTCCCTTTAAAATGGCTGGCAAGCATAAAAGTGAGAGTTCTTGTGGTGCTGAGAACAAAGAGACACCCATTTTAGATTTTCTATGTATTATTTTCGCATTTTCGACCTGGTCGTTGGTCCCTAACCCCGTCGTAAGTCGAGGACTGACTGTATATAAGGAAGCAGTGGGACCCAACCTCCTCTGCCAGAGAATGTGCTTCTACTTAGCAGTACTGTATCATCAGTGGATTTCTGTCTCACATCCAACAATACACCCTTTACCTCAGTCGTCTAAAATTTGACAACTCTTGCTTTCAAAATCATATTAACCCACTCAGGGTCTTTCGACACAAATTTTGTCACCAAGCGCTACCGTTAGTCATAATCCTTTAAACCCAGAACTGTCTGATAGCAGGAAAGTTTTTTTTTACATAAATACAGTAATGCATACTGTGTTTATAAATGCTTTTTTTTTCGAAATTCATGAAATAATAATTGGAAATTATTGGTTAAATGTAATTCATAAAAATATGCCAATTTAAAAAAAAAGGATTTCTCTATTTACACATTGTTAGATGTTGGTGCACTTGGTGATGCCTCCCTCCCTCTGTGCCCCACAGTACCATACTTACCCTGAACAAAGCAACTAAATCTAGTTTTGGTGGGAGTACAGGTAGTGTGCACTTGTTAGGGAGATGAGCAACACGTCTTTTATTTTTCCTTTAAGTCACAACAACATGCCGGGCAGTTCCTTTCACACTAGGACTGCTTGTTGAAGGGCCAGACAAACTATCGCTTGCACTAGACGGGTCAGGGACACTGGGAGAGGCTTCAGGAGGCACCGCACTATCACCACGTGGTGCAATCTCCTTGTTCTTTTTATGTTTACCCATCCCTCCACCTTTGCCAGCAACATGAGGCATGGTTCAAAACTATCATAACACTGTAATGAATAAATGAAATCACTGTGGTGAACGAGAAATAAGTACAAGCCATGAGAAAATGGTGGGAAAGGTAGGTCAAGGTTACATCCGGCGCCGTTTAACCACAAGGGCAACTGGTGTGGTCACTCATGTAACCTTGGAGGGCAGTCTACATAGTTGTCAGATCACACCGACGTCGCCAAATATGTGTCTAGCATATCTAGTGTTGATATGTTAAAATTATTTAAACTTTATAGTTCATACGCAAATTTGTGTATGAAAACCCTAAAGCGATAATTTAGATCATACACAAATTTGCATCTGAAAACCCCAAGACTGTTAATTTCCATGGTAAAACTCCTCCTTAGATTTCACAGGTTTCATTTACCAAAACAAAATAATCTCATAAATAATTTTAAGTGCTAGACTTTTAATCTTCAGCAATTGAAGATTATGGTCTTTGAAATCAGTCTTGGCATGAACTAAAATGAAAAGTTTGTTATTGAAGGAAGCAGAGCTTTTTGTCAATAAAAATATGCTTTTAGTAATAATAAGGAAGGCCAAACTATTCAAGTGAAGAATCACTGTTACTCATAACCCCTAAGATTATGTCAACCCTGATCAGTGATCCACTTGATCGTGCAGATCGATTAACCTAATATGTAATCAATATCCACGAAACAACTTCATAATGAAACACCACTCACCTCAACCTTCTAACCATTAAAAATATTAATCTTTGTGGTACTTTATGTATTAAAATTTTTAGTAAATATCAGTAATTTATATACTGTACGTATATAAAATACATTGTGTGCTTATGTGTGTGCTCCTTTTACATTCCTACAGTTCTGAAGATAGAGCTGAAATTTGGTACGACATACAACACCTTGGCGGTGCTGGGCAACTCACCTAGTGAATAATAAAGTAAAAATAACTTATCCTCTTTGGATAATCCAGGCAAAGACACTGGTAGTAATATTGCAAAAGGAGAACTTTACAATTATGTTATAAGGAATAAGAACTCTAAGAGCAAGAGCAGTTAAAATTCCATGATTCTATATGAAACTGATTCTACAGACAACCAATAGTTCAATGTGGAAATCAAATCCTAAAATTGATTCAATTCAATAAAGCAAAAAGTGTTGTTTCCAGCATAAAACCATTATCAAACAAGCAGGGATGTGTCCAATGTAAAATGCTAAAGTACTTGGTCATCATTGTGCCCAATTTTAAGCTTTTTTGTTAAGTAAATGCCTGAAATATTGTCCAGAGAGAGAGAGAGGGGGGGGGGGGGAATAAGAAAGCAGTCAACAGTATTGTGTCCAAATTTCAGCTTACTAGCTCAAAAACTGTTTGAAGATATTGCCCAGACAAATTAAAAAACAAACGAAGAACGCACTGAGTACTAGTGATATGATCGAGACCAAGACTGAGTCCTACAATCCAAGGCAAAGACTTGCCTCCAGAGAATGAAACCTGTGCATTAGTCTAGTTTTAAGGATAATTTTCTTGAGATAAAATTTAGGGTTTCAGTTCATACAACTATAGTACTGTATATTTTTGAGGGGTTGTGTACTCTGGATGATGAAGGATCAGTCTTATGATGAAGTAGAAATGTAAACCAACTAATTCCCAGCAATAAAACAAATCCTCAGGAGTTTGACTGCACCCTAGTGCAGGGAGTTAAGCTGCTAGGCTGCGATTGGCTGGCAAAAAATAAAAAGCGGAAATGGTTAAAAACTATATCATTCTTACACCACCCTCTGCCAACACACATGCCCAAAACTTATGTCCATATGCAGCAGTAATATTCCCAGATGTCTCCCAAGTGTGGAAATTTCCACTGACTCAATAGTCACATCGGAACTAGTGAATTGAGTGTTAGAAATACACTGCTGTACACAGCACTTAGATGCACCACACAATGTCAAAAGAAAAGGAATGTTATGTTTGTTGATGAAATTCAAGTCATTACATTCACCAAAGAAATCCCTGCTTACATTATAGTCAACCTTTTACAGAAACATGAAATGATTTACTGGTCTCGGAGGTACCTTTCACTACCTGAACCCAAACTTAACCAAATGACAACTTCCAAACAGACTTGAAGATTATTAAGTAAATTTATGCTCTCATAAGGTCTCAAGCAAAACTATGTGACTTGGGTCTTTTAAGTCCCTGAGACTGAAATCTGGAAATAAAGTCTCGAGACCTATATCACTGCGGAGTCCCCCTTTGGAATTCATATTTTAAGGGCATGTGTCTGTCAATACTGTGCATCCTGTTGATAAAAACATTTCAAGGCCCTCTAGAAAAGTTAAGCTCTGCAAGGAGTTAATATAGAAGTATGGATCTCAAAGGTCCTTTGTTGATGACCCACACTTCATAAGTTTGTAAATCAAGTCAGTAACAGTGATCAAGGCAAAATAAAGTCAAAATAAAAGTATGGTATCTTGGATATTGAAAATCCTGACTTATATTAATCAAGACAATTCAAATTTAAATATTAATTACATATAAATATAATAACTTATATTTTGTATTAATTTATTGATACTTTATAAATATTCGGTGGATGATATACATATATTTGTTTATTAACTGTTGAATTCGGACAGGTACAGTATACAGTAATATTATTCTTAAGTACAGCATGAAAATATCTATCTGGATATATTCTATTCTGAGTACCAAACTTGACTCTCAGTGAATACATCTTGTGGCTCTAGCCTGAGAAATTAATGTTTTTCTAAATTCAATAACAATGTTTTTTATAATCTGTCACTGGTATGTTAAGCTCCAAACCCTAGAAATTAATTTTTTTCTAAATTCAATAACAATGTTTTTTATAATCTGTCACTGGTATGTTAAGCTCCAAACCCTTTTACTATGTCAGTCTATAAATATGAGTATTCAGCACCATGCTACACCAAATGAAGGATTAGAGTATGAAAATCCCATTTTATAACCAGGAGGAGGAAGCAAGTGACCTGATATACTGTAACCTTCTCTGTGCCTTACAGAGAGAACATATTACCTAATGCATGTTACACCATCCAAGTGGACAATGCTGAAAAAAAGAGGCTCTAAACAACACTTTTCACCAAAAGTATTTTGTTCTATATCATTAAAGTTTATTAGCCAATGGTTGGCTCAGAGCCCAGTGGGAATTCAAGGTCATTAAATTTAAATGACTGAATCTGGTACATTAGTTCTTTAGTCATTAAAGGAAATTTATTTTCCTGTGTTTTTTAGTTCCTGCCAATATACAGCCACATTTAGAGAGGAGAGACCACACTGGTGAAACAAATGACCATCAAAGAACACTCACCTAAAAAAAAAAAACTATGGTATACTGTGATAAAAACATCTTGGTAAGCTTCAGAGTGAAGATTATTAATTATAAAACCATGTGTAATCTTAAATTCTCTCCCCCTATAGTAAAGGTCATTGGATATTGGAGGGTAAACTAAGGAAAAGGCAGGTTGTTAACCTGAAATCTGGCAGGTAAGTGATGAGGTATTATGATATATTTATTACTAAAGGGTTTTGAAAAGAGAGCTGATGAACCAGGCTTGAAAGTTCTGACTCAGTGACCATGGACTCGCACTGGGCTTCAAACAGATGATTGCTTCAAGGAGGCCGATGATCTGGCTCCTAATGTCTGATAAGTACTGCCAATTACAAATTGCTTCATTATCCATTTTTATATCTTCCATTAAACTATATGCCCTTGCTGAAGGGAAGAGAGAAGGCCTCATATTGTAGCATTTTAACAGGTCACTTTAAAAAATTACCCATAGGTCATACAAAGTGCTTTGTATAGAACTGCTTATGTCAAATTTATAAACAAGTACTCTGGTATTAAAATTTAACCAGTCGACTGTTCTTATCACAGCATTGTATAGTTCCTATATTTGTTATTATAAGAACCATATAAAGTAAACAAAATTTCTTTTGGCTCAGATGATACAATACACAGAGTATTTTAAAGCATAAAACTGACAAGGAGGAAACCAATTCTTTAACTGATAATTCTCTTAATATTTTAGACAAATATTTCCAAGGTTGGTGATTTCAGAGTTTCATGTGAGCTGTCAATCAACACAGAGGGCTGGTGAAAAGGTGGGTGTAGAACTCTGGTTCATTCATCTCGTATCTGTATTTCTGCACCATCTCTTGAATACGTAACTTGCGCCGAACATGAGGAGGTTGGTAGCTGTAAAAAATGACATAGAACATTAAAACTTGAAAATCTCACCTCTTTTAAGGGTTAAATTGCCTCAAATCTGAAATGGTCCCAAATTTAATGTAGTGAGTTTGTGAAGTCTAATTTTATGGCTGGGAAAGGATGATGATGTTATATATGAAACTGTGTCCTTTATTTACTAAACAGATTCTGTACAGTTATATCTCACAAATTCCAATGGTTGTGTTCCTGTAGAATCATGCATTAGCTAAATTAACACTGTAAAGGGACTACAGCTGTAGAATTGTACTCATAAGAGGCATATTACAACTGTATAAAAAAGGGGCTCTGGCTCACCCGAATTAGTGAAAAATCTGAATTAAACGAGTTCAGAATATTCTGACATTGTGTGACAATTTATGTACCTCTGTGTTCGATTATTCATTTGTTTTCTTTTCAGTTTTTGTACCTAGCTATGCCTTGGCTGCCACAAAATAATCTATTTATAATTACTGCAAAAACATAAATACTTTCTAAATGTATATACAGTCTCTCCTCGACTTACGACATATTCGACTTACGACAACCCGGACATACGACGGCCCTGTCTCCTCCTCTGCTTCATCCAATTAATGTAGTCTCCATACTTAATTAAAAAATTATTGAGGCCCTGTGTGCATTCAGCTGACTAAATTAAAGGTAGGTGCACAGTAACACTTTATTCATTCTTCATTATTGATTACTTTTACTGTACAGTCAACCATCACTTTACGCGGTTAATTCAACCCACAGGGTACAGCGGAAAGTGAGAAACGCATAAAGTGAACAACATAACATATGGGATTAATTGAAATAGAGACCGGGCCTACCCCCAAACTCCACTTTTTGACGACGCACAACTATGTTGTAGTAAAATTATTATATTAACTTTATGATGGTATGCACACACAATTAATAATTAAGAGAAATATCAATAATGTTAGGTTTTTTAACACTTACATTAGTAGAAAAGATGGCTGGGCACACGGGGATGGGTGGTTGGTTCCGAGGCAGAGGGCAGATTAATTATTGGCCCTCACCTGTATCACTTGTATCACTATCCACCACAGAGGCTTGCAGGGCCTCTTTGTCAAACCCCTCAAAGTCCATATAAGTTCATATCCTCACTATAATTATCACTATCACTGACTTGGGCCGGCTGTGGTGAGTGGCGGGTGAAGAACTCGGTAATGTTTTGATGACTGGGCGACCTTGTGCACACCATGCTCGCGCCGCTTACACAACATGGCGGGAGATTTGAATCCAAAAATGGCGCGGCTCGCCAGCCGCTCTCCGCGTAAAGGGGTACATGCACCGCGGAATGTGAGCATTCCTGTTTCGGCAGGGTACCACGTAAACGTGGAAACGCGGAATGTGGGACCGTGTAAAGCGAGGGTTGACTGTACAGTATTTTATTTTAGAATTTCTATGTATTATTTTCGCCTTTTCGACTTACGACCTGGTCGTCGGGACGGAACCCTGTTGTAAGTCGAGGAGAGACTGTACAGTAATAAAAAAGTAAATAATTCAATAATAAATAAATGTAACTGCAAGATGAACTGATGAGACGAACGGTGAAGTTACGAGGTAGGAGGTGAGGTGACATGACTAGGCACTTACACAGCACACATTAACAGCAATACTAAACCAGTGTCTTAGAACATTTCACTTTATAATTTCTATTTTAAAATTAATTGATACATGACAGCTCGATTTGGCTACTTTTGCACTTGGGCAACTGATGAGTATTAAACCAAGGCATATGGAGGCACATTATACATTACAGTACAATAATATTTATTAAGTTCTGATAAATACGCTACAATATCATTAACTAAGGGCTCAAGACAGATCCTGTGGTAAACACCAACCCTCTTGAGCAGTGACAACAACGGTGCTGGAGAGATGGTGAGCGCGTGCACACACACACACACACAAATAAATAATAATGGGAAAATCCTCTCACAAATAATCAGAAACAAAACAAAATGTGAGTCTACCCTCAAGTCAACTCCATGCTTTGTTATTAAAGTTAACTTTAATAACAAAGCACAGAGTTAACTTTAGGGTAGACTCACATTTTTTCTAAATTTTGTTGTCCTGATTCGGATTATTTGCGAGAGGATTTTCCCATTACAATATTATTTATTTGTACAGTATGTTTTTTGCACACACACACACACATATACAAAACATACAGGTAAAAGAAATAACTGTCTCTGGAACAAATGGCTTCCTGTCCCGGCTGTGAAAATGCCAGCAACTTTAAAACTACCCTAGGACATTGTTGGGTACATCCAGAGTGTCATCCACGAATAATCGAGGACCGCGAATTGTCAGGGCATGCTGTATCTTAATATAATTCATATTCTATTCCAATAATTCATTCATATTGATCGATTTCATAATACAGTATATTTCTATTATAATAATCGACTTTTTGGAACAGCTCAGTTATTTCTAATTCCTTCTGAATTCAAATTGCCCAGTACATTTTTGAAAAAAACATACATATTAAGCCAAAATCCGAATTACAGTTAACGTAATTTCGATTAACGAACTTTCTAAACTTCGCTTGCACTTCAGTCCGCCAATACATTAATCGGTTCTAGGGCTTAAATTCCTTACTATTTTTGTAAATATCAAGAAGTTTATACTATTCAATAATTTTAAAAGTTTAATATTCAACATTTTAACAATTATTGAACATAAATGACTAGTTTAATGCGCATCCAGCCTCTTAACACAGCAAACAGGCGTCAGTCTCTCTCTGTTTTCACTGGAGGTAACATCTTGCTTGAGACTCTCTTCAACTAAACGCTTTTTTTCTGTGTTTCCAAGCAAATTATTGGTCATTTTGAAATATATTTTATATATTGACAATATATAATGCAGTACACTTGAATTAAACCAGAGAGCTAAAATTTTATGGGTGAAATGGCACCATGGGGTGAGGAGCCTTCTACATACACACCTCAAAGTAAGTGAACTTTCTACCATTTTTGTTGAATTTAGGAAATTTTCGGTGAGCTGGAACCAATTACCCAAAAACCCATTGAAACAATGGTTTCGGTTAACGAACGTTTCGGTTAACGAACGACCTTCTGGAACGGATTGAGTTCGTTAACCGAGGGGCCACTGTATAATGATCCAAATTAACGAGGGGACCCTTGCCATTTGCAAGGGATAAGTTCCAAGAAATGGTGCAAATTGGCAAAACTGCGAATAGCAACTTATACTACAGTACCTTAGTGCACTTTTGTATATCTATGTCAAACAAGTGACCAGCTGTGGCAGCACCCAGCCCTTCTTTTAACTTATCTAATAATAAAACTTTCTTTGTCAGGGTCATCACTGACTTCTGCCTTTTATATTTCACTCCGCTAACATCACTAGCACTGACATTAGGCAGTCTTTTAGTGACCATTTCACACAGAAACACTAAAGTTTTGAGAGTACAACATGAGATGCTGCGTGGGGTAACTCGTTGTGCTGCGGCTTGCAAGCTACCCACCATCTGCTTACTGCAAGTCGTCGAAAACGTGAATTGCAAACTCGCGAATGGCAAGGGTCTACTGTAATTGTACTCATATGAGTCATGTCAAAACTGGATAACTGTACTCATATGTGGCATGTCACTGTTTTAAGGGTTAAATCTTTACTATCTAGAAGTCTTAAATAACCATAACACCTTTGATGGCAACACCTATTCCTGAACCTGTCCCCACATATGGAAGTAACCAAGATTACCATCAACAAGAGGTCTGAGTCAAGGAAACAGGCTTCAGGGGTTTTATGTACTAGCTTTTTGAAGTGAGCTGACTTGTGGTTGGAATTTGCTTCATAATCCGGGGTCTAACTGGGTGAGTAATTGTAGACATTGATCCAAAGGAAAATGTCCTTGGATCAAAATGCATACAGCCTCTTGGATAAGGCAGCCTCTGCCAGGAAGTGTTCTGGTAGGTGATCTCACAAGTCACTGGTACAGTAAACCATATGATAGGTGTAAGGAAAGATATAAGATCAAAAGATTAAGAGGTAAGGAGAGTGTGTGTGTGAGAGAAGGACATGAGTATAAAGCAGTGTGGTAAAGCTGCAGTGCTTGTGAAATGTTTTACAAGGGTAACTGTACTGTCAGTAAGGAATATGTCAAACAGAAAACTAACTTTTACATTTAAATTTTGTTCATACCTGTCACTTTCAAGTCGTCGTCTTCTACACATGTTGAGCGCTGTCTGTCTCACTAGAGTGCCCAAAACTCTTCTGCTCACAACTTGGCCATCCACCAGTGGTCCAGCCATGTTTAGTCTGTGGGATAAAATTGTATCCATTCAGTACCAATAAAGTGATTAATGGGTTATAACTATATATTTGGCCAGAAAGACCAAGCCAAAGAAGTAAGGTAGTGACTAGTTCACCTATGTTTAGATATGTTAAACACAATGGAAAGTAACACAACATTATATAAGTGCCAATATTATGTCACTCACCCTCAACTACCACCCATGCCTACCACCACTACCTACTCCCTGGGCCAACCACACTTCCTTCCACTCACCCACCTGACCCCTGCCATGTGAGATAATACACTACACCAGGCCACACTGAAAACACAGAGTAGCAGCAATCATTCTACACCACAATTATTGTCCTTAGAGACAATATACATTTTCTTATGAGATGCCTCTTAATTTTTATGGCGGTGTTATCATCCAGAAAAATGACCCATATATTTGATTTTTATTAAACATGGCTAAATGCATTTAATTTCTTAATTTTTTGTAGTAATTCCATGGCCACTTGCTGCAGCATACATACAACTTATCGTACTGTACCTGACAAAGCCTTACTCCCACCACTGGCTATATAACAGTATGAGGTACAGTATGTACAGAGTAGTACAATATACTATACTGTTCCCCCAATATAGGATGTTTCTGTTTGTTTTGAAGTATGTTTTTATGCATTTTGCCTTTATTTGTGCAGTGCAGTATACCATTCAATACAGTAAAATAATAAAGGTACTGCATATACTGTGCATATATTTGTTTTAACCTGTCCCCTACTCCATGAAGTTTGTGTGTTTTGAAGTAAAAATGTTGGGGACAGACATACATAGTTTTACAGGAACTTTCTCAGGGGTGTGCCAGATAGCAGAAATTTATGTTATAGAGAAGGTTGATATACAATGGTATATTAGTCTATCATCCTGTGCTATAGCCTATGTTCCATAATGTTATGGATTTCTTTGTATACAAATTGAATTCACATTATTGTGAATGAACTGAATACATAAACAAGCAATGTGACAATATTGTTTGATAAACATATAATGAAAAAAAAAAGTGAAAAAATGTGCATAAGTCACACATACCAAGACAATCTCAGTCTTCAGTTTGGCACTTGTAATCATAACACTCATGATTCATGTTATTCACTATTATCCCCCTAAAAGAAATTTATTCATGCAGAAACAATTAAAAATTTATAAAAATTACATGAAATACACAAAAATGAATATGAAATGCAATGAAAAGGCTTTTGCATAATATCCATCTGACAGGTGTTTGTCAACTGACTACCCACCACAACAACCACCCTGCATCAGCTAGCCACCACCTCTATCTACACCCATTTTTACCACTTTTATTATATTGAAACTATAAGCAAGTTATTATAGAATTATCATATATAAGTTGTGGTAATGAATGACTTATTGAGAAGTGGCTGATCATCAACTTGTTCCTTCAAATTTTTTTAAATTTTACCTCTAAAATGACACTGTTTAACTGTTTCTTGATAATGTACAAGGTGTGCTCAACTTAGCAGTGGCAGGTCTGGTCATTTTAGTGTCAGGTAAAGATCTAAATGATATAGCTAGCAAGTTATCAGAACTGGAGCCATGCAAACAGACTCAGACAACAAATTATTCCTACTTCTTGGAAAGACTGAAGCAATATTATTTGGATAAAAAAAAAATCTCAAAAAGGTAAATAAATTCATTGAAGAGTACAATGTGGAAATGAGCCATCTAAACTGTAACCTCAGTGAAATACGTTGGACTAACTCTTGACTTATTTATCTGGTGAATTAATCATAAATATATAGTTAAAAAAAGTAATGCCAAAATAAAATTTATCTTCAGAAATACTTAAAGAATTTCAGCTGAAGCCTGTAGGACCCTTTGCTTGGTGCTTAACAATGCCACTCGGTCTATTCCTGCTTGTCATGGTACTCTGCCATAAAACAAAAGCTAAAATCCAAGCTCCAGATTATTCAAAACTAGACGGTGAGGTTCATTCTTGACGTGAAAGCAAGAGATCACGTTGGTCACGAAGTACCTGTACTTCAATCACTGAACATGTTAAGTGTGGTGGGTAGAGTGAAGCAACTGAAGCTAAATCATGCTTACAGGATTTTCAATGGACTGTGACCCGAGTATCTAACAACAAACTTTGCAAGGATTAGGGATATGAACTGGCAGGGCACTAGGAGTGAACATAATTTTATGGTACCTGGTGTCTGCAGTCAAGCGAAAAACAGTTTTTTCTTTCCAGCAATAACAGACTGGAACAAGTTACAAGACCACATCATAACCAGTTACATTATTAAACAATTCAAAGTAAAAATAAAGAAGTACATAACAGATGAAGCTTCAGCAAGAGAAAAGTTTCTATATTATTAAACCACAATGTAGAACTGGCATAATGATCCACCAGCCTTGGATAGTCCAAGTGTAATGTAATGTTTGTTGAATTCTATCAAATAAACTTTCACTAATACTGTACTTCTGTAGACATACTATTACTGATTAGAGGCCAATTGTAAGCCTAAGCAAAGGACCCTCCTGGAAATAAACACCTCACAGCTTTGTTAGCTATCCTTGGTCAAGTTGTTTTACTGTTTACCACTGTCGTTTACCTGCACTGTCACGGCACATAGGAAACTGTATACTTTCACAGGCCTACGGACACCATATACAGTACAGCACAGTATGTACCTACATTGTCTATATTCATGCTGAACTGTATAACTACATTGTTTATAAACACGCTTATCCAATTGTAAATCGGTATTTACTTAATAAATATTATTATTGTTATTATTATTATTATTATTATTATTATTATTATTATTATTATTATAATATATTTTTAATGTACAGTATATAAGGCAAAACCCAATGAATAAGAACATATTGGTTAACATGTATTCTCTGAGGTAGTGATGATTGTCTCCAGCCATAGATACTACTACAGTGATAGCCAGAATAATGGTGCAGAGAACTTCCGGAGATGAGAGATTTCCGGGCTAACCAGAGGACTTTCTCAAACCCGGAAAAATTCCTTATCTCCGGAATCTTTTCCTGTTACAGTGGGGTATGCTATAACGAACGGATCCTACTACGAATATTCCTATAACGAACGGTTTTACCTATAAAATTGAGAATGCTATAACGAACGAAACTCCTACAACGAACATTATTTATTTATTTATTTATTTTATTTATTTATTTTTTTTTACTAATTTATTGTTTTTTTATTACAAGTATTAATGATACTCATTATTTCAGGGGTTTAGATGCATATTTATGCACTTTTTTACAATTTTATATTATATTTTTCAGTGTTAAGTGGTTGTATTTGGGGGCCTGGAACGGATTAATCCTATAACGAACGAATGCTATAACGAACAAGGTTCTAGAACCAATTAGATTCGTTATAGCATACCCCACTGTACTGGGAAAAGTTTCCGAGTGTCTGAACTAGACATCTTCCACAGAAGGACAGTCTATATTACTCGCGAAATACAAGATCTTACTGTATACATATATGGTGGGCCGATAATTTTTTAATGTTGTATTTTTGTAGGGGGGGTGCCTCGATAAGTCGGAATTTGGGATAATTCGGCAAGGCCAGAGACCCATACATGCCGAGTTATCAAGGCTTTACTGTACTATACTGGATTTTGTGTTTAGTGAAATATTGACGGGCAGATTTCTTATATTTTTCCCCCATTTTCACCCCACCCCCCTCAGACAAACTTCCCCAAAAATTTACAGTAACACAAATTTTTCTTCTGTTTCTCCAAACCCTTTCCATTTTTTTTCCCAAATCCATTAATACACTGTAACTTGTGGCTAACTACTGTATATTAGAGAAACTTAGTTTGAATGTTGGTTAAGAAAAGTTTCCTTTGTACAAATGAGAATCATTGCTAAAGGTTTAAACATTACAGTAAATTAAAACTAAAACGGGGAACACATTGGTAAAGACACTGTACAGACAAATAGCTAAGATGACTATTACAACCTTCACCTCACACATCACATTCTTACTTTGCATTTTGTCCTTGGAGTTTTATTCTGAAGAGTCCGTTGGTAAGGGCATGTATGTAGATGATGTACACGTTAGCTTCCTTATCCTTCCATGAGCTAGATTCCAAGCCTGTTACAGTCTCACATAATAACTCATCTGAAAAAAAATGTCAAGTACTGTACAAATATTCATAATACAGTACAGGGTACCATAACAAAAAATTTGATTATACTTCATGATTAATACAAGTACAGTACTATATACAGTACAGTAGTATCTTGATACAGTACACCTGACTAATTAGGGCAGACTCCAATCCAGATAAACCAAAAGTCCCCAAAAAATTAATCTTGGGGGGGTCTGAACACTGTTTCCACATCCAAAAATTTAATTCCCTTAAGCAGTTTGCTAAATTTCCTTAAAAATGTTCTTACATGAGTAACTTGGACTGAAAAGGAACATACGCGGTACCATTTTTTTTTCACACACTCCACACCTTCTTAAATTGTGTTCTTTACAATGTTACCAAAGAAGAGAGGTGCAATGTAATTTTTCAATGCTAGTTATTTATTTTTTATCACAGAAGCTTTTGGAGCATAAACCACAAACACTAATCTAGAGATAACAACCCAAAGAATACTGAAAACCATGTAGCTCCATTTGTACCTAATTGGAGGGAAAATGCAGTAACTGGAAATTTATCTTATATCCATATTTACCTGGAGAAGATAACTGTGGTGGTATACCTTGGATGTCGCAATCGGCCTGTGTACCGATTAATGGCTCCTTATCCGCCTCAGGTTCAAACACACATCTCAGCGTACGCCCCCACCTTTATATAATATATTGCCTTCTTTTTCATATTTTTTTCCCAACATTATACAGTACTCCAAAGTTTCCATACACATTTTGAGATACGTACTTTGATAACATAATTTATTTAAATGACAGACGTTCCAACACACAGTGTAGCAAATTTTAATTGATAAATGTACAGTAATTGTATTCTACTGTTTTGTGTTTTCAGGTACCTGTGCTGTAGAAGCCAAGTTGTCAGCACCACTGACCACCAGCAGAATCCCTCATGAATCATAAATGAAACAAAATGTGAGCATGGGTATTCTATTTACCTTCCAAATGAAATTGTGAAAACATGTATTAGTTCATGTAATTTTAGTTGCTGCCTTCAAAGAGTTAGGCAGTCACATAGACCAACAACTGACTTTTCCATCATTACCACAACTATACAGTATATGGCAACTGCTTTGCCTGGCACAGGCTAGGGCAGCCAGCTGCTGACTATATAAAAAAAAAAGTGGCTGTTCCGCTGTCAGATGCAAGTTTATTGAGAAAAATTAGCCCCAAATATTATATTTTAATTATATAATTCCCTTCCATACATAGTGAGTATGGTTCCAAGTAAATTAGTTTTACTTCAGCCTGTACTCCCGATTTCCTTAGAATTTCCTTAAAATAAGAACATTTTCTTGCAAGTGGAAACACTGAACATAACCCTGCTTATCTAAATTGCTTCAAGAAAATCAGCCATAAGTCTGGTTGTTGACAACTGTTTTCACTGATAGGGCTGTTTTGTATTGTAAAGTGTTATAATTATGTAGCATTTGCCTTAAGAATAAAGAAAAAACTGTTTTCTGTATATTGTCCAGTACATACTATAAAGATAAAAATAAGAGTGTATGGGTACAGCATATTGTGTGTGGGAGATAAGAGTGTGTGGAGGTGGGAGGTAGTGTGGGTGCGTGGCTCCCTTCCACAGGTTCCCTTTAACATGTCTTTATGCACAGGAGAAGCTGTGCATAAAAGTCTTAGTAGAAGTGAGGCTGATAAATCTTTTAAGTGTAAGAAGGAATTCGTGGATCAAAGTGATTTATGTACCTAACAGTAGGAGCCATGATGCTATATCACATTAAGTCATATGGTAAGGGAGGAATAATGTCTCGACAACTTGAGTTGATGGTCAAGGTGAAAAGGAGGTCGGTTTACATTTATACCCTGTGCTCAGTATGGTACCTTTATGCATAAGGCTATCATTGCTGTTCAAGTAGTACAGGAGGTCTACCACATGAAGAAAGAGGAGGAAAAGAATAAAAGAGAGAGAGGAAATGGTGACCAAAAACCATATCTCTGCACTCGGCTTCACTGTACTGTACTTACTTGCTGGGAAAGTATAACAATCATCAAAACTTTCAAGCCACACAAGAAAGACTTTGTGATCATTACAGGACATGGCGCTTGTTTGTCGACCAAATTTCCTGTTCTTATTTTCATTTCCATGGCCATATGATATCTGTAAGAGATTGATTGTAATTAGTTTCAAACTCCATAAATTACACTCTTGTACTAGTTTAAGAGTCAGTCTTTATTAATTAACTGCTAAATATATCTTAGTAGTTGGTAATATGATAATTTTTCTCCTAGATTTTTCAAGGATGCCTGTCTTCAGAGATGCATTACTTTCATACATTAATGACTATGTCATCAGTTTTCCTCCTTTCAATAGCCCCATGAGTCTAAACTTGAAAGGGGTTGTTAGCAAAATTATAAAACACCTGCAACAAGATGTAAACAAAAAACCTTATCCGTACAAGCAACAAAAAAACACAGATAACTGAATGGATCTCCCTTAAAGCCCCACTGGTGCTTAAAGCAGAGACTAAAGCATAAAACTACAGGCATCCCCGGGTTACGGAAGGGTTCTGTTCCTGAAAATCTTTCAGCAATGCAAAATTCCGTATTGCGAAGCCATTTTTCCCATTGACTCCCATTATACAAGTTGAGATGCGTTCCTGTTGAAATTTTTTGTGGCCCAAAAATGTAATTTAGGCACATACATGAATGAAAATAGAGACATACAATGATTCATTCATGATGTAACATGACAATAAATGCACACACTGCACAGGAGGTGGTATGGTGAGGCGGTACAATAAAAAAGTTACTGGAAGTTATCTCCTAAACATCATGTTTATTGTCCAACGAAATTCTTTTATGGAATATTTTATCACGACTGCTTTCACTTTTACATGGTGGTCGTTTTTCACTCATCTTGAAGAAGGGTACACAATAACACAGATACATAATTGAACTAAAGCTGAGCAGAGCCATTGTTGTAGTGGCTGCTGGGGAGGTGAGACACCCTCCAAACTTTCTTGCAGCTGCCACCAAGAATCCACACGAAATAAATTTTATAATTTCGGTGAATTTCTTTGTTAAAAAATTTTTTTTAAAAATTTTAAAAAGTTGCCAAAATTCTGCAAGGGCAAGTTTTTTGTCTGTATTGTGAATTTTTTGGTCACAATTTCAAAATTCCAAGAGAGTGAATTTCCGTAACCGGGGATTCCCTGTACACGTACACAAAAATTCCCAACCTGTGAACCGAGTTTGATTTAAATTAATGAAGAAAAGTAGAAGGAACAATGAGTCAAAATCTATCCACCTCATCTGCAAATGCTTATGAAAGCTGTTCAACTCTTGATTTATTAGTTCTACCGTAGTTCTAAATAAACTGTAACTTCACCCAGAATGAAACAAATATACTTATCTTTTGTCAAATACACAAACCAGTATAAGTAGTACCTGAAATAATCTCACCCCACTGTAAGTGACTAGAGAGCAAAAACAGGAAACAAAAGGTGGGAGAAATTAACAGATGTAAGAATTAATAGTGATATACAGGGGTATGAGAGTTTAATCTCAAAATAAAATCAGCAAAGCTGATATGCTGTTTGCTTGGTTACAGCCAACAGTAGTTCTGAAGACAGTAAATCTACAGAGCTTCTAGGTTGGCTTGAATAATCTTGAAGCATGGAGGGCGATCAGTTTCATTGTTCTAAACTTGTGGACTTCAGGACCTTGAAACTTTCCATACTTTATGTATCCTGTTTTGAACCTGGTTAAATTAGTCCATGATGGAAGGTTCATCTCTGATCTATGACTGATTTCAGTAAAATGGGAGAATGACAAACCTGCTTCTTGTAAGGATCCAAATTCAATTCTCTGATGATGCAGTCAAGCTCATTACTTTATATCAATGGATAATATTTCTTAATCAAAATTATCTTTGTCTTAAATAAAAACTATTGTTAATTGACCTGTGAAGTATGTGAGGAGATAGATGATCCAGTCTCTACATCACCATCATAAGGAGGAAGAGAATCTGAACGTTCACTCCCAGATCCACCACCAGTTCCTCCACCTCCAACACGGTCACATTGGTCGAGGACAAATCCAACTGAAAGTAGAAATAAATAAAACTCTTGTACGGTATAACATCTTGAAAATGAAAGGTCACCAAGGTTTGACAGCCTGTTAAAGGCAGTGTAGATAAAGCACAATTAATTCTAAGCACCTTTAGTTCTTCATAAGCAATAATAGAAAGACATTTAGGATTAACTACAGGTATAGAATTGATACTTAGCTAAGGAAATGTCTGCCAAGAAATCTGGACATGTTGACCTTTCAATAAGTAGGTAGTAGGCAGCTGACTGACTTTCTGCCTCATTTACACACAATTGCAGGGTCTCAATTGTTTGTCTTACTTTGAAAACACAAGATAAACATCATTTCTCACTTGATTTATTTTATTTTTTCCCATTTCTCAACCAAGGTATTGTCCTCATGTCTAAGGGTTTTCAACCATAGTGACCTCTGCCCTCAACATTTTAGACTATCTTAACCATATACCGGTAGCTATTTCAGATACTGCACCTCTCCAGAAACCCACCTTTTACATTTATTCACCTATCCCAGTATCTGCCTTCCCTGGCCCCACTACCTTCAGAATTACCCATTAACATTTCTATCATTATCTCTTCATCCCTAATAAGACCAAAACATTTCAGTTTTCTTATTACAATAAATGGATTTTCAGAATTTGTCTTGTTTTTCTAGCTCATCTTAGTACTTGTACTTCTTCATTTGCTTATCTATCAAAATAAATTATCTTTACCATTATTCTGTAGCACCACTTTTCAAAGGGCTCTAGCCTCCTGGTATCTGGAAGTGTTCATGCTTCTGACACTATTTATTTTTTTTTTTTTTACGGGGATTAGCCCACCCGGGCACAGGTCACTGACCCACATTGGGGCCTGGGGGGCGAAAATGTAATAATAATAATAATAATAATAATAATAATAATAATAATAATAATAATAATAATAATAATAATAATAATAATAATAATAATAATAATAATAAATAATAGTCACAATAATTCATAATAAATAAAATTTATGATAAAACGAACAAAAATAAAATAATAAAATAATGATGATAATAATACAGAAACTGTAATAATAATAATAATAATATTAATAATAAAGAAATGTAAATAAAAAAAAGATCAAAAGTGAGAAGTGATATATGTATGTTGTGTTGTCAATGGTAAGAGAAACAATTGAGACCCTGCAATTGTGTGTAAATGAGGCAGAAAGTCAGATCAGCAACCTGGGACTTGGTCACAATTTTCGTGATGCCATATGGCAGCAGGGTCTATCATTGGACAACACATTATGCTTCCAATATCTTCCCAGGCGGTAGTACCTCCCTGTTTGGTAGCTGCCTACTACCTACTACCTGCCAACAGCACTGATGACATATTGTAGGTAGTAGGCAGCTATCAAACAGGGAGGTAATACCACCTGGGAAGATATTGGAAGCATAATTTGGTGTCTGATGGTAGACCCTGCTGCCATATGGCATTATGAAAATTGTGACCAAGTCCCAGGTTGCTGATCTGACTTTCTGCCTCATTTACACACAATTGCAGGGTCTCAATTGTTTCTCTTATTTTGACAACACAACATACAGTACCCTGTATATCATTTCTCACTCTTGATTTTTTTTATTTTTTTTTATTTATGGTCCTTTATTATTATTAATTATTATTATTATATTTTTATTTAATATTTTTTTATAATCTTTTATAATCTTTTATTAATTTGTTATAAATTTCTATTACATATTATTATTTTTTCCGCCCCCGGGCCATGGACTAAACAAAAAAAAAAGAAAAAAAAAGAGCAGCCTTTTTCTCAAGCTAATATTAATACTATATCCCTTTTTAGCAGATCCCTAAGATTAATAATTACTTCTTTTACTTGACTTGGTCTTGTTTTCATTTCTCTTTCAATACTACCTGTACTATCATTATGTTATGTTACTTCCCAAATACAGGTCTTCTCTATTTCATGTGACTTCACAGAATGCAATTTTGCTATGATGCAAAGATCCTATTTCTAGTATAGTACAGTAAGTCCTCGCTTAACGTCATGGTTCTGTCCCTGTAAACCGCGACGTTAACGGAATCAATTTTCCCCAAAAGAAATAGATAAAATACGTGAGTTACGTTCCCCAGCCTCCCTTTGCCCCATAAAATACATTACATACTGTATGCAGAAATTCAATGGCATTTCTATAGAAAATATTATTTATATAAATAAACTAAACCATTTGTATTGTAATCACTGATGGACGGAGATGGTGGAGCGAGTGTGTAGTGGAGCAGAGGAGGAGGAGGCTGGCCAGTCACTGAGACCCGGCGGGTGGCTCCTCCTACCGGTTTAAAACCTCCATTTTCGTAGCAAGGGTAATGGTCTTACGTTGCTTCTTCACTACACTAGCATCATAGCACTTGATGGGTGCTTGGAAGCCATTTCGAATAGTTAGAGTACAGTATTATGGGCAAAAACACTTAAACACGTACGAACGCTGTGGAAGTCTAACAAAGACTGACGATGCTTGGGGATGCCGTGACGCTCCGCGGGTGAGAGCGTAGCGCTCCAAAATGAGAGAGGGTGATGTGCCGTACAAAGTAGTCCATGACGACGTTATCCGAATCATGGGTGTCTAAAGAATAGCAACGTTATAACGAAACATCGTTTTCAGGGGCAACATTAAATGAGGACTTACTGAATATGGAATAAAGCAAAAGTTAGCAATGAAAATCTTATTTTACACTCCCTTTATGCGGGTGTACTACAGTAGACTGGTACTGGCACATTACCATCAATATACTGGTACAGTACAGCACCTCCATCTCTGATTTTACCTGTTATATAATTTTGACTTAAGGACATTTACAAAGAATTACTGTGTTGTAAAGAAGAAATAAACTGAATTACATAAACTTTACCTGTATTAATATTATTTGTGCTTGATGGTTGATGACCTGGTGATGGTTGCCCAAATGTTGGGGATGGGACAACAAAGGCTATCTCACTCAAGGCATCAGACCAGTACAGTACATGGGAACGTCCACTGAAGCCACTGCCACCATGGTTGACATCAACTGGTCCTTTAAGTGGAATGTTAAGGGATATCAGTATTAAACTACAGGTATGTAGCACCTTGCTTGAGTTGCCTAAGTAGAATTTGTTTACTTCTAAATTGCTCTAACAGTGTTCCTCTTAGTAGCAAGAGTTTTAGACATATTTTGTTTAACAGGCAAGAATAGGGTTAAATTTATCTATTACTTCATAACACCTGTTCTTAACACTCATCATCATCACTGTTTCACTACCATTATTAACCTTTGCCTGAGTTAGACATGATTACCTGATGACAGCTCTCCACGCTGCAGTCTCCTGAGCCTCACTTGTCATGTACTTAATTCTGATGTTATTTCTTACAACTTCTCTCCATGTCATTCTTGGTCTACCCCTGCCTCTCCTCCCCTCTTCATTCAAACTCAAGCATTTCTTGACCCAGCTGATTTCCCCCATTCTCTTCACATGCCCAAACCATCTCAGCCTACCTCTATGTATAACCTTGCCAATACTCTTAATATCCAGCCACCCTCTTAGCTCTAAGCAGGGTTTCCTATCTTTTAATGACACATTACACATCCATCTCCTATCCCCATATCAGCTTGTTGAAGGTTACATAAGTTACTTATGTAACCTTATGTAAAAAGGTTTACAGTACTTATCATAAGTAATGTAAACCTTTTTAATTTCCCATGTTTCACCACCATACAACATTACACTTCTCACACTGGTTGCATATATCTTTCCTTTCACACAAAAAAGAGGGTCCTCTTGCCATCAATAAAGGTAACAATTCCTTAAACTTCCTCCACTTACTCATGACTCTTGCAACTGAGTAAGCTTCAGCACCACCTCCAGCACTCATCATATCACTTAGGTAGCAAAACTCCTAAAACACAATCCAGCCTTACTAATGCCACATGATCACCTGCGAATACAGGACACTTAATGTCAGCAATATCCTACAGTCTGTCATCTATTCCACTGTACCTCATGTACCCACCTTACACACTCACTGCACTCAATAGAATTGGTGCCATCCAGCCACACTTATTGTCAGCTGCATTAAACAGAATATACTTAAAAATGGCCCAGTAACTCACTACACTGCCCATCACACTGTTGCTGGCCACTTCCAATATTTTTAACCCAACATTAGATGTTTACTTTATTTCCATTCCTTTAACTTCCACACTCTTCTTCTCAAACAAACACCTTCTAACTTTCCCTGTTCCCTTTAAACAATATGTCACACACAAACAATATGTGCTGCAAGGAACATTCATCCCTGCCATCACCTTTACATCCCTAACATGCTTCCTGTCTAATTTTCTGACAAGTAGTTAATCTGGAATTTTATGTCATCTGACTCATACATGATAAGCCCACTTGCCCTCTTCTTAAACATTCTTTTGCCTTCAGTATCCTCTTCTTTAACCTTTTCTGCCCGACACTCCTTCATAACCCAATGTGTGTTCACCAACATGGCTATTAGTCATAACTATCAAAGGACACATCTATATTTTCATTACATTGGTAAGTGTACGAAAAGACCATAACATGAAAATACTATATATTAAGTTCAAGAAATTTCTAACAATACAGAAAAGTAAGTATTAACCTTATTTGGGGATAATGGTTACGTCAGTTAACTTCCCTGTAGTGGAGTACAACCTAAGTTTCAGACATATAGATTTACAGGTAGAACTTATTTAATTCCAACTTCATTACAAAATATGAATCAACTTAAGTAATGTATGATGAAACTGAGAAAGGTGAGTGTACCTGTACCATCATAGGGTGGTGAAGTAACTGTAAAGGCAGTAGAGGTGAGACCAGTCCAGCCAGGATGCTGATAAACATTCACAGTCCACCCAAGGCCATTCAAAAACTCCAGGAAGTGAGGATGTACAGAACTTGAGCTAACCTGGAAAATTCAATACTGTCAGACAGTTCCAAAAGGTAAAACATGAAAAGTATACCAACAGATGGGTAGACAATGGATGGTTAAACATACAGTAGCAACTGTCCACCTAGTTCAATCAAAATCAAAGAATTCATCTCTAAAATCTAATTTTATGGTTGAGGGTAAGAGATACGGTAAGTGTTGTGTGAGATTACACTACCAGAACACCACAAGGCAGAACTTGTCTTGCCCAGGGGGCTATCCAAGTTGTGTGCTAGGATACCTGATGCATTGTTCTGTCTGTATATGCAGCATAAATGGTTACTGCACTGTCAAGCCATGGTTAATGGAACAATCTCTGACTGATAAGTACACCATGATCAACCTTAGCTATAGTAGTTCATTTGATTCATACCCTCAATTTTAAACTTGGGTCACAGACATCAAATTTCACCTGTATTTATCATGCCTAACACTCTAAAAATTCCACCTATGAAACTTAAAAAGATATAGTCAAGTGAGCCATTGGTTGAGATGTTTCTAAGATGAAACCTGACTTCCTTGCATATTTCACAGGGCAATATCCTATCAGAACTTCTCCCCCTATCTTTAAGCTTCAGTTTCACTCCTGACCTAGTCCACTTTGCTTTCACTTCCCTCACCACTCCAAAAATCTGAAAATCTCCACCCACAAATATGCTGAACAACCATGGAAGCATCACACATCACTGCCTCAATCCTACCTTCACATCTAAGCTCTTACTTAATTATATGTTAACCCTAACCCAAGCAATACTGTTTTAGAAACCCTCAACATATCAAACAGCTTTCTTCCTACTCCATAAATTTTCATCACCTCTTACAGTGCCTCTTGATACACCCTATCATGTGCCCTCTTTAGATCCATCAATGCACATACCTTTTCCTGTGTTATATGTATTTTTCTGCAAGCATTGTTACAAAAATATTTTGTCTACACAAACACTTCCTCTAACTGCTCTTAGTTCCTCAACCCGTTATGTCTGGTCTGTACTCATCCTTTTTTCAAATTATTTGCTCCAAATGTTCAAGAAAACTTTTGTAGATTCCTTGTCAGCACTTGCAGCTTCACCATTAATATTCATGTTATGCACGTTGTTCCATATTAAAAAACCAGCCATGACTTGTGATGAAGTGTTCACTCTGCACTTGCACCTACAATTTCTTTCAGGACATCATACAGAGTTTTAGGTTTTCTGCATGATCACCAGATGACCATATGACTCAGGAGCATGTTGCGTTGGTTCTGCATCTCAGTCCAAGAATCTAACAGTCTTCTCCATATTTCCAACAAGTTACTGCAGCTCTGAGATAATCGCTTGGCACTCAAGGGTGTCCCTGATTTTGGCTGGTCTTTAATTTTGTCAGCTTGTTTAGTGATTGTGAACCCATTTGAAGATTAACTACAAATATCCTGCACTTTTCACCAGAGTCCAGGTGTTGGTCCTCCTCTTCATCTTTGGAGTGGCACTGCTCATATAATTCCAGTCTTCTTTGGACTCATTGTGGTTAGGGTTGATTGTAAAAAAACAAGATAAGAGCTAACAAAGGCGATGCATCCTCCACGGTGATAAACAGATGCCACAAGTTGTCTAGCCTCACTGGCCAGGCTGGGTCAGCCTGCCACTGACTTCACCTCAAGAGTATAGAAAACATATTTACAATTGCATTTGCTTGGTTGACCGCTCGGCCAATGATGAATCATCAATAGCCTGACATCTTGAATGATAATGTGAGTTGGATCACTCATAATTTTGTTTATTAAACCAAATACAAGCTATTTAAACTAAATTCTAACTCCTTGGTGATCCATTTATTTATATTGTATTATTCACTTTTTTATGACTGTATGTTCATTTAGAAAATATTTATGTTTGTACAGTATTTATAAATAGATTATTTTATGTGACAGCTAAGGCAAGACACAAAAACTGAACAGAAAGTGGACGAATAATCAAACAAAAAAATTCGAAATTGTCGAATACTGTACTGACAAAATAATCCGAACTTGGTTAATTTGGATTTTTCGGTAATTTGAGTGACCCAGAGCCCCTTGTTTGTCGAATTAACAAGGGTATTGTGCATACACAATTAGGATATTAGAATGATAGTAACTGCCTGATCACTTCCTAGACCTCAATAATGGGTTTGTATGTTCACATTTACCCTCCTAAATCTACCATACAAATAATAATATCTTTTTACTATGGAAAAAATTTATGGTCAGGTTAATATCAGTAAATGATTTAATGCTTAATTGCTACTTTAAGGTTTCAGACACAGTAGGTAAGGTTAACTGAACTTTATTTCTTGCAAACAAATTCATGGGTAGATGACATGCAGAGTGATGATAGTAACTGATGGTAATTTTGACTTAGGGTGTACTGTAGTAATAGTGGTGGGGAATGGTTAGAGGTGGTGCCAGAATGCACAAGAAATTATAGTAATACCTGTACTTATAGGTATCTTTGAGGCTTTACTAAAAAATTTATCTGATAGTAAGCTGCATCCTCACTTATCCCCCGTTAAGCTAAATTATTACTAAGCGAGGGATAAGTGGGGATGTGGCATTTTTCAGGAACACAACCCCATGGTTAAACGAAGGATACCTGTACTCTTAATCACACTTTACAAAAAGCATGGATACAGAAAACTTATTCCTAATGGTTTTACTTCCAAAGATATCTACATAACACACAAAAATATATAAGTAACTTACCACATTGGACATTATATCTTGTGGGGCGCTCTGACCCGCCCGTACATAAAATATATGTGCTGTATCCACAGTTCGGTTGTTGGTAGTGTCAAGGACATCCAGATCTCGAGCAAAGCCTGCCATACTTGAATCAAGAGCAACCAAAGATGGCACTGCAGACTCAACTGATTCCTGTAAATAGAATGGTATCACTAAGGTCAATGTGCCATGCAAGCCCCCAACAATGTCTATATGTATACAGGTTCTAGGAAGACCTGAATAACTGTAGTTAAAGTCTTAAAGTGAGACATAATGTAACAGTGGTGGGGGATTTAAATGTAGGAGTTAATAAGAGAGAAGTGGAGGGGTTTGTGGAGATATAAAAGAGTGCCAGGAATGAATGGAAAAGAAAGATAGTGTTATTGATCTGTGTGCTAAGGGAGAGTTGATAGTCAGGGATATTGTACATGGTTCAAAAATAAATAAAATCGTAAGTAAAAATGAAGGCAGAATGATGACGAGGATTGAAGGATGTTATACTATGTGTTGGTAGACAGATGAATGAGTTGTAAGATGTAAATGGGGTAAAAAGTGCAGCAGACAGAGTTTAATAAGGAGAGGACGGTTCAAGGAGATAGTGATTTAATAAATGAGGTTATACAGTACTGGTGAGATGAGGAGACAGACTGTAGCTGAAACTTTGAGATACATGATGTGATGTTACAGATGGCACTGGAAAACTGCACCAATTGTTGATGATCTCTTTGTTTGAGTAGCTTAATCTTTGTGAATTAAGTATGCTGTAATTAATTATATCTGCATTTTGTAGTTTAAACTTTTACTCTTTAAAGTTTGCAAAATATACTAATAAATATTTTCTAATAAACCACTAATATTTCTTTACAGTATAAAAGGTTATATTCTTGTCACACAGTGAAATGAGTTAAAAAAAAATCCTCTGCTATGTACAGTATACACATTTTCCCACTCAAGAGTCTTCTGTCATGGGTGAAAGTTTACCTGTACCTATACAGGTACAGTACAGTACAAATCAAGATTTCCCAATAACAATCACCGCAAAAAGTCTGTGACCTCGGCACTCAGAATGAACCGCTGACACACACCCTGTGAGTCCTCTGGTTTAGTTTGATTTTCAACCCATATATAGCACTTCTTACAGCTCAAGTTAAACAACACGGTGCCTAGTGTAGTTACTGAGTCTCCCTGCCCAACAGGTGGAGCTGATCACACCTGGCAACTTTATACACAAATTACTAATGTGAGAGGAAGCTTAAATTATAATAAAAATATATTTTGAGACTAATACTGCTGAAAAATATTATTTGGATCTTGAATGTAAAGAGAAACATTACCACACAAGAGGGTGGTGAAGGGGTGGCATGTAGGGAAGGGAAGGAGGGGAGCGATAACAGAGGCATTGAACTGAACACTGTGTGTGTGTGTGTGTGTTGTCATGAAGGGAAGGATGTTATCATGAGAGTTGGTTACACTGATCGTAATGTCAGTTGTTGTGGTGATGGTCATGACCAAGACACATTGGTGTGACTCTGTGTGTTGCCACAATATGTTTAGGAATATACCTAATATTTCTCAAAAGTTAGGGTTGAATGGTACAAGAGTTTATGTAAAACTCAGGCTCTCTTTACCCCAAAATCAAGGATCAAACTATATATGAGATCGCTTTATACTTGAGTATATACAGTATGTTTGTATGTATAGTTATCTTACCTGCAATGCGTCAAGTGACAAAAAGCCAAAATGGGACAGGAGGAGACGGGCTGTTTGAAATTCAAGACAGAGAGGAGGTGCAACACACTCAGTCTCAACATCTGGATACTCTGACGTCTCCCTCTCGACCTGCCGCCGAACACTTTCTTCAAATGCAATCTGTTGAAAGAAACAAATAAAATTTCTTGAGTGCAAATTATGTCAAATAAAAACACATATATATATTTTTTTCACTCTTAGACTCTTTCTTGGTGTACTGCAAGTAGGCTAAAACTAAGAGCAAATAAACTCTTTCACCATTTGTTGTCATTCATTCATTCTTAACAACAAAGCCATGAGGCATTTTTTGGTTTATCCACGTTGCCTCACGAAACCTATCATCACACACACACACACACACGTTTCATTTCTAATACATCCATCAATCCATTTCCTTTCCACCTTCCACATCTGAATTATACACTTGTACACTCTTTTTGTTAGGCTTTCTCCCATTCTTTTCATAAATCCATTCCTTCTAAACAAATCCTGGTCAGATCTGCCATACACTTCCACATTTCCATATTTCTGCAGTTCTGTCTCTCTGCATCCTTCAGCCCATATATTGCTCTCAAGCACATCAACTGTCACATGTAATTTGCTTCTTCCAACAAATTTCCAATAGATAAATGCATCTTTACCTCCTTTGTCAGAGTCTCTCTCTCAATATATTCTTATTCTCCTAACAAACACTCTTACGAACCCATATATTAAGTTTTTACCCCCTACAGCAGTACCATCCTGAGGTGGGGACATGAATCTGGCCCATGTCCCAATTTTTGTAATTCAGACTTGACTTGAATTTGGATGCACAGTAATCTAATTTGACTTGACTTCTTACTTGAGACTTGTGACTTGATTTGATTTTTGTAATAGTTTAATAATTAATTTATCTTCAATTTTAGTAATTTAAAGAGAAAGGGAGAAACAGCAGCTGACTTAGTCTGTAATGATTGTTATGTGGTGACAGATACAGGGGCTGCCAATTTGAAAACTAGACTTAAAATATTCCAGTCATATCTTGATGAACAAGACTGTTCAATTTTAGTTGTTCACCCTCTTATTATATGCAACCAGAAGAGATGGTGGTTTAGCCTATTTGGTCTTTTTTTTGCCAATATTGACCTTTTCTCTTTTTAATTTTCATCAACAATGACAGCTATGTAATAAACCCAAGAGTTGCACAGTTGTTTGTGTGCTTTCAGAAAGGGTAGATGCACTCACTCACCCAACCCCCACCCCATCTTCTTTTTTATTTATTTACCCTGTACTTCAGGTATTTGTACAAACAATGTCTACCCCAAATGTAATGCAAGTTGCTTTTAAATATATTAAGAGAAGAAAAACCTCTCAAGAGTGCATGTTTGGTAAAGAAAAAAAAAGAGGGAACCTGTATCAGAATCAGCATGGACTTATACGGCCGTATTTAAGATCGTTTAGCTTGAGATCTCCTTATGGGGACTGCCCACATTTTAATTTCAAGAAGCGTAGGGAATCCTCAAGACGGATATTACTGGAATTATTGACACACTCCAGGAAGATTTCTCTTTTGCTGTCAATATTTTTAACCCTTAAGCCCCGGTTTAGGGTGCCGCTTTAAATGAAAAAACAATAAAAAAAACTATATATTGACCCTCTAGAAACTTCCTTGGCAGCGCGGAGGGAGGGAGGGGCGAGGGAGATAAGTGGACAGCTTGTTATGACGGCGAGCCTCGTAGTCACCTAAGCACTTAGCAGCTATGTTAGGCTTGCCTTTGTGTCTGAGGTGGCCAATAATGCATATACTTACTGATCATAATACTTATTTGCTATAAATAATAAATTTAAAATATTTTATTTGCTTTATTTTTCATAAAAAGTGCTCGGCAACACACACTCAATCGGTCGCCAGGCTGTCTAGCTGTCTTTGTGCTTGGTAGAGCAAGTAATGCATAAAATAATAATTATTCCATAAATAAATACATTTATAATGTAATCATAGCATTATTTTACAGTAATACTGCACTTCAATACAACTACACTACTTTTAGCAATATTACTTTGACACAATATGATAAAATGGACAAACAATGAAAATGAAACAAACAAAGTAGGTAATTATGTTTAGGAAGCTCCCCTGTGGCCAAGCGTGTGGCGGGTCGCAAATATTCACACTGGAGCCTGATAACCCGCGCTGGGCATTTAAACATTGGCAAGAAAAGGGGCGCGTTCTGGAACGTCACCCGGGGCGAGCCAGTCCAGTGATATATTAATCAGATAGTATATCCGAAGTTAATGAAATACTTCAATACTTGTAGCATATTAGCCTAGGTCAAGGATGAGTCAATGCTGATGCTGAAGTCTTCACTCTACCTCACACACACATGTGAACTCATTCATCACCAGTATACAAAATTTGTAAATTTTTACAAGTTGCCCATAATGTCCCATAATATTTTTGGGTCCAGTTCTAGATATATCTCAACATTCTAAGTACCTTTCATTCAAATAATTTGTCGCAAATGAATAATAGTGAACGTAATAGAACCTGACCTAACCAAACAAAGAAACCTACCTAACCTACCTAACTCCCTAGCCAGCCCCCCTGGAGCCCTGCCACATTAAACAGAAAGAACATATTTTGTTATCTGGTACCAATGAAAGCAACTTTATTGAAGCATCATGGAATAATTGTTCATTTTTTGTGGCTGTGAGAATGCAGTACACTCAGACCGAGCAGGTCGGTTGTAAACAAATAGACAAGACGACATGCAACTTGTAAAAAAAAAAATACCACAAGATTCGTACTTTGTACAATACAGTATATGATAATTCTATTGATTCAGTATACCGTATCTTTATTTGATTTTTATTCCCTACAACTAACAGTAATTGCAATCAGCTGTTTGTGTAAGGCATACTAACATTCCTTTTTTGTTTTAATGTTGACACACCTGGAGCAAGTCCCACGCAAACACCACAATTTGTATCACCTAGAATAGGACCAACACCCATGGCTTGGGCAAACCTCACCATGAGGATTCCTCATGAGGAGTACCCACGTAAAACGATCTTGAATACGTTTGATAGTCGTCAAATATTTATGGAATGTTCAGCACATTTCAACCTCTTTATCAGGAAAAGCACAATTTAAATGTGCATTACAGCATATTCAAAATTCTACAAGATAACACTAGACTACACCAGAAAAATATTGCCAAAAAGAATTGAATTCCTAAAATCAATTTTACAATTTTACTTCCTAGCTGCTGATGTTTACACAGTGCTACAATACTCTACCTGATGGTCCAAAATTTGAAGAAGCTTATCATGTTCCAGTGCAGATTTCTCATCATTCATAATCACACTCTCCAAAGTTGGAATAGACTTGTCCCTGCAATAAAACCATTTAACAATAAAACTTGAATATGACCACAACATAAATACTGTACAATCCCGCCTTCTTTCATCATTACAGACTACAAAGACACACTCAACATTACTGCAGTGAACTCAAATGATCATAAACCAAACTATACTGAATTACTAAGTGAAAATGATATAGTGTTGAGTAGAGTAAGATTACACATTAGTATTTTTTACAATACCTTGTTTACCGTTACATGAAATTCATTAATTACGGTACTAAGATAAGCCAAGTAAGTCACGCTGACATGTCATGACACAAAACTAAGTTGAGCCTTATAAGTTTGGGTAAGTTAGTACTACTGTACTGTGTACATGATTATGGAAAAGTGATAAAAAAAATAGAATTTGAAAAAGCAAGTGACCAGTAAAAGTAATTATAAAAAAAAATATAATAAAATAAAATTATAAATAAATAATGAGGGTCATCAAGCTAATCTTTAAGGCAGGGGTTCCCAACCTTTTTAATCTGATGAGCACCCAGCTTATTTTTATATGGTCAAGGGAGCGGCATTGAATATTTGCAAAAATAAAGAATACATAATGAAACTAGTCAAATTTTTTTTCAGACCTGTATTAATGCCCTAAAAACCTAAAAATTAAAGTAAAGGATCACACCATCAGCTCAGCATCCTGTCTGTGTACATTACACAAAACTGACCATTTCTCTGCCAAATCCGTCACTCTTATTTTTTTCAGCAATTAAACTTTCAAAATGTAACTTTCAACAAAAATAAACTATATTGGTATAATATTTCAAACTAACATTAACGGGACACTGGCAACAGTAACGGATTTTGTAATACATTAGGCAGTTCTGCTTGATAACTGTCAGTGAGGAGTTATATTGTGATGTTCTAAGGTTCTAAACTTAGAACTGATGTTTGCAAGCACAATTTTAAGCACTGTAGAACAGCACTGCCAGACTATCAGAGAGCTCAATGATGCTCATGAGAAACAGGTTGGGACCCCTACTTTAGGGTCTTGTATCATTATGAAGCTCAAAGAATAACTATGAATTGTAAACACTGGAGCCTTCCTGTCTTAGTATGATTAAAACTGCTCACTTAACTTAGCAAACAAAGAGAACTTTTAAGATACATTGCAATTGAAAATGGTGGCTAAGGCTAATGACTTACTTTGTGTAGTTCATACTGAAGATGATAATAAGTGCACAGCAATTTTATTTATTGTTTTAATCTTTCCTGTCACTTTCTTTACTTAGCTTATATTTTTTTATGTTTCTGCTCTGTCCTCTCCACACTAGTTTGACTCCTCATATTGTAAACCATGTAACACCAATCAAACATAGTCAACCTAACCTGCAAAAAGTACAGGGTAATTTTTTTATTTGAGAACCCTAAATGATTACTATATTTTAGGAAATGCAATAAACAGGAACCTCACAAGGAGTTCTTGTCATGAGACTTACGCTTTACAAAGAGGTATTCTTTCCACACTTTCTGGGAAGTATTTGGGCTTCACGTTGTGCTTGATTCCCACATCATTTGTGGGCAGAGGACGCCCTGGATTAACAGTGTATAGCTTAGCTGAGGATTTGTGCCTGGGTAGGTGACGAAGCTGCATGGTCCATGCCACCCTCCCAAATGGTCCCCGTATTAGGGCTGTTACTGTTGGCTGAGGATCTGATGGTATAAAATAGAGAACTGAAGTATAAAATACTATACCAGTTGATGACCAAAGGAAAAAAAGCAAGTGATATGTGAGAACACCACTCTCTGTGTCCCTGAGACAGGCCACACAAACAAGGCTAGAATGGGTTAGTGGGAGTCCTTAGTAGGAGAGCAAAAGTAAGCCAGGCAACCCTGTTCAACACTATTTTAATTTTCTTCAATAGATAATTAGATGGGTCAGACCTATAATCAGTTACAATAATCAACCCAAGACAAAATAAGTGAATATAATACTGTCACAAGATACTGTCTATCCCAAAACTATTTAACACTCTCAGGATCGCCTGAAATTTATTTATTGAGCCTGTCACTCGCTCTGTTTAGAGCCCACAGAATGACCAGAAGTCTTGGAGAAAATAGTTTTTCCTGAGTGCTAAGACATTGTAATTTATTAATTTAAATAATGGGTTCCTACATAAAAAAAAAGCTGGGAAATCATATGAAACAATAAAACATGAACAGGGGCGGAGTTATTGAGACGAAGTGGCAAGATTGTCTTCCACCTCATCTCAGGACGGACATTTAAAATACTGGTCCACAGACAGCTGGGCCTCTATCTTCTTTGTTTGTAAGATTCTCTGTAGCAGTTAATGTCAATGGTTAGGCTAAGCACTCTGATTATGTCAACAGCTTATTTGCCAACATCAAAATGCCTTAAGACATCCAAATTTAACCTGAGGATTAATACTTTTCCCTATTGTTTTTCTTTCCCAGACACACAGATATCACTTTCTGGATGCTTTCCACTCACTTTATAGGGTTTTGTTAAGATTTTTAATCAGTCTAAACAAACAGACTCAAGTGAATATGGCAGCAATTGGTAGACTGATGCTGGTGAGTGGACACATGGAGGGATTCAGCAGTTGTTTACAGATCTACGGCTACCCAAAAGTCCACTACTGTCGCATTCATGATGTAAAAAGAGGGGGAGGGGAAATCATTATTTGTTCTCTATTTCAACACATCTTCCAACACTGCATCTTGCTTTAATGACTTATTTAAAGACGAAAACCACCAGGGATAAGCCTCCAAAACCAAGAGCAGGAGTTCATGGCTGTAGAATATTGTAATCTTCATATCAGAGTAGACAGTACTGTGCTATACTTAAAGGAGGAAATAGTACCTTCAAGTTCATTCATCTTGTTTTATGTAAAATTATGCAGCAAAAGAAAGACTGTCGTACCTTGGTGATTGCCGAGCGGTTGTTCCAAGAGAGCCAGCATTATTGAATTTTGGGCAACAAAATATCGGAAGTGTTGAGCAGCTGTGTCTCGAGTAAGCTGGTCTGAACCACCCCACGTGTTACAGTGTCTCAGAAGAGTCATCTCATCAAGTAAGGATGACAATGACTCTGCTCCACACACTGATGGAAAAGTACCAACCTGTGAGGAAATGAAATAGAGGATTAGTCATGAAATCCTGTTTGATGATGTGAGGTGTTACTGGCTTGTTACCCTCACACAACACACCCATCTCTTACCATGTGTTGAGAGCACACCTCGAGTTATAAGTTGACATTGGTTTCTTTCCCAACATATGTGGATTGTATGTCAATTTAAATAGAAATTGTGGATTGACCCTGACAACCCATTTTATAACAGAAACAAAACTGATTAACTCTGCAAAGCCAGAAACTATTGTGGATTTAATCCCCTGACCCGAGCCCCAACTCGTGTGGTTAGGGATTAAAACTTCACAAAATTCAGAAATTAGATTATCTTTATACTGTAGTAGTAGGTAGGTAGTAGGCAGCTACCAAACAGGGAGGTACTTCTGCCTGGGAAGATATTGGAAGCATAATGTGTTGTCTAATGGTAGACCCTGCTGCCATATGGCATCACGAAAATTGTGACCAAGTCCCAGGTTGCTGATCTGACTTTCTGCTTCATTTACATGCAATTGCAGGGTCTCAATTGTTTCTCTTACCATTGACAACACAACATACATATATCACTTCTCACTTTTGATCCTTTTTTCATTTTTGTATTTATAGTTCTTTATTATTAATATTATTATTATTATTATTACAGTAACTGTATTATTATCATTATTTTATTTTTGTTTGTTTTATCATAAATTTTATTTATTATGAATTATTATGACTATTATTTATTATTATTAATATTATTATTATTACATTTTAGCCCCCCAGGCCCCAAAGTGGGTCAGTGACCTGTGCTCGGGTGGGCTAATCCCCGTAAAAAATTTAAACCATACCCAGTAGCATGAACATACCCTAATAAGGGAGAAGGCTGAAGAGTTTTTACAGGCCAAGCATGAACACATACGATCCAATCTAATAATTTGATAGACATCGGCAACATGATGACATCATCAGGATCTAGCTCAGCTAAACAACCCAAAAGGAGAATGGAGACATGTCGAGTTGCCTGATCCTGACTCGGCTAGTATAACGACAGTTAGACATGAAAGCTAGGAGGTAAACCAATAAGATTTAAGTGTTAGGCTCACTTTTGCACTTTAACTTAGAGCAATCATAATAAACCAATCTACATCTGGCTCTGGAGTAAGACAGAGAGGAACAAACATTGGTCTCCCCAACATTAAGTCATCCTCTCTAAAGAATGGACTCTCAAAAGATACCATCCTGAACTTTAACAATGATCCATTGTCTCAAAGGTCTCATGTATGATGAATATAATCAGGTTGATCAAGTAAAAACATCCCAACCAAGAAAGAGCAGAGCCTCCAAGGCCCAAAACTTACTTTGGGTAACATTTACCCTGCCACCAACCTGGGGAACCATTGACCACTCAGTGTGCCCTGTAATTAAACACTGACTGTCAAACTGGAGTACCAACAGAGTATCCAGTTTACTTTTGTGGTAGTTAAAAATCCCTAGATGACTCAAACCTATAGGTTAAAGAACTCGGACATGGACACAAGCCTCGCCTCCCTCACTCAAAGTCAAAGCCAGATATGAAAAGTGAATTGGACAAAGTTAAATTAGCCGGTAAATTAAACCCCATTAAACTAAAGAAGAGTAATATAGTAGCCACACCTCAGAACTCTATCTCTCTCTCCAAGTGAGGAGGGATACCACCTCCAACACCCTCCTGTCCCTTAGTGTTCCCAAGTCTATGACATCTCATCCCCTAACCTTGTATATTTTTTAGTTTTAACCAATGAATCTAAGAACTTTCATCACTCATTATGATTGACAGGAATGTTCCATGTCTTCTTTATGTGTTTTCTCCTGGAATCACGTGTATCTGGACAGTAAAAACTTACCATTACCATGTTGCCAGTGCATGTATAGTGGAACTTTTCAACCCTACATCAGGTGTTCTTTTGTGTGTGTTTTCCTTTCTTGAGAAATTCTTGAATTTACTCCATAAAGACCTAATAAATTCTGCCCCCCCCCCCAAAAAAAAACAAAAACATTAAGCCATCTCTGGACCTGGAGTGATGGTGGAACTTTAACCAAACATATATCTATGTTGAGGAAGCTTCTGGTAATACCCTTATTCTTTACGATGATCACCAACTTATCCAAATGCTGAAACTTTTAAGTTCAAGAAGATGTCCAAATTCTTCCCATCTGAAAGTTATAATCACATAACTAGATCCAGGGCAAGGGACAGCCATGACAAAATAAGGAACCTCCAATTGCTAGGATTAAAAAAGACTGCTATCCTGTGGCTGTGATCCATCACTACCCATGACATATGGCACCATGATCCACTTTCCCCCAACCTGGTTGTATTTTGATTGAACATCACTTGACCATCTGAGTCCCTGAATTTTCATTAATTAGTCCAAGGATAAAGTTGATCAATGTAATTCAAATATGATGCAGTACTTATATCAAATTTCATTCAAAACAATTAATCCCACAGGAAGTATCACAGAACATGTGTGAGTCAACAAACAACTCATTGTGAGTGAATGAGAGATAAGCAAGGAGCTGTGCCCTTCACACTCCCTGCAATCAAGAGACTTTCTCTATTAAAGCCGAGTGATTCAGATGTGTTTGACACGTCCTCTATGTCAGCATTAACCACCCATGTGCTCACTATGTACGATAACAGACAGATCTGCCATGTAAACTGTTACTGTATAATAAGTCATCTATAAAGCCTCTACATCATATAAGCCAATCTATCAATCCTCTGAATATCAATATCACTATAAAATCAATATACTGTACTGTATTTATATTTACCTTCGAAATGCCTTTGTCATATTAATCTAATACTGTATACAGTACACCATATCAAGCATTTGCTGATAAAATATGTAAAAGGTATATAGTACTGTACATTAGATACTATATTATTGAAAGATTTCAAATGTTTTAAAATAAAAAATAATAATGCTGTAATAATAATTATAGCTTGCCTGAGACAGTACACAATACACATGATAGTACTTACCTGAGACAATACATATGATGGCACTTACCTGAGACAGTACACATGACAGTAAGGCTTCAGCAGAATCTCTCACTCTCATGCTCGCTGGTTTGAGTTCTTTTTCGTGTTTCAGGCGAGGGGCATCACTCGACTTAACCTGGAAACAATACTGTATGTATAATTTGTAGAAAATTCAATTGGGAAGCCTTTACGTCTTTTCGGTACAGGGAGTCCCCGGGTTACGAACGGGTTCCGTTCCTGAGGATGTTCTTAAGTCGGAAATATACTTAAGTCAAAACACATGTTATGTGTATACGTACCGTACTTACAGAACAATGTTTAAAATCCCACTATACCATAGCTTAAGTCCTTATATGCATCTAAAATCACTTAATTTAAGAGAAAAGAAAAAAAATGTATGACAAAATACAGTATATGAGAGTAAAAAATAAGTCATCAGGTAAATAAAATACTGTACTGTAAATATAAAGTTTAACCTCGTTCGTGTCGGCGGGCGTTCGTAAGTCAGGGACCCACTGTATATACCATCACAGATACACAAAAAAGAAAAGAATTGTGGCAAAAATTTTATTTGTTCACATGTGTGTTGGTGTAACTATTAAAGATCAACAAAACATGATCAATTTCCAGTTTACCACAATTGATAAATGAATATGTCCTGGAAAAAGTTTCTTTGACTCCCCAAACTGATAAATACAAAACTAAGATCTACTACGATTGTTATTCATTATGCACACACTTTATAGAGACACAACATTTTGCTGTTCTTTCCTGATTTACCAGTGGCACCCCATTCAACCCTAAGTGCAAAATGAACATGAAGTGACAATGGTGCTCTGTGACCAAAAAGCAAAGGAAATCCATTTTGTTAAGAGGTGAAAATAAAATTATTGTAATTCAACTGAGCGATACAGTGGTCCCTTGGTTAAAGAACACAATTCGTTCCAGAAGGTCGTTCGTTAACCGTAAATTTTGTTAACAGAAACCATTGTTTCAATGGGATTTTGGGTAATTGGTTCCAGCTCACCGAAAATTACATACAAACTAAAAATAAATGCAGTAAAGCACACTTACTTTGCGGTGTGTATGTAGAAGGCTCCTGGTTGATGATGATGGGAATTAGAAGTGGGGGTGGAGGAGAAGGGAGAAGAGAAGGAAGTGGGGGTGGAAGAGAAATCACCCCATGCTTCATGCCATCATTTCACCCATAAAATTTTAAGTTCACTAGGTGTAATTCAAGATTATTTTCTTTAAATCAACACTGCACTGCACTATATATTGTCAATATGTAAAATAAATTTCAGAATGACCATTAACTGTGCTGCAAAAACGTAAAAATAGTTTATGTTCAAGAGAGTCTCAAGCAAGATGTTACCTACACTGACCAGAGATACAAACTGACGCCATTCTGGGTGAGTCAAGTGGCTGATTAGCGCGCTAAAAACTAGTTCCCTGTACTTCAATTATGTTAAATAATTGTTAAAATAACTAAAAATTTTAATATAAGGCTTGGAAAATTATTGAATAGCACAACCTTCTTGATGTTTACTCAAATGGTAACGAATTTAAGCCCTAGAACCGATTACTGTATTGGCGGACTAATATTCCAGCTGGTGAGCAAGCGAAAACATGTTGAGAGGAATTCGTAAGGAATTCGTTAACCGAATTGAATATTCTTATGGAAGGTAATTCGTTAACCGAAATTTCATCGACCGAGGCGTTTGTTAACCGAGGGACCACTGTATACTCATTCATGTTCAAAGGTCGCGTATGTAGAACTACCAACCGTTCAGAAACAGGTCGAGTAACATTGTTCGGAAGGCCTCGAATCACATCGAGCCCCATAGATAATGATACTTTTTTGGGGGACTGTACATCGCTAACAAATATTGGAAGAAAGTTTCATTATACGTCAATTCTTTCACATACAGATATACATTGTCTGCATCCTCCACTGTTTTATACTAAGTCTGTGGGTACTGTACCTGAATACAACACATAAATAGTATTAAAAGCACATAAAATAATGTAAAATTAACCATAATAAGTAATAAAAGTGCCCTTCAAGTAATAGTTTCTATCATACCAAAATATGTCAGTCGCCTTTGACACGGCTTTGTGCTAATGCCATTGTTATGTGTTCCACAACCACAGAATTTGCAGAAAACTCATTTCAATGTACAAGTGTGCCTTATGAATAAAGAAAATACTGCATGCTGTACAGTAATATAAAGACACAAGATAAGAAAAAATAAGAGTGTAGGGGTGTACTGTGTACGGGAGAATATGGAGTCTAGGAATCACCATAACACAAGTGTGCTTGTTAGCTGTGAGAAGGCTCCACACATGTCATTATTATTTGAGAAACCATAAAAGTTATGGAAATATAATTTCATTGCTCTAATACAATTTAGAAATAAAGGAAATAAACTTTAAAATAAGAAAATTAAGAGTGGGAAGTGAATTGTGTGGGAGGTAGGGTGGTGGGTGGCTCGACCCCGTTAACCCAACAGTACAGTATGCAGTTTTACCATAATTCTCACACAATTTACGTTCATTTGGAACCGGGTTAATAAAATATTGTCATTAAATAATAAATTTTCCTGAAAAATTCCCACACCCAATGCCAGATGAATAATTGCATTGTATTCAGTTTCCAGTGCTTGTTTATAAAGCCAACCAGCTGACCATCATCACCAGCCTCCCTCCAAGCAGTGTTGCCAATGGTTTCCTTCTCTCATCATGCATCTCCGCAGTCACTGCTCAAGATGGTTGGTTTTTACCACAACAACTGTCTTCAACACTTAGTAAATATTACTGTAGTGTATTTATCAGCACTTAATAAATAATATTGTGATGTATTTATACATTAATCAGTTGTCTAAGTGTAACAAGTAACTAAATTGAGCCATCATGTATCACTCAAAGGGAACAAGTAATGTTGTCAGGACTGTATCTCCATAATAAATGCTATACAATACAGTATGTTATAATGACCCCAATGTAAGCTGATTTGCTGAGATTTCAAAGGGTATTACTGAACATCTTGGAGGTTCCTCTAATTACATTAAATGTTTTGGAAACAATCCCTTATTATTAAATGTTTCACATATGGTTTGCTTTTCTCTGCCCCACACAACATATAAATATAATGATGATCCCTGGTACTGGCTGTAGCAATAAATGCCCATGATGTTGTTACAATTATTAATATTAATTAAATTTCAATATCACAATTGATGGGTTAAACCATTCTACAGTAACACCAAAAACACTATTGCAATTTAGACATGATAATAAATACTGTACAAGTTAATTGATATTTAAATAATTTCAGGAAGTTGTACAGAACCAAAGACCTCCCAGCCAGAACCATGACTGTGGACCGGAGGGGAAGAGCTTGTGTCCCTTACTGTGGCTCGGTGGGTTCAACACATACTGTATAGTCGTTTTCATAAGATTTATCAGCTCAAGTTTTGACCTCCTAGTTCCAATAATTTATTAGCCTTTTTTCTGTAACTTATACTGAGAGACTGACATGTCAATAATTTGCAGTCAGTTGCAATAAGGAGGCATGAGACAACTTTAAGCTAAATTATGAAGCATCGCTCGACTGGTCTTGTTTATCAATTGGGAAAAGAGAGGAAGGAGTGAATGGACACAAGAGAGATACTGTATACAGAAAACTGAATTTCTTGTTAAGTATAACCACTTCAACATGTGTTGTAAACCACTACTTGGGACAACAGTGAGGACCTGGCATAATAATGCATACCATTCTTTGTAAAACAATATTCATTTCAACAAAATTCTTAACACTCAAAATCTCTACGTTTCAGCCTATGTTCCACTTTTTTTTTTATTACAGTATATCTCTTAATAAACAACTTACCTGTGACTTTGAACCTGAGATACCGAGTTCCACAACTTCAAGAACTGTTGCCAGACATTCCTTATCTTGAAGCAGGTATGGGTGAGCCACCAACCACACACTTGCACAGTGGAAAGCCGCAACAATAGTTGAATGTAAGTCCTGTGGAAAGTAGAAGAAATATTTATCACATGATATAAAAATGACAGCTCAGCTATTATGATTTACTTGTATATCTAATAAATATCAGGATAAACAAGATACACATTTAAACATTTACTTGTATCTCTAAGGTGCAATAAAAGGATAAAGAAACTTTTGAATTACAACGATATCCCATTAAGCCGCAATAACTGATGCAAAGTGGTCCTGGGATTGAGAGATTGTGAGTGTACCCTCAAGTCAACTCCGTGCTTTGTTATTAAAGTTAACTTTAAAGTTAGGACGCTTGCAAGCCATATGACTGGAGAAATATGGATAATGGGTGCAAAAAACACCAAATCATGAAAGAATCCTCCAGAGTTATAGAGAGGTAGTCCACACGGAATGCGGGCGAGTGTGAGACTGAGTGCTTTGTGGCGGGAAGCGATGTACAAGCGGCACAACACCCGACAAGAACCGACAAAACACGAGACTTGGTGACGACGTACTTAACCACATAAGGGCAAATCTTGCTTGCATAAATTGACTTTCTGGTAGGAATAAGGTTCTCGTATATGAGTGAATTCGCATATGTTGAACTCACATATATCAAAAACTTAGGTACTACAGGGGCCCCCCAAATTCACAGGGCTAGGTTCTCAAAATGGCTGCGAATAACATTTTTACTTGTGTACAAAGAAATGTATATTCCCTTTATGTGTTTGCCCTTAGGACAATTATTTCTTTTACCTGTAGTACTGTATATATGTGTGGTGTGTTTGTAAACACAGACACAATATTTGCAATACAGGTAAAGGAAATTACTGTTACTAGAACGAATGGCTCCCTGTCCCAGCCGCGAAAATGCCAGCAACTTTAAAACTACCCACAGACATTCTTGGGTACATCGAGGGTGTCATCCGCAAATAACCAAGAACCACGAAGTAAAAATCCGCGAACTTGGGGGGCATACTGTATACTCTATACAGTAATATAAAATTATAAAATGTGAAGAGCATGGGTGTGCAAATGTGGGAAGTGAAGGTCTGTATTAATTGAAGCAGTGACTGTGGCCAGCCGCAGTCTTCCTCCCCCAATGTGACGTCACAGCATACAGGCAGCAGCCACACATGTCTTTTGAGTCAGCATGGTGACTGCCTGGATGAACTGTGTCGCTTGTATACTGTACCAGTAAATGTGAGGAGATGGAGAACAGCTGAGCGATCCCCCACTCCGCTTCTCACTCCCCTCCCACCACTCTGTTGGCTAACTGCCGACCAGGTAAGAACTGTTTATTACCTTTACGTTTTTTACCTTATGATAATTATTATTTTTTTTTTGGCATATTCTATATGAATGATTGTGTGCATGTAAAAGAGTAAAAGTAAAAGAAAATTAAGAAAATAATGTATATCTAACTGAAATCATGAGTGGAACAATATACTGAACAGAAGAATATTATCAAGTTAATATTTTAAGTATTTGATGTGATTGTTGGTCAGGGGTCTAAAGAAAACTTGCAGTTGCAGAATCAGAGTTAGAGGCCAAAATATCGCCAATGGTTTACTGGGTAAAGACAAGAGCCTGAGTGGTGGCCAGTAGAGAATAGGCAACAGTGTAGTCACTGGTTCACTTGTTAGGGATGAGGGTGTAGCTGCTTGGTCGTGTGCACTATCACAATAGTTCATCAAATTGAACAGGTTTCTTAACAGCTGTAAAACAAGATGAAGAGCATAGGTGAGTATGTGTGGGAAGTGAAGGTCTGTATTAAGGCAGTGAGCTGTAACAGTGACCAGCTGCACTCTCCCTCTACCTATGTGATGTCACACCATACAGGCAGCAGCCACACAATAAATAAAAATAATACATCAGAAATAAAATACCCTAAATAAAAAATACTGCATTGGCATTTGGCAATCATTTCATGGGAAACATGAGGATGCATTGGAGCATGATGCAATCTCTTGGAACTCCCGGAAAATTTATTCTCAGGTTCGGAACCTTCACAAAATTCTTTCGGAAAATGTGTCTGATTTTCATCCCTGGAATCTCGTTCACAGACTCGGAATGGAGGGTTTTCCCGGAATTTTTCCAACCCAATTGCTATTTTGGCTAATGGAGAATTCCAGGGATCGGGAATCAAAGATTGGGGACTTTAGCTAACAGGGAGATTACTACTGTAGATGGAAAAATGTTCTTTGAGTTTCATAATTTTGATTTACTCAGTTTTTCAAGAATGAAACCCTTTCATAAATTGGGACATACCTGTACTGTACAACTTAAGCAATAGCTACCAAGGCTAACAAATATTTAAGAGTACTTCTGTGGACCAAATATGATACAGTATTACCAGAGTAAAGCAATGATCTAACAGTGCTAAAACAAAATTAAATGCCTTTAATACTACTGTACTCACCTTGGAATGTGCACGTGGGGGTCTTGAGCACTGATAGGCTATATAGTCACACAACCATTTGACAGCACGTTTGCACTCTAATCCATCTGGTGGGTATATAAATACACATACAGTACTGTATACAGTGGTCCCTCGATTAACGAACACAATTGGTTCCACAGAGTTGTTCGTTCACCGAAAATTTCATTAACGGAATCTATTATTTCAATGGGATATTGGGTAATTGATTCCATCTCACAGAAAAAATACAGTACATACAAAATACTGTACAGCATAACGGTAGTAGAATTAACAAAACATTAAGTATAAACTAAATACAGTACTGTACTGTACAGTATAATGTATAATAATAAATAAAAAACAATAGAATACTATATTTTAACTTACTTTGAGGTGTATATGTCGTAATCCCGGCAGCTTTGTTTACATATCAAACAGCTGATTGTAGAGGCAGTCGATGATGACATGCCATATTCTTTACAGAGTGCATTGGTTCTAATGCCTTCTTCATGTTTCAGAATAATTTTTGCACCGTATATTATCAATAAGTGAACTCAATTTCAGAATGACCAATAATTTTAATGTAAAAATACAAAAATATTCAAGAGACCAACTTTCTTGATATTTACTCCACTGTAAACAAATGTAAACATAGAACCAATTACTGTATTGGCGGACTAGCCGATCAGCTGTTGCGCACAACAAAGCGTGTTTCTCATAAGGCTGTCGTTAATCGAAGTTTTGTTCGTTAATGGAATTGAAAGTCCTTATGGGAGCGAATTCGTTTGCCAAAATTTCGTTAATTGGACTGTTCGTTAATCGAGGGACCACTGTATACTGGTATATAAATTAAAAGTCACTTTAGCACAACAAAGAGTTGAAAAAACTTACACCTACCAACTAAGAATAAATATCAAAGAAATATGTAACTGGTTACATACACAAGTAGCATACTGGCATAACATCTCATACATCTAATGTTAGCAACCATAATTCTAGCCCGAATATGAATCATTAGCCTGACTCACAGAGTCTATGGGGTAAAACCCCTGAACTCGTCATCATTATCATCAAAGTTTGATTGCCATTTTACACAGTGGCGTAGGACATGGGTTAGCCACGATTACCTGATGGCAGCTCTCCCTGCTGTACGGTCTCTTGCAGCCTCTTTGAAGCCTCTCTTGTCAGGCTCTTAAATCTAAAGCCATTTCTTACAAACTTTCTTCATGTCATTGTTGGCCTCATGCTCTCCTCCTCTCTACATTTAAACTTCTGCACCTCTTGATCCAGCTGGTCTCATCCATTTTCTCCACATGCCTAAAATGTCTTAACCTGCCTCTACACAGAAGTCCACCAATACTCTCAATACCCAGCTGCTCTCTTAGCTCTAACCATGGTTTCCTATTTTTCAGGTTCACATTGCACATCCATCTCACCTTTTTAATTTCAGCTCTCTAAAACCTATTTATGTCATCCACTTTAACTGCCGTGAAACAACACATTCTCTCACCAGCCAAACACATTTTTCCTTTTATTCGGAAAGAAGGTCCTTTTGCCCTCAATAAAGGCAGCATATCCATAAACTTCCTCCAGCTACTTTTGACTCTTGCAAAATAACCATCTTCAGTACCACCTCCAGCACTGATCATGTCACCCGAGTAACAGAACTCATTGAAACAGCCCAGATATGTCCATAATGTTGATTTTCTCCAGCTTTACTAAAACCATAGAGTTACATGTGCATATAAGACACTCAAAGTCAGGAACATCCTACAGTCTGCCCTCTGCTCTGCTTCACCTCTTCTGCACTCACCTTTCACATTTGCTGCACATTTCAGAGTTGCTGGCAACACCTTTACAGCAGACAGCACATGGCAATTTTCCACTTTCCACCACGGATCCCTCACCCACACCACTAATCAATATTTTTTTTTTCCACATTCACTCTCAGGTCCTTAACCTCTATTTCATCCTTTCATTTCTTAAATTTCTCCACTGCCTCTTCAATACTATCTGTTATTAGCATTAGGTCATTAGCGTACAGCCACTCATAGGGCAGAACAGGATTTAAGTCCTGTGATTTTGCCTTCAGCACTATGATAAACAGAAGGGGCTCAACACAGACCCATGATGAACCCCTTACTTCACCTCAAATTCCTCATTTTCCTCACCATTCACTCAAACAGGTTTTTGAGCCTTCATATAATGCCATAAGCACTTGAAGAAGCCACTCCTTGACTCCTAGTAGGTAGTAGGCAGCTACCAAACAGGGAGGTACTACCGCCTGGGAAGATATTGGAAGCATAATGTGTTGTCTAATGGCAGACTCTGCTGCCATATGGCATCACAAAAATTGTGACCATGTCCCAGGTTGCTCATCTGACTTTCTGCCTCATTTACACACAATTGCAGGGTCTCAATTGTTTCTCTTACTTTGACAACACAACATACATAATGTAGAGCATTTCTCACTCTTTATTTATTTATTTTGTTTGTATTTATTTATGGTTATTATTTTCTTTTTATTATTTTGTTATTAATAATAATAATAATAATAATAATAATAATAATAATAATAATAATAATAATAATAATAATAATAATAACAATAATAATAATATAACAATAATGGTTATCATTATTATTATTATTATTATTATTATTATTTTCCGGAAAATTCCAGCTTTGTGAACGATTTTCTGAGAAAATTTAAATTCCGGCAATTGGAGAGTTCCAGCTAAGAGGAAATCCTGCTAACAGAGGTATGACTGTATCTGCCATCCATCCATTCATTAATGTGTAGTACTGTACAGGTATCCCTCACTTTACGAACATTTGAGATACAAAAATTTATATAAGAATTTTCTATTTTTATAACTCTCACACTACAGTACAGTATACCAAAGTTATTCTCCCTTATGCGAATAACGTCCCTCAAGGTAATGTATACCAAATTTATATTTTATTAATATTTTAATGCGTTAGATTCTAAATTACAGTAGTGAGGTAAGTTTATGTTGTTGTTTATGAAGCCATTTAAATTTATTGGGTATAATATTGGCATTTTTTTTACATTGGGGAACCAAACCCAATTTTTCCAACATATTCTCTTATTTGAGATATAAAAATTCATTTAACAAATGGTTTTCAAGGAACCTAACCCATTCATAAAGTAGGGGATACCTGACTTACTCATGAATACATCATTCTATGAATTCACCTTAAATTTTCCAATATGTTTTATGAACAATATTTATGAATACGTAGTAGGCTAATTCTATAAAAATCACACCACTAGTCTAAAGTACTGAATATAACATCCACACATACAATGTTATTTCTAGATATTACAGAAAATAAAAAATAAATAAAAAATACACACCTTGTTCCGCAATGCTAAGACGTGCTAAACCTGAGAGCAGTTCCAAGCCAGCGAGTGAAACATTGACATCACTCTTCCACGAGGAGATGAGCCGATGACACACCAGGTAAATGGCTCGCACAAACAAGGCGTGAGCAGAATCTGGAAACACGGGACGTGAAAATGTTAATCAGAGAATAATTTTTTCACATAGTTTAACTTTTCCCTTTCCAAAAGACAAAAGATTATGGTTATAAATCCCTCCTCTTGGCACTCCCACCATCCAATAGGGCCAACTTAATCCCTTGTTTACAGGGCCCCCTCTCTGCTGTATAAAAGTGTCTGGCGTTAGTGAAATAAAATATTAAAAGCGGCGTCTCAAAAGTAAAGGGGCAAAAATTAGTATTATTTCCATGGGGTTAAAATTCATAAATGTGCATATGTTGTTTTGAAAAGAGGAGTAGATATCACTAGAGCCCTAGGATCAACAATTTAACATCATATATGACATTTTCATATTGGGTTGTTTGAATTTTCATAAAAAAGGGGGGGGGGGGAAGAATCTTTCAAACCTTTGACCTTAGTAAATTAAAATTTCTCAAAGTTCAACACCAATTCAGATATACAGTGAACCCTTATAAATCCAAACTAAAAGGGGGACCACCTGTACGAGAAAGCCGGTTGTCCGAATACTGGCAAATGTGCTTAATGTAAAAATATATACAAACTGCATTTTTTAGCAGGGAGTATTTAGAAAAAACTTTTGTGTATATTTACCTCCTGTATCCATATTTTTCTTTAAATAATATATACAGTGGTCCCTCGGTTAACGAACACATTCCATTAACCGAATCCATTGTTTCAATGGGATATTGGGTAATTGGTACCAGCTCACAGAAAAGTACTTACAAAGTAAAAAAAAAATGCAGTAAAGTACACTTACTTTGAGGTGTGTATGTAGAAGGTTCCTGGAGGAGAAGGGAGAAGAGAAGGAATTGGGGATGGAGGAGAAATCACCTTTCAGGAGACCCATGCTTGATGCAGTAATTTCACCAATAAAATTTTAAGTTCACTAGGTATAATTCAAGATTATTTTATTTAACTCAACATAACAAAAAAAAATCACTTAGATATCTTTAATGGTACATAAGATGAGGCTTTTTGAAAGTTTAAAAACTTGAACTGCGTTTTTCTCCGGTTTTTTTTATTTGTGGGCTCGGCTGACTGTGTTACTGATAGCCTCATGAGTTCAATGTGTTGAGTCTAACCTCAGTGGCTGAGGAGTACAGGTGGTCCCCGTTTTAAGTGTATTCATTATAAGTGGTTTCGCACTTACCGGTAAGTGGCCAAATAATTGTGGAACTACACGTAAAAAGTTCCCAAAGTTAAGAGAATTCTAAGGCTGAAATCCGTCGATCATCAGGAGCACAAACGTTTGAGCGATTGAAATTCCCACCAGCTTCCCATTCTCTTAAAGTTCATCCTTCTCGCCCGTGCTATACATGCTCAATACCAGTCGCCTGTATCCACAGGCATTATGTTAAAGCGCTCCAAGGACTATAATTATCAACTTTGTTGAGCCTTTGGTGACAATGGTGGACTATTTTTGTAGCCATCAGTTCCAAACTGAAGCAAGGTGGTGTATTGGCTAAAAGGAAGTGTAGTAGCTTTGGGACGGACGTAAAAGTACAAGTTATATGTCTTAAGAAAAGTGGTGAGCGTGTCTTAATAAACCATTTTCACTTTCACTAAAACAAGAGTGCGAGTGCACACACAATAGTCTGAGTTATCTGCATAACCTTGTAATCATAAAGGCCTTACCTGAGTCTGAAGAGGTAACAAAATACTCCCTCATTGAGGAAAAGAACTGATTATAATTGTCAGATATCTTGAGCACATACAGGGATATAATAAACTCTTAGATCCTAAGATTGATATGCCACAATGACCTTTATAGGTACTCATAATATCACTGGAATTTTGATAAGAATTACAATGTAACTAAGTGAAAAAGCTATTTTACAGAAACTGTGTTATGCAAATAAGTAATGCTTCCTGCCATTGAATTAATGTGTCCCATGTCATATGCATAAATGCCATAGGATGTTTAATGTCTCATAGTAATCACTCAGTGAAAGACTGAAAGCCATAAATTAATAAATATTCAATAATATAGCTTAATAGCGTAAGCATTGGTGTACTGTAATAACTAAGTTATACTGCACCTAAGAAATAACACCCCCAAGTATTAATGTCTCATAGTAATCACTCAGTGAAAGACTGAAAGCCATAAATTAATAAATATTCAATAATATAGCTTAATAGCGTAAGCATTGGTGTACTGTAATAACTAAGTTATACTGCACCTAAGAAATAACACCCCCAAGTATTTTATCTCTGTGATACATAACACAGGGATGTAAGGTACACAAGCATCATTATGACACAACATATGCACTAGTACAGTATACTCGTAATAAGATTAATCACTTCTAAAATTCTCCAAGCATATTACTAATTCTATGGTGTTAGTAAATTACACATCATTTCCTTTACCAGAGTCCTCTAAAACTGGCAGCACTTCACCATCTGTTGCACTCGTCAAGGTTGCTGCAAGAAAATTCTTCAAGTAAATGCATGCTGATCACTTATGACAATAGGTGGCATGTAAAATAAGTCGTCTGTAGAATAAGATAACCATTCTTATTATCCTTAAATTCAATATTAATTATAAATTAATGAACATAAAGTAGGTGACAAAAGGAAAACAATTTATATATATCCACAGGGGGAAAATGGTGCTCATTGTTTTTTATGATAGAAAAGTAGGTATTCTAAATGAACTACATAAACTGCTATTTATATTCAAAAAGCATTATAATTTGTATACAAATTATTAAAAAATAAAATATTTGACACTAAAAATAAATTATATAATGTTTTACAGAAGCATGGAAAAAAAATGCAAGTTATTACCATGGCTGGTGGCTGCACTGCTGAAGTTTGAGGAGCCAACCTGGCCAAGGCTCCCATCAGACAGTACCTCGCAGCTCTCATCCAGACTGTTATAGTCACCATGCGAACTAACTGTGTCTGAGGCACCTACAGGTCCAGGAAAAGAATAAGCTAAAGCTAAAATGGTCAATGATCAAGAGAGGAACTTCTTCAAACACACAAGATAAAAATTTGGTGTCACATTAATCCATTACTGAAATGTTCCCTCTTGACCATTTACCAGTAAAACACACAACACAAGATAAGTAACAAACCAAACTGGGAAATAAAGTTGTATTTAAAAGCTACCTTGAAGACTCCAACTTATGCTCATTTATCATTAATATATTTCACTACATTTCTTGGAACAATTATATATTTTATGAGAGTAACTCAGAGCTATAGAATCAACACTGACAATTTACTTAGTAATTTTTTCTATTAATTTATATAATCTTTAAAGGCAACAAAATTCTTTTTACTATCACTAATTAAGAACTTTTAAATACAACATTAATCATAAAAATAAAGTGAGTTAATGAAAACTGCAAAAAAATTAAGTGTGGAATCTCAAAATGTTTGTAAAAATAGAGATTTGCAAGACAGTAAAGTCCATAGGATACAACTCTTTAAATACATTGCTGTTAGATACTACAGTTGTTCTTTGAAGGTTCTCATAATCACCTGATACTGTACAGTACTTGATGTATCAGCCATAAAATGATTTATTTGGTGTACACATACTACTGCACCAACAGAACCAATATCAAATATCTTATAATCAGTATAAAAGACATTAGGTATTACAGTGACCAGCTGGCTCATGGTGTCTTTTTAAATACTGTACATCGAGTCCCTGGGTTATGAATGTCCAACTTTTGAACACATGGACATACAAACGAGGCTCCATATGTTCTTTTGTATTTTAATACAAGTTGTCCACTAAAGAATCCTAGAAGTTAGTAAACAGTACGTATATGAGTTCTATTATGTGTTTCATAGGTACAGTAATATGCTATTCATATGCAATATATATATATATATATATATATATATATATATATATATATATATATATATATATATATATATATATATATATATATATATATATATATATATATATATATATATATATATATATATATTAGTTTAATATTATGTGAATATATGTATAGCATTGTGTGTCACTTTCAGAACTACTTTGCACAGTTGTTGATTGATTGATTGATTGTGGTAATAACATCGCTGGCAATGCAACAGCTTAGGTCAAATGCCGCTGAATTAAACTATAAGCTTAGAAAGCTAAAAACAAATACAATATACTGTAGGTCATCCCTAGTTTAACGATCGTTCACTTAGCAGCTTTTCAGTTCATCAATTAAAAATTTTTAGCACCCATTCTCATTTAACAATTGTCATTTTTCAGTTTAACGATCTTTGACTCACTGGGAAAAATTTGGGAGGGAAGTTGAGAAAACTGGGGATTCTGTGCTCCAAGTGCACATCATTAAAATACGTACTATAATGTGGCTGAGAGATAAGAAAATACTGTACTCTATAGTGTATTGTACAGTATTTTATAATTTTATTGTACAGTATAGTCTGGATTTACGCGGTTTTTGTTTACGCATTTGGTCATTTACGCGGTGCCTTGCCAGAATCAAAATGCTTTAATCATGCGGTAAATTTGGTCATTTGCACGGCGAGCGGCTGGAGAGCTCCAGACCGCCGCGCCATTTTTTACCCACACGGACCATTCTTGACCATACGCGGGAAGCGGCGCGGTGAGTGGTGCGCATTAGGCCGCTCTTACGTTATCGCTGACGTCATATGACGTATCAGACTGTGATTTGGCCACGCATCCTTACCACCCACGCATTCCCTCCGCCGCTAGCTGTGATTGATCTAATGTAACATGACATACCCTGCCACCAGAGGGTAGAAGTCGCTGACCTAGCAGGGCCTGTCTCATTGTTCTCAGTCCGCGTATACAGTTCTCTCTTGTGCCCGCTATTCCCCTCACAACAGCTTCCGCGGGACCCCCACCACCAGAGAAAAACCTTGAATTACCTGGACTAAGCCATGATAATGTGAAGGAAATCATCGAGTTGGGGGGAGAAAATTAAGCTCATCCTTGACAACGACCCAGACAAGCATCGGTATGAAGTGTCTAATAACCATCTGACGAAAGTTATGGAGCCGTATATCTAGATCTATCTCGACAACATCAATGCTAGTCGTCAACGTTTTATTGAGGACTTCCTCGCCCGCAACCCACCACAACCACAGCCCGCCCAAGTCAGTGATAGTGATAATGACAGTGAGGATATGGACTTTGAGAGGTTTGTCTGGGAGGCCCTGCAAACCTCTGCGAGTAGTGAAAGTGAAAGTGATTCAACGGAGGGCAACTAATCTGCCCTCTGCCTCGGAATCAGCCGCCATCCACGTGTGCCGACCCAGCTTTTCTACTAACGTAAGTGTTAAAAAACCTAATATTATTGATCTTTCTCTTAATTATTAATTGTGTGTGCATACCATCATAAAATTAAGATGTTATTTTGACTACAACGTAAGTATTGTGTCGGAAAAAGTGGAGTTTGGGGGTCGGCCCAGTCTCTATTTCAATTAATCCCATATGTTCTGTTATTTCATTTACGTGTTTCTCGTTTTACGCGGGCCTCCACGGGTTCAATTGACCGAGTAAATGCAGACTACCGGTATACTGTATAGTACGCCCAGATAATTCGCGGATTTTTATTTCGCAGTCCTCTATTATTCACGGATAACACCCTGGATGTACCCAAGAATGTCTGTGGGTAGTTTCAAAGTTGTCGGCATTTTTGAGGCCGGGACAGGGAGCCATTCATTGTACCGTATATATGTGTGTGTGTAGACACACACATACACACACACACACAAAATGCATACAAATAAATAATAATTGGAAAATAATCTCACAAATAATCAGAAACAAATTTATTAAAAATGCGACAGGCTACCCTCAAGTAGACTGAACGCGTTTTTTTTTTCTGCGGGTACGGACCCGTGTAGTTTAGAAAAATAAATAAAGTTCAATGGGACCATTCACACGGAGCAAGTACGTGAAAATTCATGCGCAGGATTGCTCACCCCACGCTTGTACCTGTATTTCCAAACCGGGGTGTGAAAAAATATGCCAAGCTTTCTAGAATTCTTCACATGACAATGGTAAATGCTAGTTTAAATGTTTACACTCATTTACACACGCACACACACACACTCTCACTCATTCACTCACACACAGGGTTTTTTGTAGTGTTTTTATGTTATTGTAGTTGTTTTATTGCATATATGGAGTGTACAATGCCGGTATAGTGAAAAATATGTTATTATAAAATAAGAAATATGAAGCACATAGGTATGTAGGTGTGTGAAATGAACATGTTTGTGGACTTGGCAGGTTAAATGTCCCCATAGTGACATCCCCCTACCTCTCCTACTACCAGGCAAAGCTCTGTTTTTGTTATTTTTCAACTCATAATTTTGAGTAGATATACATATTTTTTATTCCTTTCTCTTTTACTCTGTTACATGCACACACAATTATTCATACAGAATGTGAAAAAAAAAACATAAATGAAATGATTATCATAAGGTCAAAAGCATAAAAAGAATAAACATTTCTTACATCCACAGGAGTTTGTGCAAATTGTGGGAGAGGCAGAGGGGAGTGGTGAGGGAGGTGCAGGGGTGGGATCTCAACCTATCCCTACTGGGCTAAGCTGTCAGCTGAGTTATTGTTATTTTTCAACTTGTAATTTTTTTAACATGCATACTCAATCATTCATACAGAATGTGGCAAAAATTAAAGTACCTCTAAATGATTATCATAAGGTAAAAAGACAAAAGGAATAAACATTTCTTAGTAGCGCGGTAGTTAGCCCAAGGTTTGCAGGACGAGCAAGTATGGTTGGTGATTTCGGCCGCTCCCATCTCCCGCATGTAGTAAAACTATTGCCGATGGCAATGCAGTATTTTTTTTTTATTTTTTATTTATTAATATATTTATTTATTTATTCCTCCCATTTACTGGTACGTGTACTAAAGTATACACGCGACCCTGAAGTTGCGGGCTGGGAACACATGCCCCGCTCCCCTCTTTACATTAATTCTTATAGGCAAAATTTTCCTGTTCACAAATTCGTTATTCGCAATGACTTTTAGAGATGCATCCCTTGCGATAACCGGGGTATTGTTGTAGTTTACTAATAACTTTTGTCGATATACAATATATATTGCAATTTACGCATTTAGTGAAGAATTTGAGGTTGCACCAGGAATCTAGTTCAATTTTTCCATACTGTATTCAGTGCACCCAAAAGTTCTGTAAAGATTAAACTCACATTCTGTAAACCAAAATTTTTTCTCCAATTTTTAAATTCCATGAATATAAATTTTCATAAACTGGAACTTGTGTTTATCAATGGTAAAGTATTGCAAGTTATGGAAAATACTCTATGAATGTAAGCATGCTTACACTAGTGCATGCATGTGTGTGTGTGTGTGCGTGAAACACATGCATGAGGGGAAAGGGGTTGTGTGCTGTGGGAATGTGAAAAGTAGGGAAGCTCCAGTTGCTAGTCAGGTTACAGTAGCCCCTAACTCAGGTGGGCTAACATAAAATTTTATAAATGTCAGGTTTGGTCTCTATGTGGCAAAGGTTGCATCAAACAGATGTCACTGAGAAGTACTCCCATGAGTTGCAGTCTCACAACCAAGGCCAGATTATGGCATAGGCCAAGTAGGCCATGGCCAAGGGTCCCGTGCCCTGGGGGACCCTGCACCCAGGGCGAGATTTACTGTGAATGCAAGCAGCCCCTACAAAATATTTAAAAATTCATGTAAATCTTTTATGAAATTAGTTTTCTTTTATTATTGCTATGCAAGCTAGAAAGCATACTTTAAAAGCAAAAGTATTAGGAGTAAAAATAAATATTTATGCTGCATAAGTATTCATTTTTTCTTTTAATTATTCTGTTAAATATGTCTATCTAAACACAAAACCTGGACCGTACCCGTGCTTAGCTGCACAATGACCTCTGCAGTGAGCAGCAAATAACTAAGCAGACATAATGAAGTGGATATATGGATCATAGGATAGATCGACTATCTATCTATCCTCCACCACCATTATTCCTTCACTGTCCAGAACCTGTGTCACCGTGTGACTCTGTCTGTGCTGCTGCCAGTCTTCCACAATTGCCACTCTTACCACTTCCATTAATTGGAAGTACAGTATGTAGTTGTAGTATGTAAATTGTTTTCCATCAATTTGGTGCTGCTCCCAAGGCTTTGTCCAGTACAAGATGGTCCGCCAGATGTGAAGCAACAAGGGCATTGAAAGAGAGATATAATGAAATTTATTACCGTATGTTTTGCAAGTTATTTCCTAAGACAGTAATGAAGCACCACCAACACTCACCATCACCACCACCACCAACAACACTCATAATCACACCACCACCAACACTCACCATCACCACCACCAACAACTGGTGTTTACAAGATGAGTATGCTTTCAAACAGGGGCGACTAAGTGGCGGCCTGCAGGCTTGCTCTCCATGTTAGTTGCACGTAACGTACTGGTCAATTGTAAGTGGTGGAGGTGGATTATGCATAATAATGACAGCAGCACTGTCAGGCACAATGTACAGATGACTTGTATTATGGATTTTCATTTTTATTTTCAAAAAAATAACTTTGGTCACAATAATATGCAGAAATCAGCCATATAAAGAGAGAGTGTGTCAAGTAAGTTGAATGCTACAGGGAAATTTTTTTTTACACGAAGAGGAGAGCGCTGATTAGCTGCGAACATACTTGAGTATATCGCTATCATTGGCGGAGAGAATGTAAACGATCACGGCCACTGTCGGCAAGTCCTGAGTGTTCTGTCTTGCAACTTCTGCCTTGTATTAGAGATTTACATTTTTTCCAGTAACAAACAACTTCAGGAGAGGACCAAAGAGTTCTATAATGAATCAGCGTTATGCAGAGTAGCGCTAATCAGGGTAATACAGTAATTATCTATGATAATTTGGATATGAATGTTCCCGAATCAGTAAATTTTGTACCATAACGGACTTACGTCTGTTATTTCTTACTTTAAAGGACCCAAATCCTTTTACATGAACTTAGACCAAATGGCTCAAAATGTCTGTGAAAGTTAAGGATCATTATAGACACTGTCCATTATATTGGGGGTTCAGTGTAATTCATAAAAAATCAATTTCATGATAACACTACATTATACATAATGTAGAAAATTGATTTAACTTTCAGAAAAATTTTATTTTTACTTATCTTTCTCTATAAATATTATTTCCAAGTCAATAAAATGACAACTTATCAGAAACTCATTATGTGAATCCCACAATAAACTATATGATAGGCACAATAGAAAGTAGACTCATCTGACATCAAGCCAATACAAACTCTACGGACACTCAGCTACAGCAACAGTTCATTACAGAGGCCAGACCACTACTTTGAGGATGTGGACACTGTCATACAACAGTTGAGCACAAGGTTTGATCCAGAAAAGAGTAATCTAAAGTGCCACATGGCAATGGAAGCCATATCACCATTGGAAAGGTTGATGAAATTGTTGCCAACCTGTATTCAAAGCTCAGTACACTGTATGGGCAAACCAAAACTTCAAATCCCTTTGTTCAAAACATAAACAGGGCAGCCTTCCTCAATGAAGCAAAGGAGGCATACTGCGGCATGGCGACATCACGTACACATACGTTCTCAGAGGTATTTGTTTTGCTCAAACTCCTTCTTTGTCTGCCTTATATCAAGCTGTGAGTGTGCGCTCCTATAATGTACCAGATAAATGTTATTAGATACAATAAGTAGTTACCTATTATGCATCTAATAAAATTTTTCGGGGCAATTGCAGTTACTTACTAATGTGCAGTCCTTTCAATGGAATATTTAGCCAAATACCATATCCCTGTGCAACCTAACACAGGAATATGAAAAGGAAACTCTTAAGTCTGGGGGAAAAAATAACAAATGAGGGAAAATGACTGAATGAGCTTTAAATAGTTGTCAAAAATAACAAAAATTATTGACACTAACAACTACACGATACTGTACCTGTTTCAATACATCACTGCTGTCAGACTTCCAGTTGTGGCTTTTATATGGCTTAAAAATGTGGTATGTATGAAATAAGCTCGTGTTATTCCTGAGGTTATATTTACATACCTGAAGACATAATGTTGTGATCCCGGTCAGTTGAAAAATTATGTTGGGAAATAGAATCCATAACTTCACATAAGGCAGCATCTTGTACACAAAAGAGCAGTCCCCCTGTAATTATAAATATAATAATACAGTATACATTGACATTTACAATTAACACTTTCTTCTTACCCAATTAACCTTTCTGGGCTTCTTTGACCATATGATTCACTTACCTATCCATCAATAAACAGTAATTTACTCCTTCCATTTTACTACTGCTTAGAATACTTAGTCTTATACCACTGGTGTACACTATAAGACACAGGCATTTTTTAGGGAAAATAAATGTCATACACTGACAAATATGGTAAAGACAATTTTATACATACTTTTTTTTTTTTCATGTTATACACTGTAGCTGAACTAACATCATACCATTCATGGAGCTTGTGAACAGAAACACCAAACTCCAACTGTGTCTGCAGCTCTACTTTCTCTATCAGTAAATGTGTGTGTCTCTTCCTCTGGGAAGAACTAAAGCCAGGAATATTTAATGGTCATTTATAAGACATTATATACTGTAAATTCGGAGTAAACAATTACAGACCAGAAACAATTGGAAAATATGCCACCAAGCAGCCAACCATAAAACTATAGTATGAGGTTTGCTGAATAATGCTTTTGTATCACCATCATTATAAATGTTTTACAGCCAATTTTCACATTTGCATGGATTGGCCACGATTACATGAGGGCCGTTTTACATGCTGCATGATCTCGAGCAGCCTCTCTCATCAGCTAACGTCATGTCTTACAAACTCTCCCCATGTCATTGTTGGCCTCATGCTCTCCTCCCCTCTACATTTAAACTTCTGCACCTCTTGATCCAGCTGGTCTTATCCATTTTCTCCACATGCCTAAACCGTCTTAACCTGCCTCTACACAGAACTCCACCAATTCCCTCAATACCCAGCTGCTCTCTTAGCTCCAACCATGGTTTCCTATCTTTCAGGATCATATTGCACATTCATCTCACTATTCTCATTTCAGCTAGCTCAAACCTGCATATGGCTTCCTCTTTAATTGCCTATGTTTCACTGTCATGCAACATCACACTTCCATGCCAGTTGCATACATCTTTACTTTCAAGCAGAGGAAATGCCGTCTTGCTGTCAATAAAGGCAGCAACTCCGTAAACTTCCTCCAGCCACTGAGCTAGTTTAATTATCACCTCCAACACTGATATATCATCCACATAACAGAACTTACTGACAAAGTCCTGGGAATTATCCTCAATGTTATGTTGCTCCAGCCTTGCTAAGACCATCATCATCAAAAAAGGGTTTTTGTCTATGGCTGGTATGGTCATGTCTATTTCACTTTTCAAGGAATACAACACCTTCACCCCACAATATAAATGAGGAAAACCTGTACTTAATATATACAGTATAAATGCAATTTACCTAGTAGCATTTGAGTGTTAGCCGGATCTGTCTCCACCTGCAGAGCACTTGTGAGAAGGTTCACGAGTTGGGGACGAAGATGTGACAGGGCCAGTCTTTCACCACTGTTACTGCCAACTTCTTTTACCTGTAGACCCTGAGAAAAGAAAATTCTGCTTCTGAGACAAAGTACTTTTAAGAATTGTTATGTATAGCTAAGTATTGTTGTGTTGACCTTCAGTTTATGCAGTAGGTTATAGGTGGTGCCACTGTGTCACACATGGGACACACTATTCACTCAAATATAATTCAATATGTTGTAGTTACAAGAACCACTTTCTTCTATGAGATTACACATTACTGTACTATGTGGTAGTACTTTACAGGCTTTCAGTTATTTAAAGACTAAGGATTTAATTCACATACTGTATAGGAAGTCCTTGTTTATCACATGTTTGCAGATTTCAGTTTTGATTCATTGAAACTGTTACAATGAAAAAAAATTTTTGCAATGCTATCATAAGAAAAATTCAAACTGTACATGTGAATTACTTTCACCTAAGTGCCAATCAATGAGAACCTTTGATTGATTGACTGATTGACTGACTGACTGATTGATTGATTCATTCATTCATTCATTGATTAAATAAAATATCCGGTGTCACAGCCTGTGGCCATTTGACACAGAAAATGAAACTCATAATTTAAAACTATGATATAAATAAAACAAAATTATATTCGTTTAAATATCAAAATTAAAATAATATAAAATCCCATATTTATTTAAAAATCACAAGTGGTTAAGTACCTATATTGCAATTAAAATTGTAAAAAGTCCACCATCAGGTACTGAACTTCTTTTGCTGAGCACCTCTGAGATGGAGAAGGAGCCTTACCTCTGCTGGCACTCAGCTATAAAATGACCCCTCAAGTGCCCATGACTGGGACACTCTACCAGCAAGCGTCTCAAAAGTCAGTGGCACCAGGCAGTCATCACAATAGGGCTGTGGTCCTCCAGCCATAAGGAAACTGAGTGAGGTGAGTGTGGCCAACACGTAAATGGGTAAGGCAGTCTCATAGCTGCGGGACATCCAAGGATATTCCCACGGATAAATCTTTGTTGTAATCTCTCATAACTAGTTAGGAACAAATAAACTGTCCCATTGTAACTGCCAGGAGGCCCAGATGGCAGACCTGACTGCGGGGAAGAAATCTTGGTGACGGAGGAAGCATAAAGGAGCATGACGAGAGGCAGAAGACTTGGCCACCTTGTCAGCCCTCTTATGGACAGGAAACCAACAGAAATACATTATGGCCCTGTCAACAGAGGACCACTTGCCAGTTATAAATGTCTATAATGAGCAGGTGAATGGGACTGAAAGATTCCAGGGAAGACAGTGCTGCTCTAGAATCACTAAAAATAGTAAAACTCCAAAGCCTAATGGGTGCTGATTTCTTTATAGGGTAGGTGTATAGCAGAGAGCTCTGCAGTAAAAATAGATACAAAGGTGGGAAGTCCCCCAATGAAGCTAAAATCAAGGAAGACAGCTCCAAAGCTAATGCCAGTTGTATCAGATTTGAAGCCACCTGTATAAACAAATAATCAGAAACAAATTTATTAAAAATGTGAGTCTACCCTCAAGTCCGTGCTTTATTAATAAAGTAATAAAGCACGGACTGGAGGGGAGACTGTCACATTTTTAATAAAATTGTTTCTGATTATTTGTGAGAGAATTTTCCAATTATTATTTATTTGTATGTGTTTTGTGTGTGTGTGTACTGTATTTACAATACAGGTAAAGGAAATTACTGTCTCTAGAATGAATGGCTCCCTGTCTCAGCTGCAAAAATTCTGGCAACTTTAAAACTACCCACAGACATTCTTGGGTACATCCAGGGTGTCATCCACAAATAATAGAGGACTGCGAAATAAAAATCCGCGAACTTGAGGGGCCCTACCTGTACCTGTACTATAAATTTAAAGTTTAACCTCATTCGTAAGTTGGACATACGTAAGTCGGGGACCTCCTGTACATTTCTTTATGTTGGTATGTGTAGTTTTGACTAAAGGTGCCACTGGGACAATTACTTATACCTCTGATTTGTAGAAGCTGAAGAAAAAGAATGTTACTTGAAGATTTAAAGGAATGACTGAGATAAAGTAGTAGAAGGTGAAGAGGAATGGGAGCAATTAAAGAGAGCTGTCCTAGAAAATACATAGATGGTGTATCAGTGTAAGAGAGAAAGAAAGGAAAACAAGAAGAAGGAATGGTTGACTGAGAGACTGGCAGCATTTTTGAAGGTAAAGAAGGCATATGAGTACAAGCTGTGAGCAAAGAGTGATGAAAGAAGGAGAGACTACATTACAGATTACTATTACAACCCTGGATATATTTCCCAAGTACACTATGTAGACAGGTAATCTTTTTATACCTCAGGGAGTAGCAACACTGCCTTGCCAGCTCAGTGGGTGCTTGGAAGTCGCACAAACAATGATCAGTTCCCACTCTGCAAAAGTAGGTTGCCATTAAACTTGCTTCAAATTTTTCTGATGGCAACTGCAACACCATGCCATAAGGTAATCATGGCTAACCCATGCAAGTGTGGAAAAGTAGCTGGCAAAGCAGTGTTGCTACTCCCTGAAGTAATCAAAGATTACCCACCTACTTACATTCCTTCCATCCCATAAGGAGCTTTGGAGCATTGGAGGCTAATTTCCATTTTAGTCTTGTTTGAGGAATGCAATCCCCAGTTCATGTCAGATACATCCACCCACACTGGTAAGTCAATGAACAGAGATGTCTCTTGAACATTGGAAGACAAGTACAGCACAGGTATCCCATATCCTCCCATCACTTCAGTGCAGAGCAAAGTCTGTGTGGCACACAAACATGGCTGATGTGATGCCATGGCCTGTTGAGTTCTACCATAAACAGTAATCATTATTACTCAAGATCCCTTGACAATGACTTTGTTCATTTATCCTTATCATCATGATCATCATTTTATGGCCATCTTCTCCCCTCTATGTGTTAACTATGATTATCTGATGGCACAGTGTCCTAGCTGCCATCAGGTAAATTTGAAGCAAGTTATATGGCTGGATGTCCATCTTAGGACCAACCCACTTTTACAGAGTGGAAACTAGTCATTATATGTAGGACTTCCAAGTACCCAATTAGCCAGAGTGGCTTTGTCACAACTTCCTGAAGTACCTGGAATCAAAGATTACAGATACATTCTTCATTGCAAGTTTGCTATGCCCAAAAAATATAATGAATCATTTAAACAGTTTCAAACACTTATCTTGAAGGCTAACTTGGGTTTTCAACCAAACGACCTCATGAGCATAATACTGTTCTGTAGTAAGTTGCATAGAGAGGGTATCAAAGAAAGCTTTTGGAGAATAAAAAGAATTTGCTTGAGTTATATATGAATATGGAATAATATAATGATATAGTTCACAGAAAAGCAGTGTGGGAGGTAAATGGAAGATGCTGAACATATTTCAGAGCTTTTATACCCAGAGTAAGGTGTGTGTTGCAAAGAGGGAAACTAGTTCCTGAGGTCAGTAGGACTGCACTAAGGATGTGTAATGACACCTTTGTTTATTCAATATTTTTAATGGATGGAGTAGTTAGGAAGGTAAAGCAAAAGTAATGGTGAGGGGAGCAAGTTTGGGAAATAGTGATATGGGATGGGTGTAACAGCTAGAAAGACATGTTCTAATCAGACTTCCTGCCTCTACAGGGCAAATGTTGCTTCCAATGTACAATATAATGGAGATGGTAGGGATTCCCAATTGCCAGAGCAGCCCTCAGCTGCTAAATATGGGGGTATGTACTATTACTGGCCACCATGACTGGAAATCTCAACCCCTCATGATCTTTCAACACAAATAGCATTGTTTAAAATTTCATCCCCTTGCAGTCTTTCGACGCAGGTTGCGTCGGTAACAGGAACAGTTTCCATTTTAGTAAACATTGGATAGAGCAATCCAGACCCAAATTGCACCCTTAAAGACACTTCTGCCAACCCAAGAGGCTAGTGGGAGGAACTTAGGTGGTTGATAGGGCCGGTCCACTGTTACCACATTTCTGCTTTTGTGAAGGGTGCTCTCAGTGTGAGATATGGCTGAGAGGGAGGGGTTGCACAAGCACAGGAGCACTTAATGATTTAATTTACGTCATAAGACCATGAGAGTTAACACTCAGGAAAGGAGAGGGGCACACCCCAGGTGAAGGAGGCACAGTTAGGTGTGTACAAATGTATATACAGGTAATCATTTTAGATTTATGAAGTTGTTTTGGTTGTGGAAAATCTTTTCTGCATTTATTTGTTTGATTATGATTGCATGATAATATCATAGACACCAAATTATAAATATAATGCTAAGATCACCATTATAAAGTGTGCATGTTGATTATTAACTAACCTGAAAGTGAAGTGGTAATGGGAGAATTGAGAGAAGAACATGAGTGGCAGCACGACGAAGAAGAGTAACTGGCAGGTGAGATGGGGCATTAAGTTCTCCTTCTGGTAGTACACACTCCAGTACCCCTAAAACACTGGGAACCAAACTGACCACACCCTGCAGGTCCAAGCGAAACAAATCCACTCCATTCACCAGGATACTTGCAGCAGTCTCGCTACAAATCCCATTCTGAAATAAATATACATCCCGTATAGTGATCAAAGAATGAAATATAAGTTCTAGACCTTGAATATGTGAGCCAAAGCATAAGGGGTTTCCCTAGTATGTAACTCCTAAACCATGTATAAATGATCACTCAATGCTCTAGATGTATTTCTGGAAAATGGTGCACAATAAGAAACCAGTCTACAATAGGTCAGCATTTATAACAGTACAGTACTACTGTATGTCTTATCTATGAGTAACATATAGGGCTTCATTGGGTATCAATACTAGCACTAATAATGATACTGTATCACCATAAATGTATTGAAACATTCTATAAATAGAAAAAAATTTCCTTAATAATAATGGATATAAGAAATACAATAAATATCAACCAGTGCATTAAGTTGTGAACTTGTGTAAAATTGCTCTCACTTCTAACAAAGTCCTACTCCTACTATACAGTCGGGGTCAAAAGTTCGCTCCCGCCCAAAATGAAGCAGCATCGACCCCAAATGAGATGAAACAGTCAGGGTAAGTCACTTTGGAGACTCAATCCCATGACTCAGTTTCACCACGGAAGCGAACATTTGTCCCCGCCTGTACAAGAAGCTTGACTGATTTTCCATCTTCTCCAGTGAAATGTTCCTGAAAAAAGAGTTGTTTTGGTCACTGTTAACAAAGTGGTAGATTGAGCAAAGCCCTCATCTTGTATGCATTCTTGAATGGTTCAGATGGATGGCATATCAACACCCAAGCTAGAACCAATATCAACTTGACACTCTTCTGCCCACAGATGTCTTATGACTTGCATTTTTACTTTCACTCCAATGCTTTTCCTTGATTGCTTGGTCACATTACCAGCAGGTGTTCTCAGACATTATTAGTCATAAATAAGTTGAAAAGTTTGTACAGTAAGCTCACCATTTATGCCAATCTAAACAACATTGTTTCATTATGATGATGTTGTTAATCTAATAGTACTGTATACATGGTCCACTTTATGTAATGTTAAGTCATGCATGTTCTTCATAATAATGTTTGGATGTTGTCTATTAGCAAATTCAGTTAAATGAGAGGACCCTATTTCTAACAGATATTTTTTTTTACAATACAATAAATATTCGGTCTAATGCGGTTGGAACATGAAATCAAATTCTGCACCACTTCCTGTCTCTCAGCACAATTGTTCCTTATCAAATGTGAGTCTGCCTTTATGTACAGGGAGTCCCCAGGTTACCAATGGGTTCCGTTCCTGAGGACGATCTTAAGTCTGATTTGTACGTAAGTCAGAGCACATGCTATATGCAGACCGTACTTACAGAACAATGTTTAAAATAACACTACATAGCCTAAGTCCTTTTATACATCTAAAATCACTTAATTTAAGACAAAAGAAGAAATAGAATGACAAAATACAGTAAATGAAAGAAAAAAATAAGTCATCAGGTAAATAAAATACACTGTAAATTTCAAGTTTAACCTCGTTCGTATCGGCGGGCATTCGTAATTCGGGGACCTCCTGTACACAACTATTTGTAACATTAATTTGCCCACCACAAAGGCACTGAGCCTCACACAGCCTGCCACCTGAGTCCAATCCTCTCTCATAAGAAATTAACCCTCCTAAATATTCCTGAGATTTACATCTAAATACTGCCAAGTTGTCTAGGTTAACTGGCTAGCCAAGCTGGGTCAGCATGCCACTGACTCCACCTCGGAGTACTGTATAGAAAATGAGTTTTTGAGTGCACTAGCCTGGCTGGCCACTCAAAGACAAAGCATGACAAGCCCCACTTCAAGAGTGGTAATGTGAATTGTTTCATTCAGAATTTTGCTCTATAACCCTTAAATAGCGGCCAACATCAACTGATGTTAGCTGTAGAGACCATGGCCAACACCAATGGATATTTCATGTTCTTTGTGTTCCAGTTTTTATGCATATGGGGGCAGATTAGGGAATACTTACCCACCATATGAGGGTTATATTGAATAGAAATTTGGTTAATAAATTTTCATACCATAAAACATAAAGCTCGTTAAATCAAATTCTACTTCATCAGTTACTAATTTAGTGGGACTTTACTTTACCAGGTAAACAAAGCTTAAATACAGTTCTCATTTCAAATACATTGTCATCCAAAAGCTTTCTCATGTACACCTTTAGTTAGTAAAAAATAAATAAATAAAAACAAATACAAAAAATTTGGAACTTTTTAAAGTAATGATCCATTTTTATGACAAGTTATTCATTTTCTGTCAATCACACATTCAAGGTGACCTCATAAATCTATGTATAGTTCACCCATTAATTTTTCTGCTTGAAATACACTTCCAAAAATGAAAGTATACCCACCTGGAGACGACTGTTTTAGGGTGTTGGAGGCACAGCGGTAATGCATGTATTGTATCTCTCACCACTATGTTATGGGTTCAAGTCCTGAATCATGACACATGTGAAAAGGGTGTTATCCAATATGATCCTATCAAACATCACAGATTTCCTCTGGGTACTTCAGTTTCTACCTGTACTAGCACTGGATTATCATTTCTTAATATATTAAGCCTATAACATGGAGACTCTAAAGTTTAAGGCTCATAGTAATTTTTCATAACCCTTTGCCTGCAGGTTACAGTAAATTTGTTGTGCATTGTCAGAGCAATTAGCATTAAAAATTACCGTTCTTGAAAAAATAATTTTCATCTCACAAAAATAAAGATAGGCGTGCAGGCCAATGGGAAACGAATAAATAAATAATTTATCAAGTTTGGTTTAAACAAAGTGAAGAGATCCTGTACCAGATGAAATGGATTGAGATGAATGTACTTCCTCCCTGATAACCGTGTGTGTACTGTACAGAGATGCTAGGAGTCCAGGGATGGTGTTGGAGGACCTAGAGGCCTATGGGACACATCTATTACTTGAAGCATAAGTCTAAAAATTTACACCAAAATCTTGGCAGGTTGTTGGCTTATAGCAGCCTCTATAGCAGACCAATCTACTGGCTTATAACAGCTGAAGGGTTAAGTGAGTCTCAAGACAACTTACTCTGATTCCATGACTTCGACTGGACGAGCTATGACCACTTTCATGATGGGAAGCTGAAACTGATGGATCACTCTGGCGAAGACCTTGATGCAGGGCTATATAGAATCGGGCCAAGTACACAGGCAAAATTTCTTCCCCAGTTTTTTTGGAACAAAATATTCTGTGAAGCAAAGAAAAGCACACATGTAGTACACAATACAAGAAAAGAAAAAATAGTATTAATTATTTTGAAATACCAGTTACTAAGTACTGTATAAAGTATCTGATGAGAAATACAGGTATACCCCGTTTATTGCAAGGGATGTGTTCCTAAACGTCATCGTGATTAATGAAATTGCGAATATCGCGACAATTTTGCCTATAAGAATTAACGTAAAGAATAGAGGGGGGACGCATTTCCTGCCCGCAAATTTCACCACATATCTTTCGATATATACTCCTCATTATCCAAGGCTATTAGGGACCAGGGCCGCGTGTATACTGTAGTACCAGTAAATGTAAGGAATAAATAAAAATTATACGCATAAATAAAATTAAGGAAAAAATACCGCATTGCCAGTTGGCAAAAGTTTAACTAGGAGCGGGAAACTGGAGCGGCCAAGGTCGCCGTCGCTACTCACAATCTGGTAGACTCCAGCCAGCAGTCATAAAAAGTGTTAATCATAATTATGTTTTTAACCTCAAGTTATTGAGAGTCTTGGGGCACACATCATGGAGTTCTGCCTGAGGAACTCTGCTACACCAAGACATGTACTCCCAGCGACGACAGTGACCATAGGACTGCATCCACAGTCAATGGTTGCGACCAGATGATGGCGACTTACTCCACAGAGGAACAGGACCCTCGAGCTGCAGCGTCAGTTGATTACTACGACACGCAGGCCCAGGACCTGAACCCCTTCCTGTACACGGGTGACGAGAAGTTCGAGGGCCCGCCATTGACTGACAAGCAGATGTTCGAAGGTTCTGCTAAGAAGTTCCGTCCCCCTAGAAATGGCAGAAGCCGAGCAAACACTCCAAGCGACGCTCCAAGCGACGCCCCAAGCTACAGTCTCCGAAATGGCAGTCGTTAGCAGGATGAAAATTTTCCAACATAATGTCTTACACTGGTCCCTTAATAGACGTAATGAACTGTCTAACTTATACTATCAATTAGACCCAGACATCATTCTGTTAAACAGTACTGGCATAAGGGACGAAAGTAAGCTGAAAATTTTTGGCTACACTGTATACCAGAGGAACATGACGGGTGAGCTGAACGATGGTGTTGCTGTGGCCATCAGGTCACGGCTGAGTCACAGAGTGTTGCTAGACTTCGAGGATTCAGTTATAGGAGTGCAGGTGGAGACAACTAGGGGACCTGTTACCATATGCACAATGTACCTACCTCCCAGATAAAATTAAGAAAGACATCACCGATGGTGTCTACACCACTGTCATCTTTCTTTCACTGAGAATCAGGATACATCGTTGTAGTCCATTGATGTTTTATGGCCAATATGGTTGTGGTGTGCTGGGAAACACTGACTATTTTCTGGAACTTAGTCTCAGCCTCACTTGTTATGGGTCTTGAGAACTATGAGTTGTCAAACCATAAGCTTGTTGATAGTACATGAATCACAAGACCCACTACTCAACATATGAGAAAATATTGAAATGTAATAAAACAAAACCATTTTGTACCTGCACAGTGCACCAAGTGCCTCTGCTCTCCCACTCTGGAAGTGCTGTGGAGTGAGATTAGCAAGACGATCAGCATGAGAATCTCCTGGTGCTGAAGAGTCACTTGATTTTCTGCTGCCCTCACCCGCAAATACAGAGACTGGTCTCCGTGAACCTGAGCCAGCATTACTACCTACATCTGATTCTGGAAGAAATTTGAAATAATCTCATTAAACGATTCATTCTAAGGAGATGCTACGTTGCTCTTGTTAATTTCTTGATACTTTATATTAAGTTGCCAGTCCTGTGTCTTTGAAGCACAACAACCACTTACTATGTTGAGGTCCTGGGCTAGCTTGTAAATTACAGTTGATAAGAGCTGCTTCAAACAGCCAGGGACCAAACAGATGTAGAATACTATTGCATTTGGGTCTTCCATTTGCTAATAACCGAGCAGCATCCTCTGTAAAGCAACAATTAATATAGTCAAACACTAATCTAGATTTCCTAACACACATCTTTTACATATCACATGACAATGACATCTCCCTGATGACTATAGGAAGTTCATGAATGTTTAAGTGTAAGAGTAATAATTTTTCTATATACCACTGGGAATATTACTCTTCATTTCCTGCCAGCAAATGAAATTAATACAAAAGGTCAATAAATATCTCCTCTAATCAACAAAAGGTAAATAGACTGGATGATGATGGGTGTTTATGTTATGTATTATTGAAGTAAGAGTACAGTGCAAGAAGAAGAATTCACTTGTAAGGAGAGAAACTGTGCCATAATCATATCAAACTTCAGGAGGCCATAATTTGGCTCAACCGGAAAAGAGGAATTTCAACATCAATCCTCCATTTATGGCATTGGGGTCCTTGCTCTGCAGCTCTTGTAATTCAAAGCCAACCATGAACTGAGAGAGGCTGTGATACACAAGCCCCAAAATGAAAATTGATCCTAGCTGCTACCAAGTAGAACTCACTAACTCATTTAACAGATCTGATGTAACTAAGTCTTCCTCTAATGCTGACAGAATATTTGAGATGTAAGCCTTTAAACTTAAAGGGTATATAAGTTAGGCTCAAAGACTGAAAAATGACAAGATCACATTGCCATTTTTAAAATAACCAGAAAATGAAATTTCTCAATAGTTAAGTTAGGTTAGGTTAGGTTTCAGGTTATTTTGAAACCATCCACAATGTGTTGTAGTCTTTATTTTTTTCTCAGCGACCGAATTCAGTCTTTGAGCCTAACATGTACACAAGTTGTCTGGTTCAGGTGGTAGATCATAAAACAGGATTTCATATTTCATATCTTCATTTTTACTTTAATCTTCAAATTCATCATAGCTTCACCTCTTATACAGGAAATTCTCTTAAACCCTAGATTACTGTACAGTATAAGATACAATAAACAGTTGGCATACAATAACACTTACCTCCTCTACACTCTGCAGACAGAGAGAAAGAAGATGAAGGGGAGATTTGACGACCTTTCTGGTTGAGGTTATCCAGCGAAGTGTTGGGAACCCCTGCAATATTGTTATTAAACAATAAATGAAGATAAATAATTATATGCTTGTTAGACTCCTTACCACCTCTAAATTCAAAGTTTATCTCTTGTGTTATCCTTGTACAAGTTTCATGGATAATTTAATGTATTAGAATCAATACTGAACAATATTATACTTATCCCACTTGTATTTGGTACCAAGTACCCATAATGAGTGAAATATTGGTACCATTTATTGCCAAACTCACCACCACCGAGAAACTATGAAAATTAAAAACTGTGATTGAAAAAGCCACAATTTGGGAGGGAGATCTGTATCTCAAGGTTCATAAATGTGGTGGTGCTGCATAACAGCTGTCACAGCTATGCAATATCAAAATGCAAGTGCAACAAGCAATGAGAGAAATTTAGATAGAGAAAGTAAACCTTGGTAACCCTCTGAGGTCCATTCCCAGAAATGCAGTCTTGGATCTGCTCATACATACAGAGTCCCTCATTAAGGAACATACCTCCTAATTTATATTGGTAATCAGTTGAGAAATATAATTCAATTTACAGTAGTGTTTGCAGGAACTCAGCCTCCCATAAATTGAGGTATGTTTGTATAATACAAAACAGACAGGAGGTATTTGGTATTATGCAAATCACAAGAACCAATCTAGTAAGAGGGAAGCTCCTGAAACATACTTTCTCTCATGCCAAGGAATCAACACAAGCTTGTACGCTATACCAGAAACATGATCCTGATCAATCTTTATTTCTTGCCAAAGAAACAAGACATCAATCAAAGCAAGACAGGACCAGCACAAAATAACAGGGCTCAGACTCAAAGAAGCAGGGAATTATTAATCACTACATTAATAATTGCTGAAGCAGCAGATATAATACTGATACTAAACTGCAAGGGAATACAATTTCAAAACAATTTAAATGCATGTTGCCCTCACAGGTGTGAGGATGGCCTAGAGCTAACCAAAGCATCAAGGAGATATGTATCTGGATGGGTACCTCACTTATGGGAAATATAAAGGTGGTTTCATAAGTTTTGTCAATTGAAACTGCAATACTGTAACTGAACAGACTAAACCATTATCATCATAATAATCATCACCAACATTTTACTGCCATTTTCCATCCTTTCATGGGTTAGCTGTGATTACCCAATGGCAGCTGTTGGGTAAAACCAGAATGGGTTTCTTCTCTCCCCTGCTCACCACTATAAACCCAGGGTACCAACAAGAAAATACAGCAGACACCAGGGGCTGAGCACAGATTTGTTGAACCAATTGCTATTAAACATGTTGAAGCAAAGTTTTATGGGTGGATGCCCTTCCTCATGCCAACCCACAGGGAGGGAACAGCTCGTAAAGGAGGGTTACAAATCCCTGAGGTAATAATCAAAGACTACCCACCAACCTACTACAAAAAATTTATATCAAAGCTAAGCATATTAAAGGAACAGGAGCTATGAAATGCAGAGCTGCATCAATACAGTTTCTAAAAAACAAAGTCCCATGGCAGGGCAGCTAAGACAGCCAGTGAACCAAGTTTGAGCCAGTATACTCAAGTGGTGATTTATCTCATTGTGTTTTGCACTGTCATTTCTCAGTGACCGATATGTTCAAATGCACATCATGCAGGCATCTTATTTTTCCCAGGCCTCAGTCTAAGTGGTAATAATTTTTACAATGTGGCACACAGTATCTTTTGCAAGAGACCTATGCATCTCAACTTATCATATGCAACTGGCAGCTTAGTCATTTTCCTCTTCACTGTGACTAAATTGACAGTTTGGATTACCTTCTTTTACTGTGAACATTTACTGTGGTTTATCATGTGAATCCATGATAACGCAGTGTTTATACGATCTGCAGATCATGGACATACTTCTGGTAATTCTATGAATCCACCTAAAACGTTTAAGAATGAGGAGAGCAGTGGGAGTATGTGTAGTGAGGCACCAAGATGCATTTATCAACTAAGTAAAAATTACCTGTGCATCTCCAACAGCAAGACTCTACAAACAAGGAAGTACTGAGGTTTTATAAATCTATGCCTCCCTCAATTTATAGAAGGCTTCTGTCCCACACAACCATTCTTAAAACAAAAAGCTACCTGTCATCATAATGTGTCGACAAACCATTCATAAATTGATCCTTCCCAAATAGAGGGATGCCTATACTGTATTATGAAACTGGCAATATTAGAGGTATCTGTTTTAAGCCCTGAAAACATGTTGCACAGCCATGCACTCACCCGTTACTGTAGTGACAAGCATTATAAAACCAGATGAAGACATGGACAAAGAAGGGTGGTTAGAGACTTTATCTAGAACACAACTAAGTAACACTATAGTCTACTTCAAACCTGATTCACTGCTTCCAAAGTTGGAAGTTTATATATAATATCAATTACTTTCTCTGCAGGTTACAATTTAATTTCTAATTGCAAATAGGTGTAGACATGAATCAAGTGCTCTGTGAAAAAATCTACACATGTAACACTAGAAAGAAAACACAGGACATATTACCTAAGAAGGCATCCACCAATCCTGAGACACCTTTCATTGCAGAGAGGAATATAGATGGCAACATCTGGAGACAAGGATGCTGGCTGGGTTCAATAACAAGTGCTGATGAGATGGCATACTTGAGGAAAGCAGGGGTTTTGCTAATGACAGTGTGACGACTCAGATCCACTGGATTTCCTTGAATGAAGCAAAATTTAGGAATTAAAGTTGTTCATTATATAAAACACAATTTACACATTTTACATTCAGCACTTACTGCTATAAAATAGGATGTACTTAATACTAAGAAAGAGGATATAGAGCTTATTATACAGTATTACAACTTATGCAACCAGTTATTCCATATTAATTTTTCCTAAATACTGTATTGTATGTTTTTTGGACCATGAACCTCTATGTGAAAAAGTGAAAGTGGATCCCATAGGCATGGCTACCAATTGAGGTCAGCGTGGACACAGTACACCATATACTAAGCCTTTGGTTCACAAGGAGGCAGAGTGACTGGCACTGCATTCAGTCACCTTCACTTCCCCCAACTTGTACAGTTAAACAACCATTTACAGCTGGGGGGATTGGGAGAGCCCCATGATTGAACCAGTGAGCTATATGACAAAAGACAGGCCCTTTATCCACTTGGCCACCATATTCCAAATCTCTGTGTAATAAAACCTAAAAATCTAACTTGACTTTGTATCTATAAATCTGTAACTTCACACCATTTGAGATTATTACTGGTACTTATGCATTCATAAGGTAATCACTATATGGAAGACTAAAGTATGAAATATCATTGAAGTTTTTGCTAATCCTAGTACTTCTTCTAAGATGTGAAAAATTAGTAAGATTAGTAAAATCCCAAGATTTCAGAATATCTTGGGACCAATATTTTGAATACTAGGCATTATCATCACTAAAAGGTATAATGTTGGGTTCACTTCTTAGATTACCAAATACTGTACAGTATCCTTCCTAAGGAGAAGAGATTAATGAATATAAGTTTTACCTTCTGTTCACTAAAGAGAGACAATAATAATGCAAGACATGGTTGAAGATATAGCTAATCACAAATATACTGTACATCAACAGGAGACTCACCTATGATATGCAAGATGCGATACCAGACTTGTGCAATGCAATCACGACTCATGTTGGTAGGAATGATATTTAGGTCATCTTCTGCTGCTGAAAATGTTCATCAAATGTTACACTGTCATCAACAATTGAACGGAACATTGGGTACAGGTAAATGAATGACTAACATGATCTCATACCTATATTCACATACATCACATTTTGCTCCTGTGAACATTACAAAACCAGCCTCCATACCAATGAAACTCGGATAACCACAATATTTTAACAAAGTTAAACACAGACAGAAAGATAATACATCAGTCAGGTATTATTCACTTTAAAAGTATACTTGAAAAATAGTTCCCAGCACTGAACAATAGTCCTCCATGGCAACTGAATGCCTGTAGGCCATAAAAGTCAATAAAATGGAGAATATTGAACATATTCCAAATCACAAATGAGCAAGCTCCTACAGTCTATCACCATGCAGCTTGATGTGGTTATGACCTTACTCAAGACACTAAAGCCTTCCAGGTGAGCTACTGTAAGAGTGGATTTGTCTCAGCTCAAGCATCAGCTAAGGAAATGTGCAAGGCGATGGAGGATATGAATGTGGAGGCTGTGTTAGTGAAAAAGAGACTTAGAATGACAAAGAGGCACTTCAGATATGAAGTTCCATATGAGGCAATTATGATGCTGTAAGAAGATACAAAATGTCCTTTTTTAATATGGTGGTAGATTCTGCCATCACATTACTCAATGAGAGATTTCAGAGCCTGGGAGAAAATAAGAGACAAATTTGGAGTTCTCTTCACTTCAAAGAAATGTCTTTTGATGCACTCACAACACATTGTCAAGAGCTGAGTGACACCCTGAGCTATGGTGGAGAGTCAAGACATTGATGGAAAGGAACTGGCCATGAAGATGAGAAATCTACCCAAGTTACCCTTTGTGAACATGACAGCATTGGAGCTTCTAAAATATAAACATGAAAATCAAATTAAAGAGCTTTATCAAAATATGTGAATAGCCCTGAGGATAACAGTCACTCTCCCTGTGACTGTGACTACTACAGCAGAGAGGATCTTCTCTAAACTTAAACTTATCAAAACTACTTAAGGTCTATGATGGCTTGCTGTCATCAGCATAAATCATGCCGTTGGGCATCAAGTGCCGTAAAATGATATCAATGACGATTTCACAACAAAGAATGCCAGGAAACATAAATTCTAGATTCTAGAAATACTAATGATGTCACTGTGTGTTAAACAAACCTATTAGATTTTATTTTATTGATAATTAATCCATCTGTTTCATAATTAACATAAAGTGGATGTAATGTCATAATGAATAAGATATGAATGGTAAAATCTAAGCAGTGGATTTAAACAATTGTCCTTGTGAATGAGAAGTTAAAGTAAATACTTTCAGCAAACCTAAAAATATTATGTAAATTACTGAAGTAATAATAAATAGCTACAACAACAAATTGTATAGGGAGGGGAGGAAGATATCTGACTTAGGGCCCCTAAAAACATAGGGCCAGCTCTGCTTGCAGTATCGCTGGCCATCTTTACACTTATCAGTTGCGCATAAAATGCTTCCATTACATTCAACTTTTTAATTTCCACACTCGCTTTCTTAGAACAAACACCTTCTAACTTTCCCTGTTCCTTTTTAGCAATATGTCACACACAAACAATCTGTGCTGCAAGGAACAATATTCCTTGCCATCACCTTTACATCCCTAACAAGCTTCCTGTCTGATATCCTAATAAGTATGTAGTCAATCTAGACTTTTGTGCCACTTGATTCAGACATGATAAACCTAGTTGCTGTCTTCTTAAACAACATTTTTCCACTTTACAGTATGCCCACAACAACTGCTGTAACATTTACAAAACCCTTTTATATATTTGAAATCAGGATACAAATGGATTTTTTAAACATTTTTGAATCATTAACTATTGATTCATACACCTGCAGGATCACTGAGGACAACAGGTGGATGGATAGAGCCCCGATCTGGAAGCTGCAATGTATCTGAATATAGCAGAATTTATTAACAACTCAGAAATATTCATAAAGCCAGGATAATGTACCACTGACATTTCCAGTTTCATAAGAATGTCAAAGTAACAACTGGATTAAAGATCTAAAAACAGTCCAAACCTCTACGTCCACACCCAACTCTTGTAACAATAATTATCTTATACAGTACAGTGCTGGATAAAAAATCAATCTACTAAAATACAACTTACATATAGTGATTTCTGGGAAGGAAGGGCCATACATGAAACCGATGAGCTTGCGAGTCAGAGCAAAGTTTATTCTGTTCCACTGATCAATGAGTCCAACGCGGTGACGCCATCGCTGACAACTCTCCCTGAAAAAAAGTTTGGCCATTGTATACCGTCAACAACAAGACTATGGACCCCCTTGTATGTTTTATGAAGAAGAAAGAAAAAAAAATAAAAGTAAACTTTTAAAATGAGAACATGGATGTAAATAAATGTACATTAAAAACCCCATAATACAAAATAATAGGGGCTCTAGCCCTTACCAATTATGAGGTTTTATGAAATACAAGGGACACTTCTCCCGAGGGGAAAAAATACGGTACTTTTCCGTTATCTGCCCCAATCAAAATCTAAATGTTTCTATGTACAGTACCAGATTTATAGTTATTACAGATAAAGGCTAAACATTGGGCAAAGATGGAAAAAAAAGTGGAAAAAACTGTGACTGTCTCTCATAATCTGAAATTTTACCAAATAATAAGAAATTTTTATATAATTCATAACAGCAAAACATTATGAATTATGAGAGATATTGAATTTGAGGGGTCAAGTAAAAGTGTTTAGGTGACTTTGTAAAAATGCCCCCCCCCCCTCCCCACTTGCATCACCATCTTAAGAGGCACTATCAATACGTTCACCACCAGCATCACCACTTTCACCGCCTCTATTACCACGTTCACCAGCATCACCAAGTTCACCACCTGTATCACCATTGAACAGTGCATACAAAAGTTCACCTTTGTCCAGGATGAACGGTATGTGGTGGTGGTGATCAAATCCTCTATCCAAATGTTCAACTCTTTCTCGGTTTTAATCAGTACTGCATCTCTCACATATTGTGTCACCTTTGCTGCTGCTGGTGCACTAGAAGTAACGGCATCAACGATGTCTATCATGTCTTTCTCTTTGTTTTAGTTTTTATGTAGCGAACTCATTCGCAATTCAGCATGATTTAAAATCAATAGTACATGTTGCAATGAAAATATATTTCCAATGAAAAACTGTGAATAGTCGAAACTGCAAAGAAGAATTCCGCGAAAAACGAGGGTGCACTATATTACAAACACAAAACTAATTTACTGTAAAATAATGAAAAACAAGTTAAAATATACAAAACACAAGGAATATTATCACTGATGTAAAGTAACGGCCTACATGGCAAGTCAAAAAGCTGAAGCAAACTCACTACTCCCTGTACCTCCTTTCCTAGCATTCATAAATCATACCACCTACCTTCTTATGTTATTAAAAAATTTGTATGCAATCTAGATGAAAAAAAAAAGCAGCTAAAACCATTAAGATAAAGGTAAATGAAAGTTTAACACAACTGCCATTTGCATAGTTGCTGTCTAATTGGCCATAACAGCACAGCCCAGCTAGGACCCTTAGCAGCGAGACTCGCACACTCTGCTCCCTCTTCCTAGTCCCCAGCTCAGCCTGCTAACTCTGATGAACAAAGAAATCTTCATTCCCTTTACGTGTTTGACTTTATGATAATTATTTCTTTTACTTTTGGGGGGCACAGTATGTATGTAGGATTGTGTGTGTGTGCAAGCGAGTAAAAAAAAAAAAAAAGTTACATATACAGGTACAATACTGTAAACAAGCCCAAAATTACGAGTTGAAAAATAACTATAATACCTCAGAGCTCGGCCACTAAGAGGAATGGTTAGCTAAGGACAACTTAAGAGGAGGAATAAACTCAGGAATGTTTAACAAGGCAAGAGCAAAAGAAGGTGTGGCAGTGATGTCTAGTGATGAAATTGGAGTAACATGATGAGAGATAAAGGGGTCGTTCACAAAATATAACCAGACTATAAGTGGGATAAAACTATAGAGAATCAGACTATAAGTGGGATAAAACTATAGAGAATCAGACTATAAGTGGGATAAAACTATAGAGAATCAGACTATAAGTGGGATAAAACTATAGAGAATCAGACTATAAAAGGAATAAAACTATACAGAATCAGACTATAAGTGGGGTAAAACTATAGAGAATCAGACTATAAGTGGGATAAAACTAAGATGTATCAGTTGTTGTGAGTGGATAAGTACTCAATGTACAACAAAACAACTGAGTGCATGGGTCTCAATGTACAACTTAAACACATCACAGTACAATTCAGTTCTTTACCATCAACAAAATGGCATGAAAATTTTACATCACTTACCTGACTCTAACTTGAAGTATCAAAACTCAATCAATTACCCCAGGTATGGTATTTTATGAGTGGTAATTTGAGACAATAGCTAAGGAGTAATAGTGGAGGGGAAGGTAAATTTAGTATACCAAGATAAACAGATCAAGAGTAACTAATAAGAATCTTAGAACATATTACTTCTTAATATCACGTGAATAAGAATTAACGGTCCCATATTTACCTTAAGGCATTCCAAAGAGGTGGTGGAGGAAAGCATCGAGCACAGGCCAACAGCCAAGTCTCAAACAGAACACTCAAAACCCGCTCACATAACTGCTCTCCAGCATCCTCTGCAACATAAAAATTTTAACTTCAGTGCTACTTTTCACAATTAAAAAATCTTTTGGTTAAAATAACTTTGCTAACAAAGAAGTCAGACTTTTTAAGCCTGATTTCTTCAAAGTGCTACAAGGTATGTGAACTTACTAAATAAAAAGAGTAAACACTATATTATAATTAAATATGAAACTAAGAAGAGTTTAGTGTATGTGCCAATAATATATTATCATCATTACACCTGTGTTAATTAATTACTAGAAACTAAAGCCATTTCCCCCAATTTACAGGGTGGAAACCCCCAAAGGGAAAAGCATTAGCTTAGCCCAGGGCACCAAGATGGCAATTGTCCAGTTGAGCAAACACCACAGCATAAAATACCCCACCCACCCTGCCTGGCCAGGGAATTTAAGCCATGTCTCTTGGGCTGGGAATCTAGAGCACTACCAACTGAGCTATGGAGCCTTATTATAGATCACAATTTCCCAAAATACAAAGTAGTAGATACTATTTAGCTCCACTAAAGACATGGCATCCACAACTAATGTGTACATACTGTATATGTATATCAAGTAGAGTACACATATAAGTAATTTGACAAGACTTTAATCCTTACCTTTGACAACTTTATCCAGGCACAGCAGGGAAAAGAGATTAAGCAAATGAAACAGACCATAATGAAAGCACCCACTTTTAGTTACAACAGTAATAGTAGGGGTGAGTCTAGTAGTGATGGTGGAGCAGAGACAGCTAGATAGGTTATGATCCTTTACACCAAATGAGAAAAGCTCACAGCAAAACCTTATACAGTATCATATCCCACACACTTATCAAGGATTACACTCTAATAACTTTATTAACTTTCAGCTGTGAACAGTGGATAATACAAAGAAATTTTACACTCAAGTCAAGCAGTGGTAAACAACAAGCACCAAAGCAACACACAACATGAGTACATAAATACCAGGCACATCTCCAGTAAAGTTTAGACTTAAAGTGGAGCTGGGTGCACCCTCACTCTCATCTGGAACTAGAGTGAAATAAATTTATATTAAGCAACAGAGAAACACTATCCATACAAACATACATCAAGATGCTGTGATATGCTTAATAAGCTGTGGAGCATAAGTGATCATGCTGCTCAGAAGTTTATTATCATAGAGAATAACAACATAGAAGAGAAATATGTTCACTGGTATAACAAGAAAATATGGCATTAAAAGAGTCTACAAGTCCTTACTGTATCTTTTCTAAACATGAACCTATCTAGTCTAGTCATGACCATTGTGTTATTGTATTAAGGCCATAGTTAAACAACTTATCCAGAGAGCAAGAATTGAGCAATTGATCATGATATCCCATTTTAGAATTAGGCAAGGACTGTGCAACTCATACACAGTTCTCACATCACATCAATGGTTTGCAAGACCTGACGTACTGGTACAGTATGCAACTGGGAAAAAATTATGTAAATTCCTGTAAAGTAGTCCACCTTTCCAAACACAAAATGTAACCCCTAAAAATAAAGGATTGATACCTAAGTCCCATATTCTATTGGAGTCCATAGCTTGGAGGCTCTCACAATATACACTAACTTAATTGGGAACCTGTTGTTCCAAAGCAGTCCTCCAACATCAGCCATTTGTTAATTCATTAAAATATGCCAATCATCCATCCTTCCCCCATCAAAAGTCCCCTCAAAATAAAAGTGTCTTGGTGCAATGACTACCATATAATAAGAAATCTTATTATAGACACACACCAAAGCATAATGTCAACAATATCTGCCATCATTACACCAAGTCAATCGGCAATCTTGAAATTCAGTTCCAGCAAACAGTCTGGTGAAAGGGACAGTACAGTATCAGGCTATCAGCTACCTGGCAACAGGCTATGCAAGAAAAGGGGATTTCAGGGCAAGTCCTCCATTTCTAGCTGTTAGCCTTAAGCCAGACAGGTCTTGTAATACCTAGCCAACTAGAACAAAATGCAAAGGCTAAGAATGGAGAGACATACACCCACCATAAGAGCTGAACCCCGAGCTACCTCAGTGCCCACTTTACTGCTTCGTGTGGTGCCCTGTCAAATGCTTTCTTTAAAACTACAAATATGAAATACAGCTTTATCTCCTTCCCTAGATATTTTTCTTGTAGTTACCTAACCATTAATATTACATCTGTAGTCCCCCTACCTGGCATGAATCCAAACTGCATTTTATATATGTCAACTATCTCCCTTATCAATTTCTCGATCACTCTTTCCCCAACTTTCAAAGCCTGATCTAGCAGCTACAGACCTAAATCTCTCTATATATATCTATCAATCTCTTTTTATATCTATTTCTCTCTTTATCTACCTTTCTATCTACATCTCTCTGTCTCAGGTAAGATCACTATAAATTTATTCTCTGAAACTTACCTAAAGATGCAACAACGTTCTATCCTATGAGTAAACGGGAACACAACAGTACTTGTTAGCGTCCAGCTTGGTGATGACCACCCATGGGGGACAGGTATAGGACAAGGTGTTACTGTTATCCTCATTTAGTATAGGTATGCATTTTTTTTAATGATTTATTGAGCTATGATGTTTTCTGTACACTACTTAATTTATTTAGTTTCAGTTACATAAAGTGTCTGTAAATCATCCCCAGGAATGCATCCTTCATTTACAACACTATAGTATATGAGTATCACTATCATATAATATTTTGCTTTAATTATGACTTTGACGGAAACCATTCCTTTCATATATCGAGGACTGCCTGTACAGGGGTTCCCCGACTTACGAACGCCCGCTGATACGAATGAGTTTAAACTATAAATTTACAGTAATTTATTTACCTGACGACTTATTTTTTACTTTCATTTGCTGTATTTTGTCATTCTATTTCTTCTTTTCTCTCAAATTAAGTGATCTTAGATGTATATATAAGGACTTGGGCTATGATATAGTGGGATTTTAAACATTGTTCTGTAATTACAATATGCATATAGCATGTGTTCTGACTTACGTACAAATCCGACTTCGAACATCCTCAGGACGGATCCCGTTCATAACCCGGGGACCCCCTGTACTGTGATCAGTTGAAACAAAGAGAGATATTTGAAATTTAAAGCCTATGTAAAATGAGACAGTTTAGGCAATATAATAAAGGATTAAGGGATAATGGTAAAATATTAATGGGCTAAACTAGGGGTAGGAGGCCCACTGGAAGGCATGAATGAGATGAAAATAAGGGGGTACCAAGGGAGATGTTAAATCTGGGAGGATTGGTAAAGACAGCATGAAAACATTTAAGAGGGAAGGACTGTGGTCATCAAACCTCAGACTTTAGGATGGCACTTGATTAAATTTACACTACAATGTAAGTTCAACATATAAATATTTACTACTTGATACTGTACTGTATATTGAGGGTTGCTACAATAAACCCTTTTTTTTCAAAGGGTTACAGATAAATAAACCTTAGATTACTTTTGAATGAACACATCTTCAATCTTCAAGGCTGCTAAGTAAGTTATGAGAAAGGCCTAAGGTATGTTATAAAGATGAAACAATGGATTATGGGTGTACAGGTGCTTGTAGACTAGACATATTCCACCCATTATTTCTGACAGAAGCCCTGTAAGAGCCACTGACTGAATTGAATATCAGTAAACAGAGAACTGTAGCCTTGGGTTATTTCACAACTTTTTAATTCAATTCTTATATTTCATGGCTGCCTACAGTAAATAACTGTCATTTTCCTATAAGCGAGCCCTCAATCTTACAGACTATAAAGGGGGAAGGGGTCTGGATTTGCTGAAGGTCTGAATATCAAAAGCATGTACAAGTGTATAGAAAAGACTCCCCCAATCAACAAACTGGATCCCATATCTAAAAATTTACTCTCGGAAAAAAAAGAACAATTTATTCTGTATAAACTGATAAATTAAGATGGAACAAAAATTTATACTAAATGATGATAATGGCAACACCTCATACTATACCTGTCCTAGTGACCTGTTCATCCCTGTTTCTGTGTTATAGCTGCAACACTTGCATATAATATTAACAAAATTAAGAAAGAAAATTGTTTATACAGAGAGAGAGAGAGAGAGAGAGACAGAGAGAGAGAGAGAGAGAGAGAGAGAGAGAGAGAGAGAGAGAGAGAGAGAGAGAGAGAGAGAGAGAGAGAGAGAGAGAGAGAGAGAGAGAGAGAGAGAGAGAGAGAGAGAGAGAGAGAGAGAGAGAGAGAGAGAGAGAGAGAGAGAGGAGAGAGAGAGAGAGAGAGAGAGAGAGAGAGAGAGAGAGAGAGAGAGAGAGAGAGAGAGAGAGAGAGAGAGAGAGAGAGAGAGAGAGAGAGAGAGAGAGAGAGAGAGAGAGAGAGAGAGAGAGAGAGAGAGAGAGAGAGAGAGAGAGAGAGAGAGAGAGAGAGAGAGAGAGAGAGAGAGAGAGAGAGAGAGAGAGAGAGAGAGAGAGAGAGAGAGAGAGAGAGAGAGAGAGAGAGAGAGAGAGAGAGAGAGAGAGAGAGAGAGAGAGAGAGAGAGAGAGAGAGAGAGAGAGAGAGAGAGAGAGAGAGAGAGAGAGAGAGAGAGAGAGAGAGAGAGAGAGAGAGAGAGAGAGAGAGAGAGAGAGAGAGAGAGAGAGAGAGAGAGAGAGAGAGAGAGAGAGAGAGAGAGAGAGAGAGAGAGAGAGAGAGAGAGAGAGAGAGAGAGAGAGAGAGAGAGGAGAGAGAGAGAGAGAGAGAGAGAGAGAGAGAGAGAGAGAGAGAGAGAGAGAGAGAGAGAGAGAGAGAGAGAGAGAGAGAGAGAGAGAGAGAGGAGAGAGAGAGAGAGAGAGAGAGAGAGAGAGAGAGAGAGAGAGAGAGAGAGAGAGAGAGAGAGAGAGAGAGAGAGAGAGAGAGAGAGAGAGAGAGAGAGAGAGAGAGAGAGAGAGAGAGAGAGAGAGAGAGAGAGAGAGAGAGAGAGAGAGAGAGAGAGAGAGAGAGAGAGAGAGAGAGAGAGAGAGAGAGAGAGAGACGACCACTTTTAGTCAAAGTCAGATAAGGAATAATAAATGCAATGAATATAAAAATGAGTGAGAAAGATTATGATGCGTAAGGAGTAAGAGAGAAGAAAGAGTGGAAGAAGAAAGAGTAGGAGTAAGAAGGAGATACAGTAGGAGTAAGGAGAGAGAGTAGGAGTGGTTGAGAAGGAGATGGAGTAGGAATAGGGAGATAGATTAGGAGTAAGGAGGAAATAGAGTAGGAGTAAGGAGAGAGAGTAGGAGTACGAAGGAGATAGAGTAAGAGTAAGAAGGAGATACAGTAGGAGTAAGGAGAGAGAGTAGGAGTGAGTGAGAAGGAGATGGAGTAGGATTAGGGAGATAGATTAGGAGTAAGGAGGAAATAGAGTAGGAGTAAGGAGATAAAGTAGGAGTAAGGAGATAGAGTAAGAAGGAGATATAGTAGGAGTAAGAAGGAGATAGAGTAGGAGTAAGGAGAGAGAGTAGGAGTGAGTGAGAAGGAGATGGAGTAGGAATAAGGAGGTAGATTAGGAATAAGAATATAGAGTAGGAGTAAGGAGATAGAGTATGAAAAAGGAGATAGAGTAGGAGTTAGGAGATAGAGTATGAAAAAGGAGATAGAGTAGGAGTTAGGAGATAAAGTAGGAGGAAGGAGGAGAAAGAGCGAGAGGAAGAAACAATAATTAGAATTATTTAAAACACTCTATATGGGTTACTTGTTATAAAAAGGAATGGAGAATACTTTGAACATTTGAATAGTGAACATAAAACGACATAAAGCTGCACCGAGTGTCTCGTGATTCAAGCCAAGGCAATGAAAATTCAAGTTCATTTGCTCCAGAAAGATGGCAAGCCAGCTAGTGACAGCAATTTCAGAGCGAGCCAAGGCTGGCTTCACAGCTTCATCAGACATGCTGAGCTACAATGCGTGACTCAAAAAGGTGGCTGCATCGACTGACATAGCTTTGGCAGGAAAAGTGGAGAGAGAATTGCAAAATGGTTGCAGAGGTTACGGGAAATCCACGAAAATAATAGTATTTAGTTTACTGTATTCAGGGGTCCAGAAAAACAGTAATAATCTTTAGCTTACCAGACTTACAGCATCAGGAACCAAATTGGTTTATGCCATATCAAAAACACTGGATGACAGTTGCATAACCTGAGGAAATTTTTCGATAGATGATACACTAAATGCTTTCTTACCTCAAGAAAAGACCCAAAATATGGCAAGGAATAAGTTTTTTGTGATACACCACAGTTGACTCTAGATACTCACAGGGGTTAGGTTATCAAAAAATCCTGCAAATGTGGGAACTTTAGTCCAACTGGAAAAAGGAAGTTAAGTTCCTGGTACAACTGATCATATGAGGGGCAATAATAAATGTTTATGAACAATGACTACAACAAAGACTGTACTGTACCTGTAATTATTAGTTTAATAATCTATAGAAAGTAATGTGTTTTTACTTATTTTTCATGATATGATAATACTGTAATGATTTAACCCTTAAAGGTCTAGTGGCTTCCTGGAAGGACCATCGTAGTAGGGGTCGGTTGGCGTCCCGGTAGTGCTTCCTATTTATAATCCATCACGATAAACAAAACAATATTATTTTTACCTATTTCCACAGTTCCACACATTTCCATCTGTTACAAGAATAACCTGACACACTAGGCTGCAAATTTAAAAAATCTTTATGAAAGCAAAAATGAAAACTTAACAAAAAATTGTGGGAGCATCACAATTTTAATGTGCGCAACACAGACTGTGCAGGAGAGTGACCGAATCCAGCTATTGTATAAACTTAACACTGACCCAGAGCAAAACAACACCACTTTTGTTTTTTCTTTCTAAAATCACTATTAAATTGTTAATTATCATACATTTTCTACATTCTTGCCTAAGATTCCATACAGGCTAGTACAACACTGAGCCATTTCCATTGACCGTTGCACTGCACAAATCGACTGTAGTCGATTTTATAATTATTGTGCTACACTGCAAAAATTGACTGTTGTACACATAATTATTTCCTGCTTAAATCAATTATGTTCCAAGAGTTTGAATGCACTGTCAGCCCTGGGTTGTGCTGCCATCTTTTGGCAAGAGGCACAACCACAACACAAACATGCAGAGTTGCAGACGATGCCTGATGCCTGAGCCAAGCTATTGCCGACTGTCATATGAGAGTTTTTATCGCCAACCATCTGAATAAATAAGGTAAGTTTTATTTTTTTTTATTTGAGGATAGGCAGTGTAATTATGTCAAGTATGAAAATAGTATACCGGAACTGCACGTATATAAAAGAAGGAATACCGTTGAACTACTGCTGTTTTTGGCTTCCCAATTTTTGTAGTAACTGAGGCATATTTTTACTGACTAAATACCATTTTTTTTCTACTGGCATGTGTTTGTACTGAATTCATCTCCCTTCACACAGCCATGTTTAGAAAGTAAACAAACCATTTAAGCTTTGTTTGGTGAATTTTGGTGGCCTCCTGTCCCTAACCCCTTATTATGCATCTTTTTGTGTATTGAGTTGCTTGCATTTTTATACAGCCTTTTTTTTTCACAAATGTTCTTAGTCCTCATCTCACAAACTAACCTGAGGCTATGTATCAGAACAAAGATAATTAAAGAGTTATGTATTTCTTGCCCAAAATAAAATCTTCAAAACAAGGTGACTAATTTATATACCTTTGTTATCTTCATCAGCACATGCAACCAACCATTCTCCATCTTTTATATAAGTTAACTTTTCATCTTCTCTAAAACTGCCACAAAAATCTTTAAAATATTTTGTTTCCAATTTGTATATTTTCATCTAAATTTTATATTCAGGATTCTCTCATTGTGTTCCTAAAGGAGGCCAGCTGTACAGTACTGTATTAGTGACACCATTATAAGTGAATGTGGTTCATTATAGTTGAGGAGCAGGGTTATATTTCCACTTACAGTACAATCAGAGTTCCTCTATTGATATATTTTTTGTTATTACTCATTACCTGTGGTCTGGCATGTAATAAAGTACAGTACAGTATTGTAATCAAACTACTGGTGGCAGGAATTTGAATTACACAAGTGGTCACTACACTCGACTGGTCTTACTGTATAAACCATTGTAAATTTGGAGAGATCAAATTAAAGTGGTCAGACTATGGAAGCAGTTTTGGTACATAGGTGATTGTATTAACAGGTTTCACTGTACCATGGAGAAGGCTATAGGATTCAACCTATTACTGAAATCTAACAAATACTCTAACTACTATAATTCACTAAATGTAGTTCAGTCATAAACTACTCACATTTACTTTATGCATGCACAAAGTCATTACAATAATATATTTAAAGCACTACTCTTGTATTAACAATGGGTGACACAAGCCAATATATCTCCATTCACAAAGTTACATGCTATAGTAAGATAACATTCACTCATTGTGCAAATCAAAACAGAAAGCACAGGATTATTGATATATGCTACAGTTTCTATCAATTTTAATGATGTTGACTGTAAAAAAAGGATTGCTTTAGAAATTAAGAAAAATGGATTCATACTGATATTACAATGACTTGAGAATACTGTATACCCAACATTTCTATGGGTTTAGGACCCAGAGAAACCCTAAGCTCAATGGCTGGAGTTTATTGTTTGGTCAGCCATCTCCCTCTCAATAGCCCAAGCCCTTATGAAAAGGGGTCTGAGCAGCCATAGTTGCTTAAAAGCTGAGACCTAATGAGTCACAACATCACATCGGACATGTGCTACCTGTTCTTCACTTGCCAGGATCAATTTCAGAACAGAATGCAGAACCAACTTTACACCCAACAGACAGACTTTAATGGAACACCCCAAGAAAGAGGAGGACAGGATCCAAAGTGTTGTTTCCAGGCCCACTTATAAAAATGGTTAAAACCATCCAATTATTGTACATATATTTATGTGCTTGTGCTACGTTTTTGGGCCTCTAAAAATTTCCATAGGAATGCATCTCAACTTATATTATGGAAGTTCATTGGGAAAAAATTGTTTCACTTTATGGAAAGATCTTCAGGAATGGAACCCTTCCGTAACCTGGGGGTTGATTGTATATAGTACAGCACAGTTTATAATTTTTCTAATATACACCACAAGCTCTTCAAAAATGAGGCTCCACATACTAAGGGTCTAGACATCACTGTTCACTACCATTATTCAACACAAGATGCTCCCAGACACATGTGTCAGCTCCTCAGCAAATTCTGATGTTACATATAAAATATGAAAATAAATTTGTATCTATGAGAATCTGTAGTCCCATACAGTATATACTACTGTATCAACAAAACAGAGTACAGTGGTCCCTCGGTTAACGAACACAATTCATTCCAGAAGGTCATTCGTTAACCAAAATTTTTTTTAACCAAATCCATTGTTTCAATGGGATATTGGGTAATTGGTTCCAGCTCACTGAAAAGTACATACAAAGTAAAAAAAAATGCAGTAAAGTACACTTACTTTGAAGTGTGTATGTAGAAGGTTCCTGGTTGATGATGATGATGGGAATTAGAAGTGAGGGTGGAGGAGAAGGGAGAAGAGAAGGAAGTGGGGATGGAGGAGAAATCACCTTTCAGGGGACCCATGCTTGATGCAGTAATTTCACCAATAAAATTTTAAGTTCACTAGGTGTAATTCAAGATTATTTTCTATAAATCAACACTGCACTGCACTATATATTATCACTATGTTAACTAAATTTCAGAATGACCCATAATTTCAATGAAAAATGCAAAAATATTCAAGACACCAACAAAATGGATGTTCACTCCACTGTTTTCAAAGCCCAACTGACACCTTGTGGCTGAGTCAAGCTGCTGATGGGCGCACAAAAAACTAGTTCCCTGTACTGCATATATTATCAATATGTAAAATAAATGTTAAAATGACTATTAATTTTAATATAAAAAAGGCAAAAATATTAAAGAGAGCAACTTTATTGATATTTACTCCACTGGAAACAAATGTAAACATAGAACAGATTACTGAATTGGCAGACTAGCCCATCAGCTGATCAGCTGATGCTCACAACAAAACGTGATTTTCGCAAGGATTTCATTAATCAAATTTTTGTTCGTTAACTGAATTGAAGATTCTTATGGAAGGTAATTTGTTAACCGAAATTTCGTTAACCGAACCGTTCGTTAACTGAGGGACCACTGTACAGTAAAGGCAAGAAATAACCACCCAATCACTTCATTTGTAGTCCCATACTGGAAAATAGTAAAAATCCCTTGAACTCTTAAAAAAATGGGGGTTCCAGTCCATGTAACACAACATTTCATAAAGAAAAGAAATGGGGCAAAATCGTTAACTTCTTCCTTGATCTGGCTAGAGTAGCTGTACGTGAGAAATGGACAAATTCACTCCATCTCTGGTAAACCTGAGCACCAATGAGGACAAAGGGACTTTCAAAATATCATTAGATAAAGGAAAATTCCACCTGACCAATAATTTTCAATACAATAAAGCAGAAACAGTTGGAAAATCCCCAACAGGGTCAAGTACAGTAATAAGCAATAGTTTTGTGGTGCTGAGAAGAAAAAGAGACACCCATTTTATATTTTATATGTATTATTTTCGCATTTTCGACTTACGACCAATTCGACTTACGACCCGGATTTAGGTCCCTAACCCCGTCGTAAGTCGGGGACTGCCTGTACAGGCATTCATCAGTTAACATAAAATGACCCCTTTTAGAGCTGATTCAGTTAACAGTCTTTTCCAGGAACACATTCTGAGCACTAAGCAGGGATTACTGTACACCACTACAATGTGCACTATCACTTGGCCACTTATTGGGTGACAATGACAATAAAAATGCTAAAATAAAAGATAAATAAGAAAAGGACAAAGCAACTGGTCAATACTGGCAATAAGAAAACAGAGCAGCAATCTTTAGACACTCGTACACTATTTTGACAGGAATTTTGAAGGCACCATCATTCACATTTTGGATGTTTTTGGACTTTGGATTTCTGGACTGGAGATCATGTATACTGTATAACAGGTATATTGTATGTGGGACAAGAGCCACTGCCAACTACAGAGAAACAAAATGAAGAAATCAAATCAATGTTTAGCCTTTTAAATTTCATAAAGAGCAGAGGAGGGTGTGAAAAAACAGCAAGAAATATGTGAAGAACTAAACTCCTATGATCCTGGCTTATGATAATGGGTTACAAAAAATGTGAACAGGCTTTTAGATGCATTGTCAGATCATGGTTAATGTTCTGCTCTCATCTATTATTGATTCACCTGGCAAGTAAATGTTATTGTAGTCTTATTACTAATCAGTTTAGAACATTGTCTCTCCCTTAAGGACAGTCAGACCCCCAGATAAGGTAGACTGTTCCGAGGGGATGTTCTGTAAGGGGGAATCGTATCGGTCACTCAATGGAAGTCCCACAGGCCACAAAAATCTCCTTGCTGCTATAAATCTACCTAATGTGCTTATCAGTAGACTCTGCCCTAATTTTATTTGAATTCAAAATTATATAACATGTAACAATGATTTAAGTCACTTTTAAGTTTACAAAGTTGATATATAATTCATGAGGCGAAAATCAGTGAACACGTGCTACAGTATTAGAGATTTGCAACAACTTATTATCAACACAAATCCTCATCTTTACAAAAGCAGAAATGACTTAGGTTTAAACTTACCCTTAATGGTGGGAGGAGACAAGAGTGCCGAGTTTATGTGCAATAGAAACAAAAGTAGAGTCTGCCACGTGTCTTCACTCAGGCATGGAGAATTCTGAGCAATATTCTGCAGTGTTCGCAGCACACGGTGACACAGAACAGCTTGTCGGTTTATAACATCAGGTCCTGAGAACAAACACAAATCCACATTTAGGTTAATGTGCATCTAATAACCTTACAGTTGAGAACTTTTCCTTCTTTTTTGGATGGGGAGAATATTAATTTTTATTTCTTTTCGTCTATCAGTGAAATATCAGTACATATAGGCTAGATAGATTCTGGAATGCTGGAAAGTTTTAAAAGGAGGCTAGATAGATTCATGGATGATAGAGAGTGGTAGTAATTCTCAACAGGAGCTGCCACGCACAGGCTAACCGGCCAATTGCAGACTCCTTATTTTCTTATGTAATAATATAAATAGTAAATTACAATTTTCTTTTCCTTCAAATAAATAATTTTAAATTTCTAGTACAGGTATCCCACACGTTACGGAAACTCAGGTTGTGGAAATTCACCCATAAGGAATTTTACAATTTTGATCACTAAATTCGGGGTATGGCCCGTAAGGGAGGGAGGGATGGTCAGTGTCACCTATCAAAACAGCACTACTGTACATATACCTGCATCTGTGTTAGACAAATAAGACTTGTGATACAGTACATCACTGGCAATGACCATTATATGATGGATCAATATACGCTTGATCAGTTTTACAATGTTAAAAAATTAACACCATTCACCACTATGCGATGGATAAAGATCAGTCTTACGATGGTCGCTACCCAAATGTTTTTCCTGCATTGTCATTACTATGAAAAAGTGATGCGTAATAACTCACAATATTCCCAGATATGATGATGCAATCTCAGAATGGCACAACACATGCGACCCACACGGGGTACGTGGAAGGTTCTGCCCGTTCCCAGCGACTGCCGGGCTAAGCAGTTGAACTGTGTCACATCACACCAGAGGATGGTTTCCATATGGAAGAAGCTATTTTTGTACATAAAACAATATATACTGTATGTGAGGAATATATAAAAACAATACCATAATAAATAAAAGAAAAGAAAAAATACTGAATTGCCATTTGGCAATCTTGTCACTGTCACGAGACAGCAGAGACATGAACGCCGCTCCATCTCCCTCATTCTCTTGTGCTCTCTTGTGTTTCTGTCCTTATGATATTTTTTTTCACATACAGTACAGTATGAATGATTGTGTGTGCATGTAACAGGGTAAAAAAAAAAATTGAAGAAAATTATGTACCTGTATATCTACTCGAATACACGAGTTGAAAAATAACAATAACACAGCTCACAGTCTGACTGAGATCCCAACGCAGAAACCCCCACTCGCTCCCACAATCCTCACTAACTCGGGGACTTAAGAAATTTGTGTTCATTTTATGTTTTTGACCTCATTATAACCTTTTCTTTTCTCTTTTTTTGCAAATTCTGTATGAATGTCTGTGTGTGCATGTAACAAAGTTAAAAAAAAAAAAAGAAATCAAGAATATTACGTACGTCTACCTGAAATTACTTGTAGTGGCAGCCGGGAATTGCAACTTACTACTGTACACGTTCATATCATGTATGGTAAATGAATATAAATCTTAAATGTTCTTTATTTTGTATAATTTTTTTATTTTGTCTTTTCATTAATTATTTGAGTTATTGAGATATTATTTAATCATCATAGCAGCAGGATATAAAACTTGTTTGGTCTTTTCAGTGGCTCAGGAACGGAACCTATTTTTCCCCATATTATCAACATCGATAGCATACGATTGATCACTTATTGACTGCTTTCCGAGGTCCCTTACCCCATCGTATAACGGTTATTGCCTGTACAGTACAGTATGCGAAAAAAATTTGGCAGCATAAAATATCTATACAGGGGGTCCCCGATTTACGAATGTCTGACTTACAAATGCCCGCCAATACAAACGGGGTTAAACTAGAATTTTACAGTATTTTATTTACCTGATGACTTATATTTTATTTTCATTTACTGTATGTTGTCATTTTATTTCTTATTTTGTCTTAAATTAAGTGATTTTAGATGTATATAAGGACTTAGGCTATGATATAGTGGAAATTTAAACATTGTTCTGTAAGTACAGTATGCACTAGCATGTGTTCCGACTTACATACAAATCTGACTGTACTGTACCTGTATACAGTACATAAATTTACACACACACATATGTACTGTATTTGCAATTAATACTTGCCTTGGGCTCCTCTGGGTACAAAGAGATAGTAAAAATGGTTAATTATTATCCTGGCATAGTGATTTGGATCACTAAGGATTGGGCCAGGAACACTGCTCTTGGGATTTGGCAAAAGTGCAGAGAGCCATTCACAGTAGACGCTCACACAGTCTCTCAGGATGTCTATTTCTGAGAGTGGAAAACTCAATCCATGGCCAAGGGCCTGAAAAAGAACAAAATATCAACAATACTGAATAACTGTAAGTTGCAATTCCATTCGAGATGTATAAATACAACACAGTGTACTTAATGTCCAAAATTGTAATCTGCAGCCTTATGGTCCATGCAGCGACAAACATGCTGAATGACTATAAATATTCATATTAATTTTTTATTATTATGTAAACTATGGTGGCAGTGCATGTAGAAACTTTTCCAATTAATTGGTCACTATATACCCAATATATGTCTTGTGCAGAACATAACTGAAGGGCAAAGAAAAGTGAACTGGGTACAAGTAAAACGATATTAGTCAGGAGTGTCTGTTAGAGTTAAGGTGATAGAATGTGTGGCAATGTTGTTGAAATATAAAAAAAGGAGGAGTGTGATCGAACATAGGGGATCAGTTCCAGGATTCTATGCATCGGAGGAAAGAGCAAGGTGCTGATGAGGATTGACTAACTGTATTAAAAGCATTGGTGTTGTAAAATAGCGTGATAGTGATGGGAGACTTAAATGTAGGATTTAGTGACAGGGAAACAGTAGGATGTATGAAGCATCGCAAATGAATGAAATTGGAAAGAAACTGAAAAAAATGTGCGATGAGAGAGTGTTGACAGTGGGTAATACAGTACACAAATACCCCAGTCATTGCAAGGGATGCATACCTGAAGGTCATTGCGATTAATGAAACTGCATATATCGGAGCAGTTTCCCCCATAAGAATTAATTTAAATGGGGGGGGGTACATTCCCAGCCGGCAATTTTAATCACATATTTTTCGATATATACCACACTTCTGTGACCACCAGACACCACCACCCACCACCACCACACTCCCATGACTACCAGCCACCACTACCTCACACTACCCACCACCACCACCACACTTCCATGACCGCCTACCACCACCACACTCCCATGACTACCACCACCACACTCCCATGACCACCTGCCACCACTACCTCACACTACCCACCACCACCACACTCCCATGACCACCTACCACCACTACCTCACACCATCTACACCCACACCACCCTGTCATAAGAAATTATTACCCCCATTTTAGATTTTCTATGTATTATTTAAGCATTTTCGACTTACGACCTGGATGTCGGTCTCTAACCCCGTCGTAAGTCAGGGAGCAGCTGTATATCTACTTGAAACTACAACTTAAAAAAATTAACAACAACGCAACTCAAAGGTTGGCACAGTAGGGGGAGAGGTAAGGTGATGTAGCGACTTATGTACAAATCCGACTTAAGAACGTCCTCAGGTACGGAACCCGTTCGTAACCCGGGGACCTCCTGGATTAACACCAAACATGTCACTATAGCCACATCCCCTTAGCCCTCCCCCTATCACTCCAGCCCAAGCTGTCAGCTATGTTATGGTTACAGTATTTTTCAACTCGTAATTTGAGGCAGGTATTTCGTGTTTTATGGGCGTTTGATTTAAGCTTTTTTGGAATAATGCGATTGTTCAATTAATACCAAAAGCTAATCTATGCGCACCTATTTTTTAAATAACGCTCTCAAGACACTTTAAATTTGCCGCGCGTATTCGCCTGGTCGCCTGTCAGTGGAGTCGGGTGTGATGCCTGGTGAGGTGCTTGTAAGCTAATACTATAAAGTCGCAGTCATATCAACATCAACAATGTTGATATTATTATTAATAATAATAATTATTATAATAATGTAATAATAAAGATTATTACTACTAATGATGAAGATAATGAAGTATTCTGTACAACAACTGTGACGACGTCCAGCAAGCTTCCCGTGTATCGCTTTCTCAGTTCACACCAGCACTACCTCTTCTCTGTGCTCTCATTTGCATTGTGTGCTTATAACGTATCTTTTTAGTGTTAAACGCTGTTTTCCCCATTGAGCATGTCTGGAAAGCGTCCATCTGCCTCCTCTGGAGCATCTAAAGCTAAAAAGGCACGAAAAAAAATTGCAATGGACGTGAAATTAAATGTGGTCACCCGCCTTCAGAGAGGAGGGGGAGTGTCGGAGGTTGGCCATGTGATTGGTTGAAGTGAGATCACTGTTCGTACCCTGTGTGGCATATAATGGTTCCCCTAACCTATACTATTTACATGTATTCTTATGCAAAAATTATGTTAATTTTATGCATTTTTTATAAGCGGTGGTTTTTAAAGAAAGTAACCCCTGCGTAAAACGAGAGGTGGGTATACTGTACAGCTCCTCCCCGACTTACGACGGGGTTAGGGACCCAAATCCAGGTCGTAAGTCAGAAATGCTTAAATAATACATAGAAAATCTAAAATAGGTGTCTCTTTTTCTTCTCAGCACCACAAAACACTCACTTTTAAGCTTGCCAGCCATTTTAAAGTGAATTACAAACGAAAATTTTGTCGGTGTACTGACTTTGGGACTTGAAAATACGTAATTTGACCAAATTTTGGTACAACTGAGGCAAGTCGTAAGTGCGGGTGGTCGTAAGTCGGGGAGGAGCTGTATATTAATAATATATGTATTTTTTTTAATATAGCTGGAGAGGGTGAGGGGTGACGAATCTCAGCTGTTCTGAACTGTCTAATATATAAAAGATTGACAAATTTTATCATCCAGCAGCCAAATGGCAATACAGTAGAGTATTTTGTTTATTTATTTTATTTATTGGTATTATTTTTATTTAGTCCTCACATGATAAATTGACTGGTATACAGTACAGTATAGTACAGTATACATTATTTTATCTTATTCCTCATAAGATTTGGTAACTGGCTGGAATTCAGTTTATGTCTAGGATTATGCTCAGTATTTTTCAAAAGCTAGGGTCGAATTATACAAGAGATATATGAAAAACTCAGTCTTGTTTATGTATGCATGAGTAATATATGGTCTGTATTGATGGACAGAAGGCTAAACTGTATACAATGATTGAAGTGAATCTACTGATTGGTGACACAGAGCATCAGACCACCACTTAGTAAAAATTATATTAGTAGTAAATGAAAAGTTCAGGGTGAGAGAGGTTCAGAGAAGTGAGAATAAGGTTATGTAAAAGTTGAAGAGCAGATGAAAGAGACATTGGCTGATACTTAAATTACCGAGAAGACAGTTGAAGGGTGCAATTGAGGAGTGTGGGCACAGGGAATGGATGGTGAGTTGAGACAAGAGAAGGGCATATGAGTACCAGATGAAGCAAAGGAAGGAAGTGATTTTCTATACTTATATTACAAACCATAATATGTTGTATTGTTGAAGTGATCCATCAGTCTCATACACTCTAATAGCAATATAATGCTTATTATAGTCATAACATATTATCACTTTTATTTCTGTAGATTTACTATTACTGATTAGCAACCAAGTCTAAGGATCTTAATGGAAATAAGCATGTGATGAATTTGTTGGCTATCCTTCATCAAATTGCCTTACTGATTACTATTGTTTGTATACTGTACTTGCACTGTCTAGGTACATTGGAAACTGTATATCTGCAGTCTCTGTACACTGTGTACAGTACATTGCCTATATGCATGTTGAACTGTTTATTAAAGAAAACTGAAAATTCTCCAAAACCTTGATAATGGTTAGCCAGCAAGTATACTTTGTGACCATTATGGTGTAGGAACCACAGTTTATGGCTTAAGTAGAAACAAGTCAAATTACTTATGTTTTAAGCTGACAGCAAATCACATACAACCATGTGCAAAAGATAAAACCTCAGTAATTCCAAAGCAGCCAGAGTGAGTTTGATTATTCAAACAGCAGGAGTCGCCATTATTGCTCCAAGATGCTCTAGAAGCATACAGCAGCCAGGTGACTCCACCCTTCACTTCTTCATCCCTAATTTTTTACTAAAAATATTACTGTACAAATACTGTATTCTAAAACCTTGGTTTATACACAGGCATATATATGTACTGTACATGCTAAAAATTTTAATTGGACTTGGTTTCAGTCTTGGAGTAGGAAGGCAGGTCTCAAACAGAGTGGTCTCAGCTATATCACTTGTCCTAACCTCATAATCCTTTATTGTCCTAAGTGATTTATGTAACAAGAGATCTCAGACTATGAACCACTGAGCAGAGATGTGCACTGAGAATTTTCATCCAAGATATTTCTAAGGCCCCTTGGCACTGGTGAAGCTAACTGACTCTTAAATAGAAATAAAAGTCTACACCATTACAAAAATAATGCTGTCAATTTAAGTTCAGTAGTAACTCAATCAGAGGGATTAAGTTTTGGTAAAAATCCTTGGAGATTCATAATTTGCTAATCCACATATAACCATAAAAGTATAAAAAGGTCTTCAAATAATTTCTTAATTTTGTACATTAATATACTAGAAGTACCTAAATTTGTGTAAAACAGATTACATAACATATAAATATATACAGTAGCTACAGTATGCCATAATAACTAAACAAAAAACAAGGTGGTATATTTACAGGCATGAGCACTTGGAGCTGTTTATCATGAACAATTTTGCTCTTGATGGGTGGTCCAGGTTTGGTGAGGCCAAGACTTCCAGCAAGGTGCTTGGCTGTGCCTGCCACAAAATCCCGTCCAACTGTCCATGGTATTGCATCCTGAAGTTTAAATAATACTGTACATACATACTATGGAATCAAGTACAAATGTTGTGGTGCACTTCAAACTGGTAAATCAAGTATCATCAATTCCAAACATACATAAAATAGTCAGGAAAGTTATCATTCTCAGAAGCACACACCTTTTGAAAATCCAGATTATGGAATTTAATTTTTCTTATGGCTTGTCGAAATATAAAAATTATTGAATGCTACTCATTAGTTTACCTGGAAAATGAAAAAAATACCATTTTAGTTTTTGATAAAATATCAAATGTCACCATTATCCCACATCAATCATGCATATGTAACAGAGATTAGGGCAGCAACCTGCAGTATTTCCTGTGGAATTAACTTATCCAGCCTTTCACTGAGATTATTGCTTACCTTAAAAGCACTGATGGCAGCTTCATCTCCCCAACCCTGCTGAGGCACCAGCTCTGAGGGCCAGTCACTGAACATCCTCAGCTCTTACATTAACACCTAAATAAACTTGCCATCTAATACATTCTGTGAAAAAAAAAAAATGTAGCATCATGTCACTTAGAGAAAGGTAAGACATTAAACTTTTGTAAACATAGCAAAACTGTTCTAGCTATAACCTAAGCAGTACTTAATTGGATAACATCGCCTTTACTTTTTTCTTCTTTTTTTTCTTTTTACGGGGAATAGCTCCCAGGCACACATCATTGACCCACAATGGGGCTTACGGGGGGGGGGATAAAAATAAAAAAGAGTACTGTAATAAACAAAATAAAAATTAGAGGAGAATAAGACAATGTCAATATACACCACGTAGATGCCCAGAAAACCAGCTTTTTGAAGTGAGACAGATTGTAAGAGGATGGAAACACAAAAGAGAGCAGACTATTCCACAGTTTGGTTGTGTGAGAAAAGAAGGACGTACTATAACGGGTTATTCTAGTGTGGCCGACATCCACCATTGGTTGTGTTTCAGAGAAAATCTGCAGGTGTTCAAAAAAGTTACCAAAGCTTTGCTTCCTGTGATATGGAAGTCACATCGAAAGGCATGGATTAGAAGGCAGATCTTCTGTGACTGGTTCGTTGAGTACTTTTTGCCAGAGACGAAGAAATAGTGTGAAGTGAACAATATTGGTTTCAAAATTCTTTTACTTTTGGACAAAGCCAATGCACATGTGCTTGACTTTGAGAGTATGTCTCCAAATGTGAAAGTAGTCTTTGTGCCACCGAGAACATCATCAGTGATGTAACCCATGGATATGGGGATTATTACAGTACAGGTGTAGTTGTTTTAAGGCGTATTATCTACGACATACTTTCAAGAAATTAATCTCTGAAACTGATGCTAATCAAGTGACAGTGCAAGAATTTTGGGAAAAAATTTAATATTTTGCATTGTGTGCAACTACTCGGTCAAGTTGGAAAGAAATTTCACCTCCACTCATGAATGGTTGCTGGAAGAATTTATATCCTGAAGCTGTTCATTCTTTTGAAGGCTTTGATGTTACCCAAATGCACACTGAGATTCCATGTCTAGCAAATGATGCAGGCTTTAATGATGTTGCCAAAAATGACGATCAAGAATTGCTACAGTCTCATGCTTTACCATTATCGAACGAGGAGTTGGCTGAGTTAGACAAACAAACATAAGATGAATGAAGAGGTGAAGATGCTGACATTACTGCCTTTTTAGAAGAAAGTGAAGGATTAACAATGAAAGGTACTAGAGAAGCCAGTAATTATTTACGATTTCACAGCCGCCAATTTTTCACAGAAAACGAATTTAAAAATGCCACAATTTCACTGTTTTATAGTGCACACTGTCTTAGTTATGGCAAATGTGTTAAAAAGTGTTTATATAAAATTTCAAGTTAACCTAACCTAACCTTAAACTAACCTAACCTCAAACTAACCTAACCTTAACCTAACCTAGCATAACTTAACACCTGCAGTGGGCAAACTTGCTGTACTATTACTGAGACGGGGAAAACGGTGAGCCACAGCATTGAGGAAGTAACGAATGATTTTTTTACTTTGAAGTCAAACCCAGTTCAATTTCAGAGTATCGCTATGAAAAGTACTTCCTCACGAACACGTTCATTAATAAGAGTATAACACTGGGTTTAATCTTGACAGTTTCCAGTCAAGTTCCCTTCAACAATATGGAACCGTAGCCACAATGCTTCAGCTTCTTGTATTTATCAACTTTTTTCCATTACACTGGTAAATATTAGTGTCTGAGCGGTGAACACAAGGATTCCCACAGTTTGGGCAGTCTCTTTTGGGGGGAAGAATGCAGTGGTTTGTAAAAATCTGAAGGGACAGATTATCTTTCCCACAGAATTCACTAATAGTGTCCATATACAAACTGCAACATCCTTCACATGCCATGGTGAAATTTGAACTGGCTGAGCAGAGAGCTATAGCTCAGCTTGTGTGGAGTGTGATTGGCCGGGTACCATTGTATAACCGCCGAGAAAGACAAAAGTACTGCATGCCTATTCGTCAAACTATTTACCAAACAAAGCAATTTCCACAAAAAATATTATTATATCAGAACTCCCTGATGAAAATATAGCAAGACTATAAACACTAAAACAAATAACTCGTCGGTTGTGAAGTTCTCCAAGTTAGCCAAGAAGGCTTCACAAAAGTTGATGAAGTTGTGGATTATTTTAAGAAGAATGACTCTCTCTACAATGGTGCTGCTAAAGTTGAACATGAAGTGAGTGATGTGTTAGCCTGCTAGTCTGCAATTTTACAAGAAAAAGTTATCAAAAAGTATTTGTTGGGAACAAACAACTCTTGACTTCTTTGTGTGACGCAAAATAATCATGGTATATATTCGTCCATTGACTATCCTCAGATGTTAGTGCGAGAATAAGTTTTTTGACATTTTTCGGTGTGTTTTACTCAAATCTGATCTTCATTTCATTTGCAAAATAGCAGTTTTTGCAAAAAATCAAAATTTTCATTTTTAACAGAAACTGCTAATTTGCACAAAAATAGAGGTCAAATAAGAGTAAAACACCAAAAATACACACAAAAAACTATTCTCATACAAAGGAACCAACCAACCTACTGTACCTTACCTACAAGGAGGAGGGGGTAAGGAGACAACTGACTCTAAGTGAGGAGCAAAGCCTCAGGTAAACATGGCGGGAACCTCTGCACAGCCAATGGATGAATATTATCCCAAAAAAACAAACTACATTATTCTCATACCAAAGGAACCAACCTACCTAACCTAACCTACAAGGAGGAGGAAAAGAGAAAAGTAATTCAAAGTGAGGAGTATAGTCTCACGTAAAGATGGCAGGAACCTGCAGACAACCAATGGACGAATATTAACCACAATCACAGAAGAAAGTTAATATATAGGACTAACTTGCGGACGAGTTATTTTTATTATTGTTTTTCTTACATTATTTTCATCAATGGGTTCTGATATGATAATCACTTATTGTGCAAATTTTTTGTTTCATGGATAATTAGGCGCCTAGGCGCGCACTAGTTTGTCTTCCGGGCGGCAATGAGGCCCGGAACTGCACCCGGGAAAGTTTGCTTTTCAGCATGTCGTGTGAAGGTTGTCGCCAGTCTTACATGGACTAATTTGTGAATTTAGAGATAACTAAAACGAGACCCTACGATTGTTCAAAGACCACGGCATTGTTCCATTACATAGAAACTGTCCATACTGCGGGAATTCCTGTACTTTCAGACCGGAAAGAAATTTGTTTCAATGTATAATAAGAAAATTATAAACAGGAAAAACTTGCGGCTGGAGCATTGTGGCTACAGTTCCAGTCCATACAAAGGAACTTGGCTTGAAACTGCCAAGATTCAGTCCAGTGCTTTGATTTTATATATTAAACATTTTTTACTTTAAAGTATTTTACACATAAATATTGTGAAATAACACTTCCTCAACGCTGTGGCTCGACATTTCTCACCATCACGGTAAATCACTCAGCCGCCCGGGCTCCTTAGCGTCGATGAGCCCGCATCATCTCACGTCCAGAAAATGCCTCAAATTTCACCATATCATAGTAAGTTCTTTCTGTTTAATATACCAGGGGGTCCAGGGGGCTGTGAGATTGTTAGGCAGGTTTGTTTGGTTTGTTTGGTTAGGTCTGTTCTTCATACCCACAAATGTTAAGTAACGATTATTTTAAAAATATAAATTGTTTAACACCTTTGCACAAACTACAACAGTGTCCACTATACAACAACAGTGGAAATCCGGTGTTTTTCTAATCGTTTTCAATCAGTTTCGGCAGCGGGTTAGTCCTATATAAGAACCTGAACTAGAGCCAGGTCCTTCAGGTGTAGAGCCAGAGGAAGAGAGGAGGTCAGATCAGGTCCTTCTGGTGTCTCTGGTTGGGAGGTTTCGTTATGTTTCGTTTCGTCATATTTTTGTGTATTTTCACCCCACAATTTCCCTCTACTTCTAAGCCTTGCCCACTTAGTACCATTCGTATTAAACACGATGAAACACACTACAAACTCTTTTTTTCCATAGTAATTCCCGTGTATGGCAGCTTCTAATGATTTACCCTGACTTGGGTGGCTATTGGGTTAATAAGGTTGGTAAATAAAGTAAACAAGAGAGGTTAATGGAGCCCTGACTTACATGGTCTGGTGACGTCACACAACAACAACAGTGGGTGACGCCTCCAAGACAACAGAGAACACGGGCACATTATATTGTTTTAGAAAGTTTATGTCTAGTTCATTAATTCAATAATTACTCATATATATTGACTTAAAAATAAATACTTTCAATAAGTATTTTTATTGTTTTTTTTAAACGTTTGTTAGCTAATAAAAATTTATTTACACCAGCACTCTCAAGAAAAGTAAAATTTGACAACCTTTGTGAAGACATTACCCTGTGAACAACGTTGTGAAGAATTGGTGACTATTAAAGTCGACTACAGAGGACAAGTGTGTTTCTGTGCCCTGGTGGAAATCTACCTGCCTGCTGTTTGTACACTGATACCGATCGTCGGGGAATTACCGGAGACTGGCGGGACAGCCAGAGGTAATTCGACACTAGTGAAATATCTACTGCTCCTGTACATACGACCCTGGCCGTTGATAACCAGTGATGGAAGCTGGGTGAGCGGTGAAAGGATGAGGGGTTCGTAACACTGGTGTTAGGAGTGGGATAGCCTAGCGGTGAGATATTAGTCAAGATGGAAGGTGACGGTCTCCAGACCAGAAGCCAGGCCAGGCCAGGCAAGGGGAGAGTCCATGGCTGATCTGATGCAATTCTTACACGCACAATGAGAAGAACAGAAGGAGCAACAAACAAAGTTGCAAGAACAGCTACAATCACAACGAGAGAACAGAAACAATTACTGCAAGAACAACGAGAAAAGCAGAAACAGGAAAATGTGCAACTGCAAGTGAAAATTCGAAAACAACAACAGGAACAGAGAGAAAAACATAAACAATTACTGAAAGAACAGAGAGAAGAACAGCAGCGATAACTACAGCAGCTGCAGAAAGAGATCGACAAGAAAATTCAGGAACGGGATGAGGCTTTGCAAGCGAAGTGTAACAGGTGGAATGATGCGTTTCATGAGGTGCAACTTGAAGTGGGTGAAAAATTAAACAAAAAGTGAGTGCTGAGATCATAGAGGTACGAGAGGAGCTAACAGTGGTGAACAGTGAGCTACAGAAAGTCAGTAGCAGGATGGAAGCTCCGGAGAATTGTCTAACAGCAAGGTATCAGCCAAGATCTAGTGACCCCTATAACTGTGACGGTGTGTTGAGCTGAATTACAGAGCACCTGAGTTCAGACCCCGATCTACGTCAAGTGAAGTGGTGAACTATCCAAGAGAGCCAATGAAGAAAAAACCACAGGAATTCGATGGCAAGGTCTCATGGGAAACATACCAAGCACAGTATGAGTTACTAGTTGAACAAAACGGGTGGGACGACAAGCAGTGAGCAGTACAATTAGCCAAGAGTCTCAAGGGCGCTGCTATGGAGGTTCTCAGCCAGTTGACAGGAACAGAGCGAAGCAGTTACATGTCGCTGGTAAAGGTGCTGGAACGAAGGTATGGAACCAAGCACCAAAATGAGGTTTACAGGACCAGATTCCGTACTCGTACCCGTAATCGAGATGAAACACTGCAACAGATTGCTCAAGAACTGGAAAGTATGGCTCATAGGGCGTACTATGGAACATCACCTGATCTATTGTTAAGGGACCAGTTTGTGGACGCATTGGGCAGCAGGCAGCTCAAGATTCAGGTGAAGCATTCCCAGCTCCAGCCCTGGAGTTTTAATCTTATGTGAGGTCAAGTTTACCAAGCTTCAGGACGGAGTCTAACTCTAGGTTTAAAGCACTAAAGGGCTAAGTACAAGAGACAAAGAGATTTAAAGGAAACTGCTGGTATTGTGAAAATATTGGGCACAAGCAGAAGGACTGTTGCAAACGGAAACGAGAGTGAGAGAAGGGCAATACAGAGAATAACTTGGAGAAGAGAGGATGTTGGACGCCTGCCCTACAAGGGTCATAGCTCAAGATTGGAAGCCGCAAGTCCAGAAAACCGTGAGGGCAAACTTTTTCAGAGTGAGGGTTGTAAACTCTGGAACAATCTACCAGAGAGTGTTGTGACGGCACTGAGTGTGGTTTTCAAGAGAAGACTTGACCAACACTGGAGCGGGTTCAGGTACATTCAGGAGCCGGTGCATGACCAGTATTTGCCAACAGTGCGTGACAGAGACGTGACCGATCGCCCGGCGGCTAGCGAGCCGATCAGTGACGAAGAGGATAAAAAGTAAAAGACTCAGAATTCCAAGAGAGGGAGAAGAGCAGCCAACTAAGACGAGAACTAGAGATGGCTGGTGCTGAGGGGCAACGACCAGCCTGTCTCACCAGAGTCCCACTATTGACAATAACAAGCCGAGCCACTGTAAGGTGTCCAGGTTTGAAGGTGAGATCGATGGCATAAGGTGTCCGTTGGTGATCGACACAGCCTCCGAGCAGACTTTGTGAGGCCAGACGTAGTTAGTCATTGAAAACTACCTGAGACGTCGCAGCAGCTGTGCTGATAATTGACACTACGCAGTGCTAAAGGACCAATGGATATCAGCATCAAGCTAGAGGAGAAGAAGAAATCCTACAGGTTTATCTAATGGATATAGAAGACCCTTGCATCCTGGGCCTGACTACCTCCTAAGTGTCAACTGGACCTTGGTTCGATACAGCTGAATATTAAAGAAAAGTAGGTAGGGACTGTGAAGCATGCAAGTGCTAAGGTAACAGCTAGGCGATCAGTGGTTATTCCCCAAGATCAGAGGTGCCGTGCCGTAAGTAAACGGCTCTTGTATACCCGTCTGGGAATGGTGGAGCCTGATGAGCAGTGTGGAGTAGAAGATGGAGTGATGGTGGGGAGAACTTTAGTCGATCCATCTGCAGAGGAGATACCTGTAATTGTGGGCCAATTTCTCCAGCCAAATAAAATACAGCAGGGAGTGGCCGTTGGACTGTGCCAAGAGGTCGACCAGGAGCAGCAGTCCAGGACCTGCAAGAGGGAGCATGGATAAGAAATATGGTCTGCCTGACCATTTGCAGGACTTGTTTGTCAGGAGCCCCAGTGCCTGGGTGAGATTCTTCAAGTGATACAACTGGAACAGTTGTTATTGAAGTATATGGACGTCTTCGTGGGGACCTCGACCTGGGTTGTACAGACCTGGTGCAGCATCACATCGACACTGGGGATCACTGCTCGATCAAGCAGCCGCCTCGAAGTATAGCACCAGGTCGTCGCCAGGAAATGGAGAGAGGTGGAAGAGGGCTTATTCACCAAGGTCTTGTCGAAAAGTCCAGCAGTCCGTGGGCGTCAGGAGTCGTCCGAGTGAAGAAAAAAGATGGCTCAATGCGGTGTTGTGTGGACTACTGTGCCCTCAATGCCGGGACGGTGAAGGATTCCTACCCTTGCCAAGAATCGATGACACACTGGATACCTGACAGGCACCAAGTGGTTTTCAACACTGACATGAAGTCTGGGTATCATCAGTGCAGATGGCCGAGGAAGACATGGAAAAGACAGCTTTTTCATATGGACAAGGGCTGTTGTCCAAAGTTATGCCATTCGGCTTATGCAAGTACCAGCTACCTTCGAACGCCTCATGGAGAGGGTTCTGGTAGGCTTGCACTGGAAGACTGCCCTCATATTCTGGACTACGTGAATGTCTGGCAAAACTTTTAGAGCAAGAACTGGGAGGCTATCAGAAGTGTTTGATCGGTTCCGGGCCGCACACCTTTAAACTGAGCCCAAAGAAATGTTTGTTCCAGAAGTTCAAAATCTGGGACTTATAGTAAGTAAAGACGGAGTATGCACAGACCCAGAGAGGGTGGCGGTGGTAAGAAACTGGCCAGTGCCAACTTGTAGAAGGGAGCTGCATAGTTGCTCTTGCCCCTTTGTACCTACTACCGTCGATTTGTGAAGAACTTCGCCGCGGTCATTGCATCGTTGCACAAAGCTGACCAAGAAGGGGCAGAAGTTTGTGTGGGATCTGACAGAGTCAAGGCTCTTCTCGACCAGCTAAAGGATGCCTTTGCCAGCTCCCCGGTGCGTTCCTGTGTCCGACCCAACTCAACCGTTTATCTTGGACTGTGATGCCAGTGATGAGTTTGGCATCGGTGGGGTGCTGTTCAAGAAGGATGACATGGTGAGTAAGCAATACGTAACCGGAACGAAGTACGTCGGA
>NW_024712526.1:4851573-5120485 GCF_018991925.1 Homarus americanus | reverse complement strand
ACATTAATATACTAGAAGTACCAAATTTGTACAGATTACATAACATATAAATATATACAGCTACAGTATGCCACAAAACAAACAAAAACAAGGTGGTATTACTAGTCATGAGCACTTGGAGCTGTTTATCATGAACAATTTTGTTTTGATGGTGTGGGTCCAGGTTTGTGAGGCCAAGACTTCAGCAAGGTGTTTGCTGCCTGCCACAAATCCCAACTGTCCATATTGCATCCTAAGTTTGTGTAATACTGTACATACATACTATGGAATCAAGTACAAATGTTGTGGTACTTCAAACTAAATCAAGTATCATCAATTCCAAACATCATAAATAGTCAGGAAAGTTATTCTCAGATATAATACACCTTTTGAAAACCAGATTATGGAATTTAATTTTTGTTTGGCTTGTCAAATATAAAATTATTAATGCTACCATTAGGTTTACCTGGAAAATGAAAAAAATACTATTTTTAGTTTTATAAAATATCAAAAAGCCATTATCCCACATCAATCATATATGTAATAGAGATTAGGCAGCAACCTGTATTTTGTGAATTAGATTTATCCAGCCTTCACTGAGATTATTGCTTACCTTAAAAGCACTGATGGAACTTCATCTCCCAACCTGTTGAGGCACCAGGTCTGGGGGCCAGTCATCTGAAGATCCTCAGCCTTACATTTACACTTAAAATAAATCCTGCAAATCTAATACATTCTGTGAGAAAAAAATGTGCATCATGTCACTTAGAGAAAGGTAAGATATTAAGACTTTGTAAAATAGCAAACTGTTCTAGCTATAACCCAAGCAGTAATTAATTGATAATATCGCTTTTTTTTTTCTTCTTTTTTTTTTTACGAATAGTCCGGCACACATCATTGCCACAATTTACGGGGAAAAAAAAAAGAGTACTGTAATAAACAAAATAAAATTAGAGGAGTATAAGAATGTCAATATACACCAATGATGCTCAGAAACCAGCTTTTAAGGAGACAGATTGAAGAGGATGGAAACAAAAGAGATATAAGACTATTCCACAGTTTGTTGTGTGGAGAAAAGAAGGACGATTATAACGTGTTTATTCTAGTGTGTTTATTATCCACCATTGGTTGTGTTTCAGAGGAAATCGTAGGTGTTCAAAAGTTATCTAAAGCTTTTGTTTTCGTGATATGGAAGTCATCAAAGGCATGGATTAGAAGGTGATCTTCTTGTGACTGGTTGATGAGTATTTTTCATGACCATGAAATAGTGAAGTGAAATAATATTGGTTTCAAAATTATTTTTGATTTGCCAATGCATATGTGCTGACTTGAGAGTATGTCTCAAATGTGAAAGTAGTCTTTGTGCTACGAGAACATCATCAGTGATAAATCATGGATATGGGGATTATTACAGGTTGTAGTTGTTTTTGGACGATTATCTACTACATCCAAGAAATTAATTTCGAAACTTGGATGCTAATCAAGGACAGTGCAAGAATTTTGGGAAAAATTTGGTTATTTTGTGTGTAACTACTCTTCGGGTTGGAAAGAAATTTCACTCGACCGTGAATGGTTGCTGGAAGAATTTATATCCTGAGTAGCTGCCTTTTGAAGGCTTGATGTTACCCAAATGCACACTGGAGATTCCATGGTCTATAAAATGATGCAGGCTTTGTTGAGTGCTGCAAAATGACGATCAAGAATTGCTAAGTCTCTTGCTTTTACATTATTTAACGAGGAGGTTGGGTTGAGTAGACAAATAAACATGGAGATGAATGAAGAGGAAGATGCTGACATTACTGCCTTTTTAGAAGAAAGAAGGATTAACAATGAAAGGTACTGAGAAGCCAGTAATATTTTCTATTTCACAGTCGCTGATTTTTCATTTGAAAACGAATTTAAAATACCACAATTTCACTGTTTTATGGCACTGTCTTGAGCAAATGTTAAAAAGTGTTTATATAAAATTTTGTTAACTCTAACCTAACCTTAAACAACTTAACCTCAAACTAACCTAACTAACCTAACTAGCATAACTTACCCGCAGGGCAAATCTTGGTGCTGTTTACTGGAGACGGGAAAACGGTGAGCCACATATTGGGGAAGTAACGACGATTTTTATGAAGTCAAACCCAGTTCAATTTCAGAGTATCGCTATGAAAAGTATTTCCTCAATAACACGATTAATAAGAGTATAACATGGTTAATCTGACAGTTTCCAGTCAAGTTCTTCAACAATATGGAACCGTAGCCAATGTTTGGCTTGTATTTATCAACCTTTTTTTCCATTTACTGGTAAACATTAGTGTCTGAGCGTGAACACAAGGATTCCTGTACAGTTTGGGCAGTCTCTTTGGGGGAGAATGCAGTGGTTTGTGTAAAAATCTAAGGACAGATTATCTTTCCCACAATTACCTAATAGTGTCTATATACAAACTGCAACATCCTTCACATGCCATGGTGAAATTTGAACTGGCTGAGCAGAGATCCAGGTCAGCTAGGAGGTGATTGGTCTGGAACCATTGTATAACTGCTTAGAAAGACAAAAGATCATGCGTTTATTTGTCAAACTATTTACCAAACAAAGCAATTTCACAAAAAATATTATTATATCAGAATTCTGATGAAAATATAGCAAGACTATAAACACCAAAACAAATAACTCGTCGGTTGTCTCCTGGTTAGCCAAGAAGGTTACAAAAGTTGATGAAGTTGTGGATTACTTTAAGAAGAATGACTTCACAATGGTGCTGCAAAGGAACATGAAGTGAGTGATGAGTGTGTTTAGTCTGCAATTTTACAAGAAAAGTTATCAAAAAGTATTTGTTGGAACAAACAACCTTGACTTATTCTTTGTGTGACGAAAATAATCATGGTATATATTCACCATTGACTATCCTCAGATGAGAAAGGAGAATAAGTTTTTGATTTTTCGTGTGTTTACTCAAATCTGATTCTATTTATTTGCAAAATATTTTGCAAAATCAAATTTTATTTTTACAGAAATCTAATTTGCACAAAATAGAGGTCAAATAAGAGTAAAACACCAAAAATACACACAAAAAACTTATTCTCACAAAGGAACCAACTAACCTATTGTACTACCACAAGGAGGAGGTAAGGAGACAATGACCTAAGTGAGGAGCAAAGCCTCAGGTAAATATGGCGAATCCTGCACAGCCAATGGATGAATATTATCCCAAAACAAACTACATTTATTCTCATACCAAAGGAACCAACCTACCTAACCTAATCCTTAGCAAGGAGGAGGAAGAAGATAATTCAAAGTGAGGGAGTATAGTCTCGTAAAGATGGTGCAGGAACTCTGCAGACAACCAATGGACGAATATTAACCACAATCACAGAAGAAAGTAATATATAGGGGACTAACTATTTTTATTATTGTTTTTCTTACATTATTTTTATCAGTGGGTTCTGATATGATAATCACTTATTGTGCAAATTTTTTGTTTCATGGATAATTAGGCTCCTAGGCTGCACTAGTTTGTCTCCGGCAATGAGTCTGGAACTGCAACCGAAAGTTTGCTTTTCAGCAGTCGTGTGGTTGTCGCCAGTCTATATGGACTAATTTGTGAATTTAGAGATAACTAAAACGAGACCCATTGATTGTTCAAAGACCACTTGCATTGTTCCATTACATAGAAACTGTCCATATATGGGAATTCCTGTACTTTCAGACCGGAAAGAATTTGTTTCAATGTATAAAAGAAAATTATAAACAGGAAAACTTGCGCTGGAGCATTGTGCAGTTCCAGTCCATATAAGGAACTTGGCTTGAAACTGCCAAGATTCAGTCCAGTGCTTTGATTTTATATATTAAAAATTCTCTTACTTTAAAGTATTTTACACATAAATAGAAATAACACTTCAACGCTTGGTCTCACATTTCTCACATCACGGAATCACTCAGCCTGGCCTTAGCGCCGAGTGAGCCCAGTGTCTCACACATCCAGAAAATGCCTCAATCACCATATCATAGTGAGTTCTTTCTGTTTAAATACCAGGGGGTCCAGGGCGTGATTGTTAGGTAGGTTTGTTTTTGAGGTCTGTTCTTCATACCCACAAATGTTAAGTAACGATTATTTTAAAAATATAAATTGTTTAACACATTTGCACAAACTAAAATGTCCACTATAACAACAGTGGAAATCCGGTGTTTTTTAATCGTTTTCAATCAGTTTCGGCATGTTGTCCTGATATCATCAGAAGAACCTGAACTAGAGCCAGGTCCTTCAGGTGTAGAGCCAGAGGAAGAGATGGAGGTCAGATCAGGTCCTTCTGTGCTCTGGTTGAGGTTTCTGTTATGTTTGTTTCTGTCATATTTTTGTGTATTTTCGCCCCACAATTCTCTACTTCTAAGCTTGCCCACTTAGTACCATCTGTATTAAACATGAGAAACACACTACAACCTTTTTTTTTCCATAGTAATTCCTGTATGCAGCAGCTTCTAACGATTTACCCTGACTTGGGTGGCTATTGGAATAAGGTTGGTAAATAAAGTAAACAAGAGAGGTTAATGGAGCCCTGACTTATATGTATCCGGTGACGTCACACAACAACAACAGGGTGACGCCCAAGACAACAGAGAACACGGAGGACATTATATTGTTTTAGAAAGTTTATGTCTAGTTCATTAATTCAATAATTACTCATATATATTGACTTAAAAAAAATACTTTAATGAGTATTTTTATTGTTTTTTAAACGTTTGTTAGCTATAAAAATGATTATTTATACCAGCACTGGTTGACAACCTTTGTGAAGACATTACCCTGTGAACAACGTTGTGAAGAATTGGGTGACTATTAAAGTCGATCACAGAGGACAAGTGTGTTTCTGTGCCCCTGGTGGAAATCTACCTGCCTGCTGTTTGTACACTGATACCGATCGTCGGGGAATTGGAGACTGGCGGGACAGCCAGATAATTCGACGACACTTGTGAAATATCTACTGCTCCTGTACATACGACCCTGGCCGTTGATAACCAGTGATGGAAGCTGGGAGCGGTGAAAGGATGAGGGTTCAACACTGGTGTTAGGAGTGATGAGCGGGTGAGATATTAGTCAAGATGGAAGGTGACGTTCTCCAGACCAGAAGCCAGGCCAGGCCAGGCAAGGGAGAGTTCCATGGCTGATCTGATGTACCATACGTACAGAGAAGAACAGAAGGAGACAAACAAAGTTGCAAGAACAGCTACAATCAAATGAGAGAACAGAAACAATACTGCAAGAACAACAAAAAGCAGAAACAGGAAAATGAATTGCAAGAAAATTCGAAAACAACAACAGGAAAGAGAGAAAAAAAACAATTACTGAAAGAATAGAGAGAAGAACAGCAGCGATAACTACAGCAGCTGCAGAAGAGATCGACAAGAAAATTCAGGAACGGGATGAGGCTTTGCAAAAGCGAAGTAACAGGTGGAATGATGCGTTTCACAAGTGCAACCTAAGTGGGTGAAAATTAAACAAAAGTGAGTGCGAGATCATAGAGGTACAGAGGAGCTAACGGTGATGAACAGTGACAGAAAAGTCAGTAGCAGGATGGAAGCTCCGGAGAATTGTCTAACAGCAAGGTATAGCCAAAGATCTAGTGACCCTAACTGTGACGGTGTGCGTGAAACATCGTTTGTTCTGAGGAATGCACAGTGTTGAAAATTTGGAAAATACGATGAGCGTGTAAAGAGGGAGGTTAGCTGAATTACAGAGCACCTGAGTTCAGACCCCGATCTACGTCAAGTGAAGTGGTGAACTATCCAAGAGAGCCAATGAAGAAAAAACCACAGGAATTCGATGGCAAGGTCTCATGGGGAACATACCAAGCACAGTATGAGTTACTAGTTGAACAAAACGGGTGGGACGACAAGCAGTGAGCAGTACAATTAGCCAAGAGTCTCAAGGGCGCTGCTATGGAGGTTCTCAGCCAGTTGACAGGAACAGAGCGAAGCAGTTACATGTCGCTGGTAAAGGTGCTGGAACGAAGGTATGGAACCAAGCACCAAAATGAGGTTTACAGGACCAGATTCCGTACTCGTACCCGTAATCGAGATGAAACACTGCAACAGATTGCTCAAGAACTGGAAAGTATGGCTCATAGGGCGTACTATGGAACATCACCTGATCTATTGTTAAGGGACCAGTTTGTGGACGCATTGGGCAGCAGGCAGCTCAAGATTCAGGTGAAGCAGTCCCAGCTCCAGCCCTGGAGTTTTAATCTTATGTGAGGTCAAGTTTACCAAGCTTCAGGACGGAGTCTAACTCTAGGTTTAAAGCACTAAAGGGCTAAGTACAAGAGACAAAGAGATTTAAAGGAAACTGCTGGTATTGTGAAAATATTGGGCACAAGCAGAAGGACTGTTGCAAACGGAAACGAGAGTGAGAGAAGGGCAATACAGAGAATAACTTGGAGAAGAGAGGATGTTGGACGCTCGCCCCACAAGGGGTCACAGCTCAAGATTGAAGAAGCCGCAAGTCCAGAAAACCGTGAGGGCAAACTTTTTCGGAGTGAGGGTTGTAAACTCTTGGAACAATCTACCAGAGAGTGTTGTGACAGCACCGAGTGTGAGCTCTTTCAAGACCAGACTTGACCAACACTGGAGCGGGTTCAGGTACATTCAGGAGCCGGTGCATGCCCAGTATTTGCCAACAGTGCGTGACAGAGACTTGTCCGATCGCCCGGGCGGCTAACAAGCCGATCAGTGACGAAGAGGATAAAAGTAAAAGACTAAGTGCCAACAGAATTCCAAGAGAGGGATAGAAGAGCAGCCAACTAAGACGAGAACTAGAGATGGCTGGTGCTGAGGGGCAACGACCAGCCTGTCTCACCAGAGTCCCACTATTGACAAAATACAAACGAGCCACTGTAAGCAGTGTCCAGGTTGAAGGTGAGATCGATGGCATAAGGTGTCCGTTGGTGATCGACACAGCCTCGGAGCAGACTTTTGTGAGGCCAGACGTAGTTAGTCATTGAAAACTACCTGAGACGTCGCAGCAGCTGTGCTGGATAATTGGACACTACGCAGTGCTAAAGGGACCAATGGATATCAGCATCAAGCTAGGAGAAGAAGAAGAAATCCTACAGGTTTATCTAATGGATATAGAAGACCCTTGCATCCTGGGCCTGGACTACCTCCTAAGTGTCAACTGGACCTTGGTTCGATACAGCTGAATATTAAAGAAAAGTAGGTACCGCTTAGGACTGTGAAGCATGCAAGTGCTAAGGTAACAGCTAGGCGATCAGTGGTTATTCCCCCAAGATCAGAGGTGCTGTTGCCGTGCAAGGTGAACGGTGCCTTGCATACCCGTCTGGGAATGGTGGAGCCTGATGAGCAGTGTGGAGTAGAAGATGGAGTGATGGTGGGGAGAACTTTAGTCGATCCATCTGCAGAGGAGGTACCTGTAATTGTGGCCAATTTCTCTCTCCAGCCAAATAAAATACAGCAGGGAGTGGCCGTTGGACTGTGCCAAGAGGTCGACCAGGAGCAGCAGTCCAGGACCTGCAAGAGGAGCATGGATAAGCAGAAATATGGTCTGCCTGACCATTTGCAGGACTTGTTTGCCAGGAGCTCCCAGTGCCTGGATGAGACTCAAGTGATACAACTGGAACAGTTGTTATTGAAGTATATGGACGTCTTCTCTGCAGGGGACCTCGACCTGGGTTGTACAGACCTGGTGCAGCATCACATCGACACTGGGGATCACCGCTCGATCAAGCAGCCGCCTCGAAGTATAGCACCAGGTCGTCGCCAGGAAATGGAGAAGGTGGAAGAGGGCTTTATTCACCAAGGTCTTGTCGAAAAGTCCAGCAGTCCGTGGGCGTCAGGAGTCGTCCGAGTGAAGAAAAAAGATGGCTCAATGCGGTGCTGTGTGGACTACCGTGCCCTCAATGCCGGGACGGTGAAGGATTCCTACCCCTTGCCAAGAATCGATGACACACTGGATACTCTGACAGGCACCAAGTGGTTTTCAACACTCGACATGAAGTCTGGGTATCATCAGTGAAGATGGCCGAGGAAGACATGGAAAAGACAGCTTTTTCATATGGACAAGGGCTGTGGTACTTCAAAGTTATGCCATTCGGCTTATGCAATGCACCAGCTACCTTCGAACGCCTCATGGAGAGGGTTCTGGTAGGCTTGCACTGGAAGACTGCCCTCATATATCTGGACTACGTGAATGTCTTTGGCAAAACTTTAGAGCAAGAACTGGGGAGGCTATCAGAAGTGTTTGATCGGTTCCGGGCCGCACACCTTAAACTGAGCCCAAAGAAATGTTACTTGTTCCAGAAGGAAGTTCAAAATCTGGGACATATAGTAAGTAAAGACGGAGTATGCACAGACCCAGAGAGGGTGGCGGTGGTAAGAAACTGGCCAGTGCCAACTTGTAGAAGGGAGCTGCATAGTTGCCTTGCCCTTTGTACCTACTACCGTCGATTTGTGAAGAACTTCGCCACGGTCACAGCATCGTTGCACAAGCTGACCAAGAAGGGGCAGAAGTTTGTGTGGACTACTGAGAGTCAAGGCTCCTTCGACCAGCTAAAGGATGCCTTGGCCAGCTCCCCGGTGCTCCCGTATCCGGACCCAACTCAACCGTTTATCTTGGACTGTGATGCCAGTGATGATGGCATCGGTGGGGTGCTGTTCAAGAAGGATGACATAGAGTACGTAGTGGCATACTACAGCAAGAAGTTAAGCCCTCCAGAGAGAAATTATTGTGAGACCAGAAAGGAACTCTTGGTTGTGGTAAAGAGTTTAGACTATTACCATCCCTACCTGTATGGATCTAGCTTCACCATCCGGACTGACCACGCAGCATTAAGGTGGCTTAAGATCCTGTTCTGCAAATGCCTGGAAGAGCAAAAGGTCCCCTATGACTGGAAAATGGCTTATGTGAGTCCTATATTCAAGAAGGGCGATCGTCACTCCACGAATAATTATAGACCAGTGAGCCTGACGAACATAGCGTGCAAAGTACTAAAGAGCATCATAATAGATGCCATGGTGGAACATCTGCTACGAAACAACCTTGTAAAGGAATGCTAACACGGTTTTATGCCAGGAAGATCCTGCTTATCACAATTATTCAAGGTACTAGATGTTTGGGCTCAAATTCTAGAACAAGGCGGAAATATCGACAATATATACCCAGATTTTGCCAGGGCTTTCGACAGCGTACCCCATGAAAGGCTGAGAATTAAACTGGAAGGGTACGGGTTTCGGGGAAGTGTCCTAGCGTGGATCGAAGACTTTTTACATGACCGCAAACAGTGTGTGGTGATAATTGGTTCGAAATCGTCATGTGTACCTGTGACGCGGGGTACCACAGGGCAGTGTATTGGGCCCGTTGTTGTTTGTCTGCTTCATTAATGACATGCCAAAAGCTATACACTCCTCCATACAAATGTTTGCGGACAATGCCAAGTTATTTAGGGAAATTAAGAACCAAACAGACTGTGAAGAGCTGCAGAAAGATTTCTGTGAGCTTCAAGAATGGTCGAGGAAATGGCAGCTAAGATTCAATGTCATGAAGTGCAAAAGGATGCACTTGGGTTGCCCCAATAGTAAGGAGGCGTATCACATGTCCCAACAAGACGAAGAGACTGCATAAATTGAGACAATGTGAAAAGGACCTGGGTGTACATGTCGAAAATGAACTTAAGTTCTCTGGCCATTGTGAGAAGAAGGTGAATCAGGCAACGAGACTAGTAGGTCTTACAAGGTTGTTGTTTAGATATTTGTATGGTCCGTCGCTCGTCACGATCTTCAAGAGTGAAGTGCTTCCCCGTCTGGAGTACTGTCACCCCGTCTGGTCCCCGAGGTATGCTAGAGACTGTTAAATGATTGAAAATGTCGAAAGGAGGGCCACCAGAATGGTGTCTGCTTTACGGAACCTCAGTTACCCTGAGAGATTGGAGCGCCTGCAACTACTTAGCTTATGCTACAGACGGGCGAGGGGCGGCCTAATCGAAGTTTATAAACATCTCAGGGAGCACTACTCGGGCGAACGTACATACCTGGAGCTGGTGGACGTCCGCCCAACAAGGGGTCACAGCTCAAGTTTGAAGAAGCCACAAGTCCCAAAAAACTGTGAGGGCAAACTTTTTCGGAGTGAGAGTTGTGAACTCTTGGAACAATCTGCCAGAGTGCGTTGTGGCAGCGCCGAGTGTGAGCTCTTTCAAGACCAGACTTGACCAACACTGGAGCAGGTTCAGATACATTCAGGAGCCGGTGCATGCCCAGTACTTGCCAACATTGTGTATCAGAGACGTGACCAACCGCCCAAGCGGCTAACGAGCCAATCAGTGACGAAGAAGATAAAGTAAAGGTACACAGTTCTACAGTCAAATTCCACACTCTACACTGCCCTATACCAAACTTCCACACCCTACAGTTCCTTACACCAAACCTCCACCCCCCTACACTTCCTACCCCAAACTTCCACACCTTACACTATCCTACACCGAACTTCCACACACTACACTTCCCTACCCCAAATTTTCACGCCCTACACCCATGTTCCACACCTTAAAACTGTTCTACACCCACACTACACAAACACATATACTGTAACATTATTAACATAAACATATTATCACGAACTACACACAAACAAGTACACCATACTACGCGCTTCGCCCCTCTTCACTCACCCTAGAACAAATTAGCTTGTAACACCTGACGTCTCCGTATTTATTTAGAAAACCTCATTAAAATGTTAAATGATCACAGGTGGTGAGAGGGAGGAGCAGGTGTGGCCACGTCAGGCATCCCCTCACCAGCAGCGTCAGTGTACCACGACAACCTCCCGTCACAGTGCGTTCAGATTCTGTCACAAATTACATAAACACAATTTCAACAGGACATTCGTAAGCTATGCTAATGTTACGTAAAAAGTGGAACTATACATTTAACGTTTACTTTGAAAAAAAAATTACAGATATTAAATGTGTAAACGTTCATTAGTGTCAGAAAATTAATATCTTGTGGAGTGTAAACTAACACCATATAATTTTCACCACCACCAATACCAGCACCACCACTTATAACAACACCATCACTTTAACCACCACCACTTTCACCACTTCCAATAATAACACCACCACCACCAATACACCACCACCAATACCAACACCATCACTTTCACCACCACCAATTCACCACCACTAATACCAACAACACCATTTTAACCACCACCACTTTCACCACTTCCAATAATAACACCACCACCACTTACACCACCACCAATACCAACACCACCACTTACACCACCACCAATACCAACACCATCACTTTCACCACCACCAATACCAACACCATCACCACCACCCAATACCAACACCACCACTTTCACCATTACACCAACACCACCACTTACACCACCACCAATACCAACACCATCACTTTCACCACCACCAATACCAACACCATCACTTTCACCATTATGGAATGCCAATACCACCACTTACACCACCACCAATACCAACACCACCACTTACACCACCACCAATACCAACACCACCACTTTCACCACCACCAATACCAACACCCATCACTTTCACCATTATGAATACCAACACCACCACTTTTCACCACCACCAATACCAACACCATCACTTTCACCACCACCAATACCAACATCATCACTTTCACCACCACCAATACCAACACCACTTTCACCATTATGAATACCACAACACCACCACTTACACCACCACCAATACCAACATCATCACTTTCACCACCACCACCACTTTCACCATTATAAATACCAACACCACCACTTACCACCACCAATACCAACATCATCACTTTCACCACCACCAATACCAACACCATCACTTTCACCATTATGAATACCAACACCACCACTTACACCACCACCAATACCAACATCATCACTTTCACCACCACCAATACCAACACCACCACTTTCACCACCACCAATACCAACACCACCACTTTCACCAACACCAATACCAACACCATCATATCGACCATAACCATCACCAATACCAACATCATCATATCGACCACTATCATCATATCGACCACTTTCATCATATCAACCACTACCAACACCATCATCATCATCATCATATCAACCACTACCAACACCATCATCATCACATCAACCATTACCATCATCATCATCATCATCATCATCATCATCATCATATCAACCACTACCAACACCATCATCATCATCATCATCATAACAACCACTACCAACACCATCATCATCATCATACCAACCACTACCAACACCATCATCATCATCATACCAACCACTACCAACACCATCATCATCTTCTTCACCCCTACAATACTCACACAGATGGCCAGGAGTGAACGGCCAAGAAATATATAACACCAGGTCTTCCTCTGGCTGGCCATGAGCAAGTGGGCCACCCTGAGGCTTTTAAAGTAACTGCTGAGTAAGTGTCTAAATTTCCCACAAGTCTCAAAGAAATGGCCCAGAGCGGGTGAAGAGGCTAAAGAAAAGAGAGACTAGAAACCAACTTTACTTTAAATAATTTCTTCTTACTAACCCACCCAGGCAGCCATGACGAGATCCGTTTAGCAGAAACTTAACATCCTTACCCAGTGGGAGGGGTTGTGCTGTAGCATGTGGACTGGGCACCACTGTTATTAATAATCAAAGTTAAGACTTCTGGTCAGCGCCATAGACCTGAGGGGGGCCCTGTGCAGTTCAGACGTGTGTGTGTGGGGTCAGCCCAACACTAACTAATTTTAATAACGCACCCACAAGCCGTTGTGTTACAAAAGTAAAACGCCTTAAAGAAACACGGAAAAATTATGTTCACCTTAAACCTCCGAGTACGCAGTGATGTATCCTAGCGTTGCCAATTATATACAGCAACGAAAAGAGTAACTAGCCAGTGACATAATAGAAATAACCCTAGAAGCTAGCTTCTTATATTATCATTTCTATATTTAAAGTTGGGTGCCTCTAAAATGTAGGTGCCTTGATTGGCTACACATTAATTACTTCTAATCCGTCATTGCTTTCACTTATCGGAAATATAGGCCAGTGTTGCTGAAACGCTTTTATTAATAACAGTATAGCGAAGTTGTGACTGTAGGCAGTAACAGTATAGTGATGCAATGATTGTAGGCAGTAACAGTATAGTGATGCAATGACTATAGGCAGTAACAGTATAGTGATGCAATGACTATAGGCAGTAACAGTATAGTGATGCAATGACTATAGGCAGTAACAGTATAGTAATGCAATGACTATAGGTAGTAAGAGTATTGTGATGCAATGACTATAGGCAGTAACAGTATAGTGATGCAATGACTATAGGTAGTAACAGTATAGTGATGCAGTGACTATAGGCAGTAAGAGTATAGTGATGCAATGACCATAGGCAACAGTAAAGTGATGCAATGACTATAGGCAGTAACAGTATAGTGATGCAATGACTATAGGTAGCAACAGTATAGTGATGCAATGACTATAGGTAGTGTCAGTATAGAGGATGCAATGATTATAGGCAGTAACAGTATAGTGATGCAATGATTATAGGCAGTAACAGTATAGTGATGCAATGACCATAGGCAGTAACAGTATAGTAATGCAATGACTAGAGGTAGTAACAGTATAGTGATGCAATGACTATAGGTAGTAACAGTATAGTGATGCAATGACTATAGGCAGTAGCAGTATAGTGATGCAATGACTATAGGCAGTAACAATATAGTGATGCAATGATTATAGGCAGTAACAGTATAGTGATGCAATGATTATAGGCAGTAACAGTATAGTGATACAATGACTATAGGCAGTAACAGTATAGTGATGCAATGACTATAGGTAGTAACAGTATAGTGATGCAATGACTATAGGTAGTAACAGTATAGTGATGCAATGACTATAGGCAGTAAGTATAGTGATGCAATGACTATAGGCAGTAGCAATATAGTGATGCAATGATTATAGGCAGTAACAGTATAGTGATGCAATGATTATAGGCAGTAACAGTATAATGATGCAATGACTATAGGCAGTAACAGTATAGAGGATGCAATGATTATAGGCAGTAACAGTATAGTGATGCAATGACTATCGGTAGTAACAGTATAGTGATGCAATGACTATAGGCAGTAACAGTATAGCGATACAATAACTATAGGTAGTAACAGTATAGTGATGCAATGACTATAGGTAGTAACAGTATAGTGATGCAATGACTATAGGTAGTATCAGTATAGAGGATGCAATGATTATAGGCAGTAAGTATAGTGATGCAATGACTATAGGCAGTAAGTATAGTGATGCAATGACTATAGGCAGTAACAATATAGTGATGCAATGATTATAGGTAGTAACAGTATAGTGATGCAATGACTATAGGTAGTTACAGTATAGTGATGCAATGACTATAGGCAGTAACAGTATACAGTAACAGTATAGTGATGCAATGACTATAGGCAGTAACAGTATAGGATGCAATGACTATAGGTAGTTACAGTATAGTGATGCAATGAATATAGGCAGTAACAGTATAGTGATGATGCGACAGTATATAGTGATGCAATGACTATAGGTAGTAACAGTATAGGATGCAATGACTATGTAACAGTATAGTGATGCAATGACTATAGGTAACAGTATAGTGATGCAATGATTATAGGCAGTAACAGTATAATGATGCAATGACTATAGGCAGTAACAGTATAGAGGATGCAATGATTATAGGCAGTAACAGTATAGTGATGCAATGACTATAGGTAGTAACAGTATAGTGATGCAATGACTATAGGCAGTAACAGTATAGCGATGCAATGACTATAGGTAGTAACAGTATAGTGATGCAATGACTATAGGTAGTAACAGTATAGTGATGCAATGACTATAGGCAGTAAGTATAGTGATGCAATGACTTTAGGCAGTAACAATATAGTGATGCAATGATTATAGGCAGTAACAGTATAATGATGCAATGACTATAGGTAGTAACAGTATAGTGATGCAATGACTATAGGCAGTAACAGTATAGCGATGCAATGACTATAGGTAGTAACAGTATAGTGATGCAATGACTATAGGCAGTAACAGTATAGCGATGCAATGACTATAGGTAGTTACAGTATAGCGATGCAATGACTATAGGTAGTTACAGTATAGTGATGCAATGACTATAGGCAGTAACAGTATAGTGATGCAATGACTATAGGAAGTTACAGTATAGTGATGCAATGACTATAGGCAGTAACAGTATAGTGAAGCAATGACTATAGGTAGTTACAGTATAGCGATGCAATGACTATAGGTAGTAACAGTATAGTGATGCAATGACTATAGGCAGTAACAGTATAGCGATGCAATGACTATAGGTAGTTACAGTATAGTGATGCAATGACTATAGGCAGTAACAGTATAGTGATGCAATGACTATAGGTAGTTACAGTATAGTGATGCAATGACTATAGGCAGTAACAGTATAGTGATGCAATGACTATAGGTAGTTACAGTATAGTGATACAATGAATATAGGCAGTACAGTATAGTGATGCAATGATTATAGGCAGAAACAGTATAGTGATGCAATGACTATAGGCAGTTACAGTATAGTGATGCAATGAATATAGGCAGTAACAGTATAGTGATGCAATGAATATAGGCAGTAACAGTATAGTGATGCAATGACTATAGGTAGTTACAGTATAGTGATGCAATGACTATAGGTAGTAACAGTATAGTGATGCAATGACTATAGGCAGTAACAGTATGGCGATGTGTTTGCACATTTTCTTACGGCGATAAAATCCAGTTTTGTAATGTTTGGACCAGAACAGTTTGGTACAAGTCTGTACTACTCTGTACTGGACGTTGTATATCTTGAGCACATCCAACTGATATCACACTTAAAATGTTGTAAATATTGCATCTTGAACCATAAAATATGTCCTAATATCCAGTTCATGTGACCTCAAAATAGCCCTGAAATTGTTCAGATTTCATTTTTTTTAACCAGGGGGGTCCCCCTCCCCCAACACGTCAGAATACCCTAAAAAAATATATATTTCTAGATCCACCACTGCCTTATACCACAAATATTGGGTTGCTACAGCACCATCAGCATCCCCCTCCCGCGTCCATGTCAATGACTGTAGGGTGTAGTGAGAATAGTGAAGGTGTAACGCACAGTGTTGGCGTACAGTGACACTATAACTATGACGATATTCTATATCTCAAGAGTTCGAGTACGTAGTAAATCCTTAGTTTCATGAATTTTGCCTCTAGAAAACTCATTTTCAAAATATTGTAATTTATGCGCTGCTACGGGATACTATAATTGAAAGAAAACGACACCCAAATCCTTTTATAGAAAACTAGAAAAAATATGATAGACTATGACAGAAGATAAATTCTCAGGATATGGTGTCTCACTAAATTTTTATTAAAATAAATTTGTGTAGTTTAATCCGTACGATACAAAATAAGACAAAATGGTACGCGTGACTCTATACAGAGGAGTGGTGTTGATGATAATCCTAGTGGAGTCCGTGTACTTGACGGTGGTGCTGCGGCAGCTGGCCTTAGTAGAGGAGCATTGTGACCCAGACAACCAACACCCTCATAAAGGAGAGGACACGAGAATACTACGTGAGTACTTTTAGTTATATTTCCGTAGCTTTGTATATATTTTTATCTAACCTTTCTTCAAAGTTTAGACTATTACTGTCAGGAAACATAACGTGATATTTACAGGCAGAGCCACCCAAGGGGGTGGCGAGCCAGGGCTTCGCGCTCCCAGGGGCCCCGCCGCGGGGCCCCTGCGCTCTCCTGGTAAGTAATTATACAGTTCAAATGCAAAGCATAAACTAGCAAAAGGAGGCTGTACTGGTTGGAAGCATTTTAGTGAAAGACCAAAATCTCATGAGTCATCAAATGAACACTTTTTCAACCTTAACCAAACTGGTGGAAGTGAAAAGAAGGTGTTCAATAAATACCATAGATACACGCATGTTACAAAACTTCACTAAAGAAAAGGAACATTGGCAAACGGTTTTAACATATAGTATAGCAGCTGTGCAGTAGCTAGCTGAGAACAACTCTGCTTTGGATAATTCATTGAGTATTGGCAATTCTCACGATAATGACGAAGCCGAGTTGTTTTCAGAGATTCGAGTACTCCGAAAACTCTTTCCCAAAAGAAACGAAAAATGCACTTCAAGTCTTTCAGTTTCTAAAATCTCTCAATGGTTCCTTCCCTAATCCAGAAACTGCGTATCGGATTTTGTTTACAGTTCCAGTCACAGTGGCATCAGGGGAATTCATATTTTCTAAACCCAAATTGATAAAAGGAAATTTTTTTTCTCGCGGAGATTAGCCCACCCGGGCACAGGTCACTGACCCACATCAGGGCCGGGGGGGGGGGATTTAATATTATTATAATAATAATAATAATAATAATAATAATAATAATAATAATAATAATAATAATAATAATAATAATAATAATAATAATAATAATAATAATAATAATAATAAATAAAAATAATAATAAAAATAAAAATAAAATAATAAAAATGATAATAATAATCATAAATAACAACAAATAAAAAATTAATAGTGAGAAACAAAATAATATATATATATATATATATATATATATATATATATATATATATATATATATATATATATATATATATATATATATATATATATATATATATATATATATATATATATATATATATGCAAGTAAATCACTGTAGGTGCGCTTGATCCAGGTATATGCTCATAACCACAAGGACAAAAGAAAACACGAAGTTCCCAAGCGCTTGCGTGTAATTCACATCATCAGGGGTGAGTACAGACTAAGGAGAAATACATAACAAGGCTTATATATACAGTAGGAGAGGGTGAGATCATGATTTCATCAACTGGGAACTATGGATCTTGTGGTAACATTGGATGAAGGTATAAAGCCCTGAAATATGGTCACTGTAAATACGGTCCACAGAAAATGCTTTCATATAACACTGGACAACGAAAAACAACCAGCCAAGTTATGTAAGGCCCCAGAAAGATTAAATAGAGAAAATAGAAGACAAGAAGAGTACAGCAGCGCTCGATAACCTGAGGTGGAGACCATCATGGATCAAGAAGAATCGAAGGAATTTATACGAGTCTTAATAATAACTCAATGGCACTCAACTCTAGCCACCTCTTTGTCATGGAAGATTTCAACTACGGTGACATCAACTGGAGGAATGGAATTACACCAAATGACCTTAAGAATTCTGCTACTTTTTTTCTGTAGAAACTCTAGGAGTCAATTTTCTATTCCAATACGTGAAAGATCCTACTCATTACACAGGGTAGCAAACACCAAAACCGCTAAACCTCATCGTAACTAACGAGGAGGGCTTGGTGGCCAACTTGGAACATCTAGCCCCGTGGTCACCAGCTATCATGTGACGTTATCCTTCAGACTTAACTATTACTTGGTACATGATGAGAGCAGGTCAAGGTTCAAATATTACAGAGGTGATTACAACCGGATGATGGGGAAATAACAGGTAGGCACTGGCTTGACTCGCTGAGAAATAAGAACGCAGATACTATCCTGAATATCATAGTCAGTACAGTGAACTATTTGACTGATAAATATATACCCAAGACCAAACTCACTGGCTCCAGGACTGCAAGGAGACAGTTACACATGAAACGTACGTCGGTCGACAAAATCAAGAACAAATCTCAGAATTTCAAGAGATGGGTCATGAGTCGCGACAAATGATGAGCAGAACAGGAGGATGTGTGCCAAGTCCAGGAACCAAGCAAAGTCTGAGTGTAGAAGGGCTGAAAAAGAGGTTAAGTAAAATCCAAAGGCTTTCTACCGCTATGCAAAGTTGAAATTAAAGACACATGTGGACGTTTGAGGAGAGACGGGTTGACGCAGCGCTGTTCTCAGAAGAGTATTAGGAAAAAGAAAATCAAAGCTTAAAGTTTATAAGAGCCCGGGACCTAACAGCATGCATTCCAGAGTGCTAAGAGAGATGTGCAAAGAGCTTGCCGATCCTCTTAAAACTCTTCTAGAGATGCATGGACCAGCAAAATATATCCAGCGACTGGAAAATGGCTAATGCGAGTCCCAATTTCAAACAGAGAGATCACCAATCTATAAATAATTATAGGACGGTGAGCTAGAGCAGCATAGTGTGTAAAGTACTTGAGAGCATTATAAGAGATGCCATGATGGAATATCTACTGCGAAACAACCTTGTAAAGGATTGTCAACACTGTTTTATGCCAAGACGCTCCAGCTTAACACAATTACTCAATGTACTGGATGTTTGGATTCAAATTCTGGAACAGGGTGGCAATATCGACAATATATACCTAGATTTTGCCAAGGCTTTCGACAGCGTACTCCATCAAAGGCTTAGAATTCAAGTGGAAGGGTACGGGATTCAGGGAAGTGTCCTCGCGTGGATCGGAGACTTTCTGCATGACCGCAAAGAGTGTGTGTGGTGATTAATGGTACGAAATCGTCATGTGTACCTGTGACAAGTGGAGTACCACAGGGCAGTGTATTGGACCTGTTGTTGTTTGTTTGTTTCAAATGACATGCTGGAAACTACACACTCCTCCATACAAATGTTTGCGGACGATGCCAAGTTATTCAAGAACCAAACAGACTGCGAAGAGCTGCAGAAAGAACCTCTGTGAGCTTCAAAAGTGGCCGAAGAAATGGCTGCTAAGATTCAATGTCACGAAGTGTAAGAGGATGCACCTAGGTCCTACCAACGGCAAGGAGGCGTATCACATGTCCCAACGGGACGAAGAAACTGCATTAAATAGAGACCGAATGCGAAAAGGACCTGGGTGTGTATGATGACAATGAAGTGAATTTCTCGGGCCATTGTGAGAAGAAGGTGAATCAAGCAATTAAGCTAGTAGGTCTTATAAGAAGATCGTTCAGATATATAGACCGTCCCTCGGAACGATCTTCAAGAGGGCGTGCTTCCCCGCCTGGGGTACTGTTATCCCTTTTGGTCCCAAAGATATGCTAGGGACTGTCAGTTGGTTGAAAATGTCCAGAGGAGGGCCACCAGACTAGTGTCTGCACTTTGATACCTCAATTATCCAGAGAGATTAGAGCGCCTACAACTGCCTAGCTTAAACTATAGACGGCAAGTGCTGTCCTAATTGAGGTGTATAAATATCTCAAAGGGCCACTATTCAGTCGAGTATCCATACCTGGAGCTGGCGGACGCCCGCCCCACAAGGGCTCACATTGAGAAGAATTGTGAACTATTGGAACCAAGGTCTATAGAAGAGGAAGCCAACCAGCGCACAAGTGCTTTGCTGACGTCAGCTGGTAGACTCCCTCGCTCCCTCCCCTACCTACGCAACATTTTATGGTTCTACAATCTATACTTTGTTATCTCAGTGTCTAATCTTGCATATAACTTTAGCTAAGGACATCAATCAGTGCAGTGGGTGATACATAGTAGGAAAGATTAAAAGAAAAAGAATGCCTTTCAGTTTTAGCTATATACAGTATTTTGATATGAATTATTAATATTATTACATTTTCGCCCCCCAGGCCCGTTGTGGGGCACACGGGGTAATAATATACTGGATTTAGTTCTGACGAACAGAGAAAACCTCATTAGCAATGTCGAGGTAGGGAACGAACTTGCAAACAGCGATCACAAAGAAATTCGATTCCAGTTAGATTTTCAGGGCAGACGTAAGGAAAATTCCACTAAAGTACCAGATTTCAGAAGGGCAAACTTTGACAGTTTAAAGAGGCAGCTGAGAGAGGGGTGTCGCGCTTGGCCGTGAACCTGACAGATGACACCGACCTGATAACGAGATCTGAGATTGCCGAGTTCCACGACAACTTTAACATACATACAAAAACTCAGATCAGACAACAATGACCCTAAATGGATAAATAATTATTTAAAGAACATCATTGGCCAAAGGAAGGCTATAGGTAGAAGGATAAATCGTGGCGAAATTCACCTCCGGGACTATTATAGGGTATTGGCGAGTAGAGTTAAAACCGAGATAAGGAAAGCAAAGAGGAATAATGAGGTAAGGATAGCAAGGGAGGCGAAGACAAACCCCAAAGGATTCTACCAAATGTATCAAACTAAAACACGAGAAAAGATTGGACCAATACTGTCAGACTCCGGCGAGCTCACTGATAACGACGGAGAAATGAGCAATAATTTGAATAAATATTTTTCAACAGTTTTCACCACCGAAAATCTAAACATGATACCCGAGGCACCGACTCTATTCAGAGATAGTGAAGAAAACAAATTAAGTGAGATAGTAGTGACTAGTAACGATGTTAGTAAGCAAATAGACAAACTAAAGCCTAATAAGTCACCTGGTCCCGATGAGATATTTGCCAGAGTATTAAAGGAATGCAAGGAAGAGCTTAGTAAAGGAATGCAAGGAAGAGCTTAGTATGCCCTTAGCAAAGTTGTTTAACATGTCCTTAAAAACAGGTGTAGTACCAGAATCCTGAGGATAGCGAATGTAATACCGATTTTCAAGAAGGGGATAGATCACTATCCTCTAACTACCGCCCAATCAGTCTAACATCAATAGTAGGCAAATTACTGAAAGCAATCATTTCAAACTCTATTCGAAATCACCTGGAGAAGCACCGATTGATCAATGATTCCCAGCATGGCTTCACAAGTGGACGTTCTTGCCTAACTAATCTATTAACATTCTTTTCATCAGTTTTCGAATCGGTGGACGAGGGGCACAATTATGATGTGGTATATCTCGACTTTAGCAAAGCCTTCGACAGAGTCCCCACGAAAGACTAATTAGAAAGGTAGAAGCTCATGGCATCAAAGGTGCATATCCTTAAATGGATTAGGCGTGGTTATGACAGGAAACAGCGAAAGTGAGCATTAACGCATCTAAGTCCTATTGGAGCAACGTCACAAGTGGAGTTCCCTGCTGCTCAGTACTTGGACCATTATTGTTTATTATACATAAACGACATAGATATCGGCATAGACAGCAACATAAGTAAATTTGCTGATGACACTAAAAATAGGACGTAAGTTATCAAATCTGACGAGGACTGTGCAAAACTACAGGAAGATCTAAACAAATTTTTCGAATGGTCGGGAAAATGGCAGATGAAATTCAATGTGGACAAATGCAAAGTACTCAGTATAGGAGATGTAAACAGGGAAACCAGTTACCAGATGAACAACGATGCCATTGTGGAATCCGACTGCGAGAGAGATTTAGGAGTAATGATAAGTAGAAATCTTAAGCCAAGTAAACAATGTGTTTTTGCTCGTAACAAGGCTAATAAAGTACTTGGGTTCATACAAAGGAGTGTTAGTTACAAGACTAATGCAGGTCATCCTAAAACTGTATCTTTTGCCTTGTGAGACCACACCTGATTACTTAGTTCAGTTCTGGTCACCGTATTATGAATGGATATAGAATCCTTGGAAAGAATTCAGAGGAGAATGACAAGACTAATCCCGGGCATTAGGAACCTTGGAGTATAGAGACAGGTTAAAGCATCTTAATTTGCACTCCCTCGGAGAGACGCAGAGCGAGGGGCGACCTGATAGAGGTGTATAAGTGGAAGACAGGGCTAAACAAAGGGGACATTACAAAGGTACTCAAATTATCCAACCAGGTGCGAACTCGTAACAATGGTTTTAAATTAGACAAATTTAGATTTAGGCGTGAAATAGGTAAACACTGGTTTGGAAACAGAGTAGTGGATGAATGGAACAAGTTACCAAATATCATCATTAACTCGAATACGCTGAATTGCTTCAAACATAGGTTGGATGCTCATATGAGCAATAGGGGTTGGGTGTAAACGGGACTGCCCAGTATGGGCCACAGGCCCGCTGCAGTTTCCTCCATTCTTATGTTCTTATGTTCTTATGTTCAGTGACCTGTGCCCGAGTGGGCTAATCCCCGTAAAAAAAAAGTGCAGCTTAAGATGGGGTAATTATAACTATACAATTCCCTACAGGAGTTCCTTTCCTCCCTGTTGTGTCCATTACGTTAATAATGTAGACATGAGGTGACAGGAGTTATGACCTCACATGACAAATGTTACCGCCAGGCTATAATGTCAGTGGTAATTAGGGCAGGTGATCACCTGTGCTGCCTCTGCCTCCAGGTGTGGGGTGAAGTTACAAGAGTTATTACATCACATGACAAGTGTTACCGCCACTAACACTTGTTTCATCAAAAGATAAAACACGTAGATGTACACGGTCATCCAAAGACTCACATTTATGGGACAACAGTTGCAGAACTGCATGCAACACCCCTGGTCCCACACTGAGCTTAGAAATCCAACGATGCAGTGTACTGGTAGAAGGGAAAGAAAATTTACTTTTACCAGGCAAGTAGATGTAAGCTTTCGGGCTTAAGCTGCGAAGGGTCAGTGCTCGACTGATACCTTCCTCAGTCCAGTATATTACAGGGAAAACAGTCAAGAAAAATGCATTTGAGAAGAGGAAAAATAACTAATAAAAATATCTTTAGTAGTAGCAGTAGCCTTAATAAAAACATCCTCTATCTGCTCATGCAAATGAATCCAATCCTTCTCCCATTCTTTTGTTTCTTTCAGTGAGAAGAGCATCTCTCTCCCTCCTTATACATCATTCAGTTGACGTTGTAGTGGTATTCCTTTCACGCGCTACTTCACTTACACGGAATTAATCCAATGCAATATTTCATTTTCGGGATTATTTTACGTGGTACTTATATATTTTGATTACTACAATATTAATTTAATATGATACTTATTTTACACGGCATATTTAATATGATACTTATTTTACACGGCATATTTAATATGATAGTTATTTTACACGCTATCTATTATATACAGCACTTACATGTTTCTTATTTTACAGTTCTAAGTGTAGTGAAGACTGAAGATATGTATTTACCATTTGGTTGTGTTTTAACTATATTTATGTTGTTATTTTTCGTGTGTGTGTGTGTAGCGCAACCAACCATCTATGTGATTACTCCCACCTACCGCCGCAACACGCAGATGGCCGACATGACCAGACTAGCCCAGACCTTGATGCACGTCCCTAACCTACACTGGATAGTAGTGGAGGACGCTGAGGTGAGTGAATCCATCCATTCTCTGCCGTCTTAGCTTATAGTGGACATTTAGGAAACAAGTCTAGTAATAACAGCCACACCAGGTAACACTAGGTCTACCACACCAGGTAACACTAGGTCTACCACACCAGGTAACACTAGGTCTACCACACCAGGGAACACTAGGTCTACCACACCAGGTAACACTAGGTCTACCACACCAGGGAACACTAGGTCTACCACACCAGGTAACACTCAGGTCTACACACCAGGTAACACTAGGTCTACCACACCAGGGAACACTAGGTCTACTACACCAGGTAACACTAGGTCTACCACACCAGGTAACACTAGTCTACCACACCAGGGGTCTACCACACCAGGGAACACTAGGTCTACCACACCAGGTAACACTAAGTCTACCACACCAGGGAACACTAGCTCTACCACACCAGGGAACACTAGGTCTACCACACCAGGGAACACTAGGTCTACCACACCAAACACCAGGTCTACACATCCACCCTATGAATAATTGGTAGGTGTGGGTGCAGGTGTGATATAGGTAGGTGTGGGTGCAGGTGTGATATCGGTAGGTGTGGGTGCAGGTGTGATATAGGTAGGTGTGGGTGCAGGTGTGATATAGGTAGGTGTGGGTGCAGGTGTGATATAGGTAGGTGTGGGTGCAGGTGTGATATAGGTAGGTGTGGGTGCAGGTGTGATATAGGTAGGTGTGGGTGCAGGTGTGATATAGGTAGGTGTGGGTGCAGGTGTGATATCGGTAGGTGTGGGTGCAGGTGTGATATAGGTAGGTGTGGGTGCAGGCGTGGGTTGTAGATGTGATATAGATAGGTGTGAGTGCAGGTGTGGGTGTAGATATGATATTGATAGGTGTGGGTACAAGTGTGAAACAAACGACACACCTGTACCCACACCTTCCTATATCACACCTGTATACATCAGGTGCCTTCAAGAGAGCTCAGGCTCTCAACTGGCTCAGCCATGTTAATATTTTTATTTTTATCGACTCTATCTGTGTTCTTCTGGCAAAATAAACTGTTTCAATATCAATACCTATATCATAGCTGTACCCACACCTACAGTTTCTATATCACACCAGCCATACCTGCAGGAAGACAAATCTAAACTTGGAGTTGAATCAAAACTGCCTGAGACGCTTATTACTGTAGTTACCTTGAGGGCGCCTCTACCCCAAACTGCCATACCAACCCGAGTCACGTCTGAGGCGACGGTCACTGCATAGAGGCCGAGGGTGACCAACCGCCGCCGTTCACAATCTACACTCAGGAGGATCGGCTGTCTTTCAGGCATTGTTTCATTCATTTTATGGGAATCTTTAAACATGTGTTGTTTCATTCAGTTAAAGGGAATCTTCCGTGGTGTTTCAAGTACTGTAGTTGTTGTTTCATTCAATAGATGTGACACCTGATACTGGACACTGGTTAGCAGAGAGCAGTTACTATCTATCTTCTGGGACATATACCTGTAAACGCACTGTTAACATAACAACATAAGAATGGCGGGAAACTGCAGCGGGTCTATTGGTCCAAACTAGGCAGCCCCGTTTACACCCAACCCCTGTCGTTCATATATCCGTCCAACCTATGTTTGAAGCTATCCAGCGTGTACAAGTTAACAATGAAGTTCGGCAACTTGTTCCACTCATCCACTACTCTATTTCCAAACCAATGTTTACCTATCTCGCACCTTAATCTAAATTTGTCTTGAAACTATTGCTCCGAGTTCGCTCCTGGTTGGATAGTTTGAGTACCTTTGTTATATCACCTTTGTTTAACCCTGACTTCCATTTATACACCTCGATCATATCACCCACCCCCCCTTCACTCTACTCTCTCGAGGGAGTGCAAATTTAGATGCTTTAACCTGTCTCTGTACTCAAGGTTCCTAATGCTCGGGATAGATCTTGTCATCCTCCTCCGTATGCTTTCTAGGGATTCGATATCCATTCTGTAGTACGGTGACGAAAACTGAACTGCATAATCCAAGAGAGGTTTCACAAGCGTAGATATAGTTTTAGGATAACCTTGCTAGTCTTGTAACTAACACTCTTTTGTATGAACCCATATACTTTGTTCGCCTTGTTTCGAGCAAATATGCATTGTGTCTTGGTTTAAGATTCCGACTTATCATTACTCCTAAATCTTTCTCACAGTCGGATTTCTCTATGTCAACGTTGTTCATCTGATATCTGGTTTCTCTGTTTACATCTCCTAGGCTAAGTACTTTACATTTGTCCACATTAAATTTCATCTGCTATTTTTCAAACCAACGACATAACCTGAAATAACCTTTTAACCAGAACTTACTTTACTATTTTGTATAATATTGACGAATATCAAACAAATTAATACTGTTCTCTTGCGTTCAATAGTGTGGATGATCATGAGTGAAGGAGCATGACTAACCAATTACCTTTACAGACTCTGGAGAAGACAACAGGCTGTACTCACTCTGGACAATAAAATTCATAAGAAAGTGACGAGGAACAGACTAACCACCCAAGCAGCTAACAAGCTAATCAGTGGTGAAATAATAAATAAAATAAATCGCTGGCAGAAGCGACAATAGACGCGTAAGTTGACAATGTGCCTCAGAATCCACTAAAACCATCCTAAAATTTTCCGCAGGAAAAATGTAAAACGTCAACCATCGCCCTCGTCAAAAGAAAAAAAAATCCCGGGATAGCACTATATTACGTCACTACTGTATATTGTATTATGCAGGTCACAGTCATTCCGGTTATTTTCTAAATCTTTCTCGATAATCGGACAAACTGCCTCTCGACAGCATCCGAAAGAAACAGCTCTCATTTATTTTCACTCATGTATCTAGCTCAAGTACTGTATATCATGGGTTCAAGTTCTGCTTGGCCCTGACACATGTCAGAAAGGGTGTTATCCATTGTGACTCATACCAAGAATCACAGGTTTCCCGGACTCTGGTTCCCTCCTGTACTAACACTGGATAGACCAACCGCCCGAACGGCTAGTAACCTGATAAGTGGTGAAAACAAACACATGTAAATAGACTTGGGCAAGACACACCATTAAGTTAAGTACATTTCTCACCCTTTTCCAATTATCCTGAATATTGGTCCATATAAATTAAAACACACACGTCATGTCTTGGCTCAACTGGGTCACACAATATGTACTCTACGTTAAATATTTCGTGGTTTATTTTCTTTCTCGTTAATCCCAAACAGTCATGTAGATGTTACTTTAACAGCTGAGGAGACAGGTACCAGGAAGGGCGTTTAAAGGCTACTCAACATTCTCGGAGATTAAGCTCTTCTTATATGTGATAGAAATTCATTACGTTGTCCGTAATTCGACCCAAGGAGGAATGTTGCCTGGGGTTGCTCAGCTGCCACGAGATGCTTTATGAATGGAAAATAGGACCACGGACGCACCCTGAATATGCATTGCCCAAGTTGTTAAAGTCAAACTCTCTCTCTAGAATCAACCTTTCTTATCTGATCACCTGACGTGACTCCCAAAAATCTATGGAAAAATTAACTGTACTCAAACCACTTACATATTTAATTTAACTTACATTTACCCATGATTTAGTTTTTCTAGGGTGTTTATCATGGTGTGGGGATGTTGAGTAGTTTGACTCCCAGTGACGCCTTACAGAGGACGAGTCAGGTGGTAGAGGAGTTACTGGAGCGTACAGGTCTACCCTTCACCCACCTGTGTGCTACCACCCCTGACGAGTACAAGAACCAGAAGTTGATGGGCAGAGGCGTCTTCAACAGGTAAGAGCCCGTCTACAGGTGGTCAAGGGACGTTCATAAGTGAAGGATTTGGTGCAGGTGTTTTGCAGGTGTGGTGTGGTGTAAGTAATATGGGCAAGTGTAGTGTGGCGCAGGTAATATGGAAAGGTGTAGTGTGGTGCAGGTGTGGTGTTGTACAGGTAATATGGACAGGTGTGGTGTGGTGCAGGTGACGGTGACAGTTGCAAGAGAAGATGTAAGAGTGAATGAAGGTTACACACGCTGCCACCGCTGTTTATACTTGACCACTGCTTGAGTATTAGAAGAAAGATTTGAATGCCAAGATTTTGAAAACTATGAACTTACAGTTAATGTAGAATGTGAGCATTTGAAGAGAAAAAGCTGACACTATCAAAATTGCAATAAAAGGCCACAACTTATACAAAGGAGCTAACATTAAGATATGTTGTGAAGTAATAAGTTGTGTTGTGAAGTAATAAGTTGTGTTGTGAAGTATTAAGTTATGTTGTGAAGTAATAAGTTGTGTTGTGAAGTAATAAGTTATGTTGTGAAGTAATAAGTTGTGTTGTGAAAGAATAAGTTGTGTTGTGAAATAATAAGTTGTGTTGTGAATCAGAGGCCATAATTTCTTGGAAACACAGTGACGTCCTTGAGCGAGGGTCCAGTACACGGACATGTTGTTGAGCAGTGTAGAGTGAAACAGAGTATTAAGTTACTGTACACCGTTCACAGTCAACCAGCAACCACGCAACCACTGACACGTGCCTCCCCCCACCCCTGTTCTCTTCATACTACATGACCACCCATGACCACACTACACGACCACACTACATGACCACACTACACGACCACACTACATGCCCATTTTAGCGGATATTTCAGTGTCTACAAATAACGAAATCACGAGGAATTGTCTGACTTACGTGTAGGAATGACTGAGGTATAGGAAGGGACAGTCTCGGGTCACTAGGTAGAGGTGGGCGGTGAGTGTGTTGTTTGGAGTGCCCAGGCTTCTCGCTTGGTTCACTCATATCAATTTTGCTTTTATTTTCCACACTGCATCAATTTTTTTTTCTGTCTAAATTAAACTGTCTCAATATCAATATGACAGGAGGGAAGGTATCCGGTGGTTGAGGGAGAACGTTTTTCATGGTGTCCTTTACTTTGCTGACGACGATAACTCCTACGACATCCGACTCTTCCAGCAGGTGGGTCATGTTCCAGTAGGTGGGTCATGTTCCAGTAGGTGGGTCATGTTCCAGTAGGTGGGTCATGTTCCAGTAGGTGGGTTATGTTCCAGCAGGTGGGTCATGTTCCAGTAGGTGGGTCATGTTCCAGTAGGTGGGTCATGTTCCAGTAGGTGGGTCATGTTCCAGTAGGTGGGTTATGTTCCAGTAGGTGGGTCATGTTCCAGCAGGTGGGTCATGTTCCAATAGGTGGGTCATGTTCCAGCAGGTGGGTCATGTTCCAGTAGGTGGGTCATATTCCAGTAGGTGGGCTTGGGTGTTCCAGTAGGTGGCCATGCCCCAGTAGGTGGGGTTATGTTTCAGTAGGTGCTCATGCTCCAGCAGGTGGGTCAAGTGTTCCCAGTAGGTGGGCTGCGTGCCCAGTAGGTGGCCGTGTTCCAGTAGGTGGGTCATGTTCTGGCAGGTGGGTCATGTTCCAGCAGGTGGGTTATGTTTCAGTAGGGTGGGTCATGTTCCAGCAGGTGGGTCAAGGTGTTCAAGTAGGTGGGCTCGCGTTCCAGCAGGTGGGCTGTGCCCCAGTAGGGTGGGCCATGTTCTGCAGGTAGGCGGCACAGGGCGGGGCGCAAGGGGCCGGGGGGGCAGTGACAGGGGCAGGTGGGACAGGGGCCGGGGCAGGGGCGAACAGGGTCGGGAGAGGGCGGGTGAGCGGGAAGCAGGGACGGAACGGGACGAGGCAGGGACGGGGCGGGGCGGGGCGGGGCGGATCAGGGACAGATTCAGTAACGTTAGTGTCTTCCCATAGATACGCACCACGAAGAAGGCATCAGTGTTTCCTGTAGGGATGATCCTCAGCCTGGGCATCAGCTCCCCTATTGTCAGGGACGGCAAGGTGGTGGGCTTCCACGACGGCTTCCAGGTGAGTCTCCTCCTCTTTCTCCCTCTACCACGCCTTCCGGGTGAGTCTCTCCTCCTTTCTCTCTAAACCACGCCTTCCGGGTGAGTCTCTCCTCCTCTTTCTCTCTAAACCACGCCTTCCGGGTGAGTCTCTCCTCCTCTTTCAAACCACGCCTTCCAGGTGAGTCTCTCCTCCTCTTTCTCTCTAAACCACGCCTTCCGGGTGAGTCTCTCCTCCTCTTTCTCTCTAAACCACGCCTTCCAGGTTAGTCTCCTCCTCTTTCTCCCTCTACCACGCCTTCCAGGTGAGTCTCTCCTCCTCTTTCTCTCTACACCACATTTAAAATGTGAGTCTCTTCCTTGATGTCAAGGAACTTTATATATAAACAAAACGTCAAAGACTCTGTATGTAAACACGAATATCAAGGGACTATAAATATAAACATCAAGGGACTCATTATATAAACACATTCATCAAGGGACAATGTGTGTAATCACAAGCGTCTGACTTATTGAATCAACCACTCCTTCCGTCACTTAGTGTCTCATTTACTCAATCAGTCACTCAGTTATTTACTCAAGCATGGTGGTTGGTGGGGAGTTAATAAACATTATCCTACTGTGTACTGATCGAGGGGAAGTTCACCTGACTACTGTTCTCAAGGTAGACTTGTCCAGTACACCATGAATAAGAAGGAAGAAGATGCATGACTGGACTGTGAGTAAGGCGTGGGTGTATACCGGTATGTCTTACATTTGAAGAGTTATAATTTGTGTGTGGATGGAAGCATGAGAGAAGACAGGGATGAAGGAGGCGAATAATGGTAATGTTCGACTATAGGAGACCTGCACAGAGTAAGGATGGCATAATGTGTGTTGTGACTGAAGCTGAAAGGAGAAGGGGTGATAGATTGGATTGTACTGGTGCACTGACCATCGTAATAAAAGTGGAAAAAAAGAGAAAGTGGACAGAAAAGTCATTTGATATGATGAAGAGGTAAGGAGAAAGTGATATACTGATCGTTGAATTGGCAAATGATCTTCGATTGTGTTTTGTCAAATATTGATAATCAGGACTGAGGTGCGCTACTCCACACGTGAGAGCAAGCTGTATGGAGGTGAACTTGGCTGCTGTAAAAATAAAAAAAAATGTAGGAATGTGTGATCAAGTCCATGATATAAAAGTTTTTCATTTAATACATTCTTTGTGACATCAGAAATTTATTGATTCCAAGAGAAATTATTGGTTAGAGTAAGACCAAGGATACGAGTGGGTGAGGTGAGGCAAGAACAATGGTGGGCAGTGTTGTTCGTGGTGGTTAATTAACATACAGTATATTAAAGTAGAGTGTTTGTGGGACAGGCTGGGAGGAAGTTCGCGGTGGACATGGCCGGGTTCGCTGTTAATCTACGGGTCCTACACGCCAACCCTCAGGCGACCATCCCCACCCGCCTCTCCTATCTGGAGGACGGCTTCCTCAGGAACCTCAGGCTCGAACTTGACGACCTGGAGCCCCTCGCCTCTGGCTGTACCCAGGTAGGTTACAGGTCACCTATATGAGTCAGTCACCATCCTACACAGGTCATTTACACGAGTCAGTCACCAGCCTACACAGGTGATCTACACGAGTCAGTCACCAGCCTACACAGGTGATCTACACGAGTCAGTCACCAGCCTACACAGGTGATCTACACGAGTCAGTCACCAGCCTACACAGGTGATCTACACGAGTCAGTCATCTACACGGCCGTACAGGTAAGATTATGCACACCCATCACCCAGGCTGATAACACCCAACACCCAGGCTGACAACACCCAACACCCAGGCTGATAACACCCATCACCCAAGCTGACAACACCCAACACCTAAGCTGACAACACCCAACACCCAGGCTGATAACACCCAGCACACAAGCTGACAACACCCAACACCCAGAAGTGCTGCCGTTGTGACTCAACCCAACGGTAATACAATTGAGAAAGGAGTTAGAATTAACAAGTGGGCATCCACTCTACAAACTGAATTAGTTGCCATACTCACAGCCAATAAATTTATTGAAACCACTGTCACTGACAGTCTCATCATTACTAATTCTCTATCCTCACTACTTGTCCTTGACACCCTCAACTCAAGTTGTCACGACGCTTGTCTATAAAGTCAGACACAAATATGCATACCTTGTTGACCGGGGTGTCAGGGTCAAACCGTTGTGGATCCCCTCTCACATAGGCCTCATAAAACATGACAGAGTTGATGCCCTCGCCAAACTCGCGTCTAACAAAGACACTGTTGATTACAATTTGGGTCTGCCAAAAAGAACCCTAAAAACTGTAATTAGGAAAGAACTTATTGATGAATTTGACGCAAGCAGACAAGTGCAAACAGGAATTAGTCAATCCACTGTTTACCATGATGAGATGTATAAAGTGAAAGATGTATATGGAGCAAGTAACAAGATCACTAGATTACAAGATGTTGTAACCGCTAGAGTCTAGACTAAGGTTAGGATACAAGTACCTCGCAGTATGCCCCTCAGGCATATGTGAACAAAACTAAAAGTAGAGTGTGTGGTCAAACATATGGCCACACACTCAAACACTACGTCCTCGACTGTGTGAAGATAGAACCTTTTAGGGGCAGGTCCAAGCAGAATGTATGTGAAATGGCACAACACTTTATCTCTTATGACAACATAGCATACTTATTAAGATTGTAGCCACTTTTCTTTGCACTCAGTAGCTATGTCATTTCCCATGAATAGAACCAAACACACAATGTGCTTGAATACCTCTCACGTAAATGTGAATAACAAAGCAGACATAATTATTTTCTCACACTCCTGTACTCACGCAGTTGCGAATAAGTTACCCTCTGTGTGCAGAACTAAAAAAGAATTTATTTGAAATACTCTGTAACATTTAATGTCATAATATCCTGACCACAGGGGTTAGTTATACAGACCCTTTGTGAACTCTACTCTGTAATCCCTTTGCGCTACCGCTCACATGATGAGTATGGGGTGTACAATAAGCTAGCCGCTGTAAGTGGCAAAATAAAATAAAATAATTAACCCAACACCCAGACTGACAACACCCTTCGCTTGTTAACCGAGTATGTCTTATGTTACAGGTACTAGTGTGGCACACTAAGACCCACAAGCCAGGGACGCCCAGCCTGGAGCACGTCACCCACACAGATTTCGACACCAACTTGGTGGGGCTGTACCGCAACATCCTCCGCTGACCCTTACACACCCCGCCTCCTGCCCTCCTTCTCTTCTGCCATACCATACAAGGACCTGCCACACCATACAGGAACCTGCCACACCATACAGGGGCCTGCCACACCATACAGGGACCAGCCACACCATACAAGGATCTGCCACACCATACAAGGATCTGCCACACCATACAAGGACCTGCCACACCATACAGGGACCGGCCACACCATACAGGTACCTGCCACACCATACAGAGACCTGCCACACTAGACAGAGATCTGCCACTTGTAGTTCTATCATCCAGCTCCCCGTACCATCACACGTCAACAGGCTGGTCACTAACAGGCCTGTCGTCCATGAGAGCAGTCATCAAGACCGTTCCCAGGAAAGTTTCTCTCCCTCCACCTCCGATAATTCTAAAAAAAAAAAAAAATATCGCAAGACAACACATGTTTAACTCTTCAATAACGAATCAGATATAAGGTTTGAATTTACTTAAAAATTGCTTACTTTATATACATTTCTCTTTTGGTCAAGGAAATAGAATGAAATTATATGAACAAATTATATGGTTCAACAGGTACAGTACTATCCTGACATACAGGGGCATTGTCGTACTGTGGAGCACCAGTCAAACTTTACTTTCTTTATAGATTTCTACTTACTGTAGGGTGAATCAGTGTCGTAAGTACTGTATATACATGAGAACTGCTGACGTAGAAGGACATGGTATTATGTAGGTGTGTAGGGACAAAGCACGAGGTACTCGACGTCAGTACTTTTTCAAAATCCTTCTGATTTCTCATTTTGAGTATTTCTGATGAAAACATAAATAAAAAGAAATTCGGAAGTTGAGAATGACGAGACACACGAAATGTTTAAGATCACTGAAGCAAAATGATCTTCAGATTAACTTTCTGTTAGACAAATGTGGAAAATTGCTTGGCTTTGTTCCTGTTGTCCTTAGTGAGGCATGTTGGGAGCAGCAGAGATACACTTTTCGGTATCCTTGTTACAAACACACTACAGAATGAGACGGATGACTGGATGAGCTTCAACGTCAAGGAAGAACCAAAGGGTTATATAGATATATAGAAGGTAATAGCCCTTGGCGAGTGAGAGGTACTGTAGATGTGTGCTGGAACACATCAGATCAACAATGGACCAAGTAAACTTGTGTACAGCTACTTCACTGTCAAAAGGAAAATTTCAATAATCATGGCATGGTGCAGCCAGTCGCCTCGTGAAACTACATTCAAGTCCTTGTGGTCTGTTCCGAGGAACACTGAACACCGCGCCACGGATCACTGATAAAGTATGACCGAGATCCAATATCATCAAACCTAAATTAACTGGATCATTACGATTCAGTCGTAGCAAGCTCCAGTGGTACTGGACCTTTAATTTAATGGGCTGCAATCCTAATGGGTCCCAATCCTGATGGGTAAGTTAAGGCCTTTTAAGGGTGAGGCTGTTAGAAAAGAGGACCATTTGACCTGAAACTCAGCCATGTATACTCACGAGATAGAATGTAACCATCGTGACATTACGATGAATTCAATACATCTTTCACATCTGCAGTAGTTCACTGTATACATGTGTGAGTAGACTAAGTGTTGTTGGCAGACTCAGGTGGTATACATCATGGACAGACGGACAGGTGTCCTCAAAACATTACTTCAACAAGTACCTTTGAATAGCAGAGTAATTGGTGTTGCCAGGTGTTGATGGTGGACGGTAAGCCGCTGAGTAAAGGTCAAACTCACCAGGGGCCGTACTGGTAATTAAAGTCGAACACATGTACAGTCACCCAAAAAAGTCCTGTCGCCTCTCATCCTGAACCATGAACCCCAAGGTTCGTCTCTTGAATCCGAAGCATTTATGGACAGAATAATATATCAGTGTCTACTGCTTCGGGTTCACGAGTCTGAATCTCGGGGTTCGTGGTTCAGGATGAGAGGCGACAGGACTTTTTTTGGTGACTGTACAGTCTCGTTCAAGATCTTCGTAGTATGGGCCAATTGCAAGAGCAGTCGTGGGGTGCACGATGCCATTTACGATGACCTTCTTGCCCTGATCTTGTTTCAGTTATACCACCCTTTTGAAGCTCTGGAGAGATCTCGAAGTTTCGATATTTTGAGTACAGCACTAGCTAATAATTCCCACCAGGAAACTTGTTTCGAGACTCCTCCAAGGCTTCGAAAAGTGCAGAATTCCATGTGTTAAAGGCGATATTGCTGAAAAAAGACCAGGACAAGAAGGTCATCGTAAATGGCATCGTACACCCCACGACTGTTCTTGCAATTGGCCCTATAACATAATACGAAACAACAAAACCCGACCATTAAATTAAGCAACGGGGAACGAAGTAACCGATCACTTTTACATTTATTCATAATTCTTACAATGTACTATAGTAAACAAACGGCCTTGAGTTGCCAGCTGTCTCCAGCAGTGTTTGAAGAATCTTGAACGAGACTGTACAGTCCCCCCAAAAAAGTATCGTTAGTTTTTCCATCGCTACACTTTGAAACGCTAAACGAAATGCTTTGATATGATCCCCAGTGCACTATCATAAGTTGGTATGCCTGCTCGCTATATCAGCAACAGCTAGAGATGAGGGTAGGATTGGGGGAGGGAGTCGTCCTAGTATGGTGTACTAAATACTTCAATATAACAAGAAATCCATTCATCTATATTAATGTATATCTCATGCTGGGTTGAAGAAAGGCATATGTAAACAAGCCACTGACTGATGAATACAATAACACTGAAATATACATTAAATGGAAGTGTTTTGGAACATCATAACTGAGACTGAGACAGACCTCAAAACGGACATTTCACCAATACATCGTTGTACTAAGAGTTTCATTCAAACCAAGTTTCACTAATATTCCTACTCATGTTCACGATATGTCTGATTAATGAAGAGTGACTAAGCAAATAGGACTTGATATTAGAGTGAACAGCTACAGTAATACTGTAAAATATATTGGTCTACATGGGATCTGCCATGTCATTAATATGTACAGTCACCCAAAAAAGTCCTGTCGCGAACCATGAACCCCGAGATTCAGACTCGTGAACCCTAAACAGTAGACACTGATACATTATTCTGTCCATAAATGCTTCGGATTCAAGAGTCTGAATCTCGGGGTTCATGGTTCGCGACAGGACTTTTTTGGGTGACTGTACAGTCGGAAACCATATTCTCTAGCCCACCTGGGTCGGTGCTGGAGGTTAGTGCAGTGTCCTTTTTGGACGGGGGCCCACTCTAACTATCACGAGGCAACACACGCACGAACACACACAGTCATAGTACGGCTGTATAGATGACATTATGTTTAAATATTGTATATGGCATTTTATATTCTGCATTATCTTCATTATATATGAACACGAAGAAAAATTACCATAGGTTGTAGTTACGAAAGTATGAATGGAAATAAACACTTCCAAACCACCCAGTGAGTCTACACAACGTTTACAGTGCTTGTGTGTGTGTGCCAGACCACGATGCTTCCACCACACCCCATCATTCGCGTAACTATATGAAAAATCGTGTTTAATTTAATTACATATTTCAAAAACCTTAAGTTACATGTGGATCAGTCACTCCTCATTTGACACACTTATAGTGTAATACTGTTCGCCATGCTATCTCAGTGTTATGCATACCCTCCTTATGAAGGGCAATGATAGCACCTCTCACATCTTGCTATGTCTCCCCAATAATTCCTCGATTCATTCAATGTAAGATCCTGTTGATGACTGGCATGGTGTTGGTGTCCATTTACGACAGCCATTCCGCGTCATGTAATATATGATCATGGGCCTCGGAAGATTCACATCGTTCGAAAACGTATACAGTATACTCATTCATGACTCAAAGGTCGCGTATGTAGAACTACCAACTGTTCAGAAGCAGGTCGAGTAACATTGTTCGGAAAGCCACGAATCTCATGGACCCCCATGGCTAACGATACTTTTTTGAGGGATATTTCTGTATGTCATCTAAATATTCAATACAGTTAACCCTTGCATTAAATACGTGATTTCCATACCACACACAAAACACTTCATTGTAGTATCTCGGTAATTTTTACGGTGACAGACAGGCGTTCAGTCACCAAAAAAAAAAAAAAAAAACTCTGCACCTTTATGGTGTTATACAATATGACACACCGGACCAAGAATTCTGAACAACACTCATTTACGTGGGTGATTCATGTTAATGTTCTCTGTATTAACTATATGTGATATAAGAAATACATCATTCTGGTTATACAATGCATCACACAACCAGAAATACCAACCTTACCAAATTAACATGGCCTCAGTTAGTGATGGTTGCTGAGGCCACCAGACCAAAGGGTGCAGAACATTTCTTTGCTGACAGTACATACTCAACCTACAGTTTGTGCATTCTTTTATTATAAGTGATGGGCGTTAGGTGTGGCCAGCTATTATCGTTCCTGGATCTGCAGTCCAGCCCTCCTGACTTTCCCAGACATCCCTTTCTTTTTTGTCATTACGTTAGGTGTGTTTTGGTGCTGCCGCAACACTCCTCAACATAACGTTTTATTAATGGGTCACACTGCTAGTACAGTGGAAAATGTCTCAACTGCGGTAAAATCTTCGAGGAAAAAAACACCTGACAGCCCAGGGTGGCCCAGGGAACCACTGGAGAGGACGTGTGAGTCACCCATCTTCAACCTCAGACAGCAAAGTCTTCTCAGTAGATTTTACCCCGATGTCTCCCACGACAAGCAAGATAATATTAAAGGATAAAAATGTTCAGAAGCACGCGGGATGACGAGGAACATCTCATCAGAGAAGAGATCTCTCAAGAGAGGGTTTTACTTCTTATAGTTCCTCATTATCCGATAAATACAGTACAGGCAAATTTAAACCCATCAGCCACTCTCAGATAACTGCTAATGTAAAGTTTTTCATTATATTCTGGAGTGAATTAGTTGCATAGTTTTCTCGTGTACTGCACTGTGCGTGTTCGACAAATTATTTTAAGTAGATATTCACGTATAGTTGTAGAGAAAAGTCTCACATTGTTAATAAAAATGAAAGTTAAACGGCGAGAGAAACAGTGTACAGTATTAGACAGAATGTTGTGGGGTTAAGACGGGCTCCCGTTGCTGTCCACGTAAATAATGGTATCCAGAGGCGGAATGACATCGTCTGGCTGTAGTCAAAGCAACATGGCGCACATAAGAGCAATAATAATTCATGGTAGAAATACACTGCATCTGTTGCCTATGTAAAGTAAAAAAAAAATATATATATCTTGCCGCTTTCTGTACTTTTCCTCCTGGAACACAGGGTGAAATGTTTAGAAAACCGGGTATAACCCAACACATGCCATGAGTGGCCTAGGTATTTGCTCATTTCCACTTCCAACGGACCCCTGGGACGCGATAATTTATTTTTCTTGACTGTACACCCCCCCCGCCCCCCCATAGATGGAACACTGTGTGATGTCTCGGATTCACAGGTTCATGATTCATAGGGTTTATGGACGGGAGAGAAGACTGGCAGGACTTTTTTTGGTAGGTATACAGCAGTGGAAATGTGTTCCCACACCTACTGTGGTAACCCATGTCTCCAAATGGCCAACTTACTGTATATAACTTGTAGCAAATCTATCCACCAATCATGTCCATCGTTACATGACCAATACCCATTCATTCATAAATGGTGATACTACTACTGCGATGTGCCGTTGGGAGACACAGGTTACCACAGAGGTGTAGGAACACATTTCCGCAACTATACATGACAGCAGAGGACCAGTTCAGTTTCAGTGTTACCATCTAGTTAACAACTCTGCGGATAACACTGACACACGTCGACCCTTGTGACGTAAAATTTATCGTGACTTGTTATATTTCATGTTATTTTCTGAATAAAGTTTTTGTGTTTGATATTTATTGGCATTTATTAATATGTACAATGGAAGACAAAAGTCGTGTCGTGGAATTTGGTGAAAACTATTATACCGAAGGGCTAAAACTTTTGGTGCGCTCTGCCTTGTGGTAGGGCTCTCATAATGTTTCAAGAGTTATATTTAATCTTCGGGCAAAACCGCGACACGACTTTTGTCTTTGATTGTACCTCATTTATTCCCTGCTGTACAGTGTGTTATGTTGGTAACACTGCAGGCGGCGTCACACTAGCATTTCCATTTTCAACTTTTTCATTGCTTGTCGATTTTTTCACGAATCGTCGATTCGTCGGCGTTGTCGTCGACTTTTTGTCAAACGGTACAGACCGTCTGCACTGACGACTCGTAAGGCAACTTACCGGAGTCAACTCAAGATCTATAATTGATACTACAAAGTTATAAAAAGTTTGTTTATTTAAAATATAAAGCTCAAATTATTATGGAGTAATTATAACTCTTCTTCCCAAGATTACTCATTATTATGTTTTATTTCGTGAATTTAAAAGGGTAAGAAAATGTCATATTTTGTTGTTTACATTTTGACCACGAGTGAATAACAACAACATGACGGCGCCAACATATAAAATAATTTCCCAGGTATGGACACGGCCCTCCGAGGAGGTCTTGGTGGACCAGATTAGGCAGCGCCGCTGTCTCTGGGATCACCAGGACTCTTCATACACCAAAAAAGGCGTAGAATTCCTGCGGTTTCTTCGTCGGTTGGATCCATCTTGTTTGTTGACAGTTGTCGAACGAGGGAAACTGGGGAGTTGGTTCTAAACGCATGTGTGACGGGACACAACAAAAGGTTTGACGATTTTCTAAAAGTTGACAAAAAATCGACGAAAGAATGCCAGTGTGATGCCGCCTTTACTCGTAAACTTATATAAATTCATACTCTTCCCTTCACGGCCCCAGGTGTTCAGTTTTATTATTTTATTATTATTATTATTACCACATCATTTTCTCTATTAGTTTTGTATAATAATTCGTAGTGCTGCTCTATATTCATCCCAAATATCAAGCAAACTAAATTAATTATTATCACCGACTTATTCAGTAACTTCATCAAACCAGTGCTTCAATTATGCGTAGCCTCCTGACGACAGTGCGTCAGTTATGCGTTGCCTTCTGGCAACAGTGCGTCAGTTATATGTAGCCTCCTGACAACAGTGCGTCAGTTATGCGTAGCCTCCTGACAACAGTGCGTCAGTTATGCGTAGCCTCCTGACAACAGTACGTTAGTATTTGTAGCCTCCTGATAATAGTGTGCGTCGGTTATGTAGCTATCTGACAACAGTAAGTCAGTTGTGCAGCTTTCTGAGAACAGTACGTCATATGTGTGTAGCCTCCTGACAACAGTACATCAGGTGGGATGGTGGTATGGGGGAGGGAAGGGGAGGGTGGTGCTGTGTTAGTGGTCAGCACCCACATACTGAGTAGTGGAAGACCTACAGACAAGTTACAGTACACACAAGTAGCAGTGTACAGTATTTACCATGTTTGCCTAAGGGCCACCCAAACTAGAGGTGGCCATGCCGAGGGAAGACGACCAGTGGCTTGGGTCATTACCACACTACAGCTGCTACTCAGTAACCAGTCAACCGTCCTTTAGAACCGTACCCAAGTGAGGTTCACAGGGGTCGATCGAACCCACACTGAACACTGAATTCTTGATGTGGAACAGCTCGTGAATGAATATAGGCCGTGTGAGTGTTTGTACAGAGTAATTGTTATGCGAACTGAATGTAGTTACTACTGTCACACACACACACATATACACACTGAAATGTGGCGGAGGAACATATTTGTTGAGTACTAAAGTGTCTGTGTCTCTTGTTCTTATACTGGATCTTTATTTAAAAAATAGTTACGGCGTATGACTCATTCCATGCCAAAACGTAACATTTATAATATAAACAAAAAATAATATACAAAGTGATAATAAAGTTGCTGTATAGAACAGAATATCGATGCAGAACTGCAATATACGGAACCTTTACAGCAAACTTCATATGTCCCTCACCAAGCCGTTCTCTAAAAGTTTCCACCTCCTAATCCTGAAGTCGCTTGGTGTTCAATCCGCTTCTGGTGGCTAATTCTTTTCGCCTATGATGAGATGATGATCTGTCTCACAATGATCTGAGCCATGAATGGCCTTAGTGATAATTACATCTAATGCCTCGTACACACCAAGATACATTGTCTAGAAACAGTTGCGCAACAACGTTTTTGGACTGTTGCGAGACCATCCAGAAACAGTCGCGAGATAGTCCAGAAACCCTTGGGAGACACGGCAACATTGTTTCTGGACTGTCTAGAGAATATTGAGAAACAGTCCCGAAACAATCGGCAAACTTTGTTGCTGGACTACCTCGAGATTGTTTCGCAACAGTCGCGACAGTCCAGAAACATTGTTGCGCAACTGTTTCTGGATGAAGTATCTTGGTGTGTACGAGGTCCTGAGACAGTGTTTCTGGACTGTTGAGAGACAGTCGCGGAACAAATTTGGATTTTTCTGAGACAGCTGCGAAACAGTCCAGAGACAATGTTGCGCAACAATGTATCTCAGTGTGTACGCGACCTTAGAGATTTCTGTCTTTGTGGATGATGTAATCTATGAGATGCCAGTGTTTGGATCGTGGGGGTTGCCTATACGTACAAGGTCTGATAGTCCGGCAGTGTGGGGGTCAACCTCAAAGTGTTTGACAGAGTTTTTTCTCTTTTGATTCTTCTTCAATACGGTCTCAGTGAACAGTTCCAGGTGTGTGTGGAGTTCTCACCCTTGGGCAATTTAATTACACAATAGTAAAGATGTACACTAATAGACTATGTTCAGAAATGGATATTTTGATACACATGAAGATCCTTACAGCCCCAAGTCCCATACCTAGTGTTGAAAATGGCGTGAATTAACACAGCTATGTAATTAAACATGATGCCACTCTTCTTTGCTGCTGGACATATCAGTTATGTAAGATATGGCCTGTACTATCTCCGCCCTATGGGGCAGATGCCGGAAGATGTTCGTGTACATTTCATGAAATCTGAGCACGCCATGAACCACAATGCATGCTTCTATAACGGGATATGGAGTCACGTGGCCAAAGAAACCACCTTCATACGCTATGGTCATGGTGAATCAGGCATCACCGGTGTCACCCTCAAACCTGAAACTTGGGCGTACAGTCTCCATGCGTTTTACAGTCTACTCAGCAGACTGGACTCCACGATAAAAAAGAAAATGAAGAAGTGTCACAACTACATCATAAAGAAGGGAAATACAGACTGAAATTTGATGAAACTGGTGGAAAGAGCCTCCGTGACAAATTACAAGCTTGTATCAACCCAATGAATGATAATGAAAACACTGATGATTTAGTAAATATTGTAATTGGACAAGTAATCAGCAATAAATCAGTCAATGTTGATGATGCTTATGATGTGGGCAAGAACTGGATGGAACAGTTCGTGCAACAATGGCCTGATAGCTTCCATGCGACACTGCATAAATCAGTCACAACGATGGCATCCGGTTGGAAACAAATCATAGTGGCAGACAAGAAAGTCTTCGATACCGAAATCATCTACCTGTGTGCAAGAGTCATGGGTCTACAGAATAGCGTTAGAATGTTTGACACAATGAACTTGATGGCCCAAGAGCTTTTACCTGAACCAGCCTCCATGTTTGGTGACAGAGGTATGAGGACAGCTACTTCCAAGACAGCCTTGAATAATAGCCTAAGACTTGATGTGTTTGCCAGGAACGTTACTATTGACGCCACCTTCTTGGATGGATGTTGGTCGTGTGGGTTGTACCATGGCCTACTGGTGCAACAATCCAGGACTCCACAGGTCCCGTGTATCTAGTATTTAATAGGTAAGTTTCAATGGCAGCTAACAATACCACATACATTATATGTTGGTACCATAAATGGTTATATATCTCAGGTCTTAAATATCTTTGTAACTACATCTAGTTCTTTGTTTACTAAGATACTATCCAAATCTCTTGAAATGTTAGTATGTCTCTATGTACGGGTATGAAGACGGCGGAATAAAAGAGTCTGCCAGAATCGATCGTGACAAGACTGCCAGTAGAGTATACTGTACACCCTACATGTTACTGGACGACTGTCTCCGAAGGAAGTGATCTTGACACTGTCTAGAAACAAGTAGCAGCTGATAGAATTCATCATGCTGGATCTGATGCGTCACAGTACCATTCTCAGAGGCAGAAATATTGTCAGTCTGGAAAACCAGTTCCTGTGTAAATCTCTGGAGAGAACATCACCCGGAGAAGAGACATGCGAGTAACACACGATGAGGCCGATACCATAATCATCTGGCAAATCATTCAAGCAACTGCCAACAATATACTGGTGGTTGTTGATGTCACGGATATCTTTGTGCTGCTTTGTCTTTTCATCTCTGTTGGCAGTATCAGGAGCCAAGTGAGGATGATTTCACCCATCAAAGATCGTTCCATGATGGACATCAATGCTAGTGTAAAAAGACATCGAGATGTAATGAACAATCTTCTGCCGGCACACGGATTAGCTGGCTGTGATACAGTTGCCACACACGTTGGAATAGTTAAGGGTACAGTTTTGAAAGTACTCAGGTCTCGGGCACATAACCTTGATACTTTTGGTAATACTGACAATGCCCTTTCAGTTGTTCTCCCACAAGCCACAGCATTTGCACTATCATGCTACAGCCAGTCCAGATGTCAAACATTGACAGAAGCCAGAGAGAAAATGTGGTCCAGTTGTCCTTAACTCCAACCACAGAAGCATTCAAGGAGAATGTATCAAGGGCACATCTACAAGTTGCATTCTGGAGACATGCAGCAGATGCCACCCAGCCACCTATGAATCCTGTCCTGTACGGCTGGCATAGAGAAGGCACACTAACCCCTGTGACATTACCAACAGATGTTCCTCAGGCACCAGATGAATTAATTACACTGATAAGCTGCACATATGAGAGCGAGTTAGCCTGTAATACAAAACGTAGTGGGTGTAACAGCGCCAATATGGCATGCACCGAGTTTTGCGCTTGCCAGTGAAAGCAAGGTTATACCTGCTACAACGAGAAGACAATGGAGCGTCTTCAGGTGCAGGATGATGATGATGATGATGATGCTTGAATTACATGCATACAAGCTACGAATACGTACACCTAGAGATTCAGAGACCTGTGAGGTCTCTGAATCTCTAGGTTCATGAAGAGGCAGGTGAGGCGGCCGGACTTGTGGTGGCGAGTGTACCGTACATGCATACACCATGTTATTATTGCTAAGTATTACCCAAATGCTGCAGTATTTCTTTGATCACAGCTGGAGCAAAATCAGCATAATAGGAATAATGTTGTGATTATTATATGGAAGATGTTTCAGTATATTAAAGATACTATCTAGCTATTAATCATGACATAATATATACTGTGGAGTAAAAAATTAATCATATGCATTATCTCATTCCCTTGTTGACATCCGTCCTTAGTAATTTTTTAAAATTTGTCGATTGAGCCAAATTGAACTCTGTATGTGTGTTCTGAACAATACAGATCATAAAATATCCGGTTCATCATAACAAAGCAACATATAAAATATAACTAAGTAAAATAAACAACATTTTCGTACTAAAATAACCAACAGCATCAGAGAAATGCGACAAATGACCTTCCTTAAAGGATTGATGGTAGCCATCTTGAATTATTAAAATTTCCCAAGGATGAGAATTCCACACCAGCCTGGAACTGTTCACCGAGACCCTATAGAAGAATAATCAGAAAAGAAAAACTATGTCAAACACTCTGACGTTCAGGTCAAATATCCACTTTCACTGCCGGACTATTACGCTCGCTTACTCTGTATCCCTCTATGGTTCCCTGCAATTAAATCAGTATCTCCAGCAATGAAGTCACCGAGCAGCACAACCTTATCTTTCCTGGGGATAAGGGGTGAGCACTCTATTAAGGTCAGAAAAAATGGCCTCCTAGATGTCATCCTCTGCAACCAGTGTCAGGGCTATGCACTGATGACGGAGATATGGCAGGAGTGACAAAAACAGGAATACTTGAAGAAGGAATTTGAATATATCGTTGAGGCATTTATCTACCCTAAAAGTTTGTTGTTAAGATTAAGGGACAAAGCCTAACGAATAATGAAAAGATGTATTAATTTTGAGAAAGGGATTTAAGTGAAAATAAAATTTCATATGGTTCCTAATTCGAAGTAGACCAAAGGGATTGATAAACTTCTGCAAGACACCGGCGTGGCCATAAAGAGGGTGGGTGAGGCAGTGGAGGACCGCGGAGGATAATGGAACACAAGTCATTACAGGACATCAATTAATACATGTGGAACAATATAGACATACGGTGAAATGGAACAAAATTGAAGTATTTCAACTAAGAATAAATGAGAGGATGAGGAAGACACGGGAAGCAGTTCAAATAAGTATGGAAGATTCATCAGTCGGTCTCGGGTAGTGGCGAGGGTGGTTGTACCTGAATGGTGAACAGGGGTGAAGGGGTGGAGCCAGCGAGGTCACTTTTACTTTTTTACTTTTATCCTCTTCGCCACTGATCGGCTTGTTAGCCGCTTGGGCGATCGGTCACGACTCTTTTCCTTTATATTCTTCACCAAAAGGTCGGCTCGCTAGCCGCCCGGGCGATCGGTCACGTCTCTGTCACGCACTGTTGGCAAATACTGGGCATGCACCGGCTCCTGAATGTACCTGAACCCGCTCCAGTGTTGGTCAAGTCTTCTCTTGAAAGAGCTCACACTCGGTGCCGTCACAACACTTTCTGGTAGATTGTTCCAAGAGTTTACAACCCTCACTCCGAAAAAGTTTGCCCTCACGGTTTTCCGGACTTGCGGCTTCTTCAATCTTGAGCTGTGACCCCTTGTGGGGCGAGCGTCCGCCAGCTCCAAGTAAGGACACTCAACTGAGTAGTGCCCCCTGAGATGCTTATAAACCTCAACTAGGTCCCCCCTTGCCCGTCTGTAGTATAAGCTAGGCAAGTTCAGGCGCTCCAATCTCGCAGGGTAGCTGAGATGCCGAAGTGCAGGCACCAGCTTGGTGGCCCTCCTTTGAACATTTTCAACCAACTGACAGTCCCTAGCATATCTCGGGGACCAGATGGGGTGACAGTACTCCAGATGGGGAAGCACTTCACTCCTGAAGATCGTCACGAGGGACGGACCGTCTAGATATCTGAACGACCTTCTTATAAGACCCAATAATTTATTTGCCTGATTTACCTTCTTCTCACAATGGCCCGAGAACTTCAGCTCATTGTCAACATACACACCTAGGTCCTTCTCACACACAGTCTCAACTAGTACATTTTCTTCATCCCGTTGGGACATATGGTACGCCTCCTTACCGTTGGTACGCCCCAGGTGCATCCTCTTACACTTCGTGACATTGAATCTCAGCAGCCATTCCTTCGACCATTCCTGGAGCCCACAGAGGTCCTTCTGCAGCTCTTCACAGTCCGCTTGGTTCTTAATTTCCCGAAATAACTTGGCGTCATCGGCAAACATTTGTATGGAGGAGTGTACAACGTCAGGCATATCATTTATGAAACAAACAAACAACAGCGGGCCCAATACACTACCCTGCGGTACCCCACTTGTTACAGGTACAGATGACGATTTCGTGCCATTAATCACCACACATTGCTTGCGGTCATGTAGAAAGTCTTCTATCCACGCTAGGACATTTCCCCGAATTCCGTACCCTTCCAGTTTGATTTTCAGCCTTTCGTGGGGTACACTGTCGAAAGCCTTGGCAAAATCTAGGTAAATATTGTCGATATTACCACCCCGTTCTAGAATATGGGTCCAAATATCCAATACCTTGAGCAATTGTGTCAAGCAAGAGCGCCCCGGCATAAAACCGTGTTGGCAATCTTTTACAAGGTTGTTTCGTAGTAGATGTTCCATCGCTGCATCTCTGATAATACTCTCAAGTACTTTACATATTATGCTGGTCAGGCTCACCGGTCTATAGTTGTTCGTGGAGTGCCTATCGCCCTTCTTGAAGATAGGACTCACATAAGCCACTTTCCATTCACTGGGGACCATTTGTTCATCCAGGCATTTACAAAACAGAATCTTCAGGGGCTCTGCAAGCTCGTTGCACAGCTCCCTTAGCACTCTAGGATGCACCATGTCAGGTCCAGGACTCTTATGGACCTTTAGCCTGGACAGTTTATTTCTAATACCCTCTTCTGTGAACACAATGTGGGTCAGTGCTGTGTCGAACCGTCTGTCCTCAAACGCAGGAAGGTTAGTTGCATCCTCTCTTGTGAACACTGAGGAAAAGAAGCTGTTCAATGCCTCAGCTTTATCCTGGTCAGAATCTGCGTAACTACCATCTTCAAGCCTCAGGTCTGATACTCCTACTCGCGTTTTCAATTTCGACTTTGCATAGCGGTAAAACGCCTTTGGGTTTGACTTGACCTCGCGTGCAACCAGCCTTTGGAACTCCTTTTCAGCCCTCCTACACTCTATCTTTGCTTGGTTTCTGGCTCTTGCATACATCCTCCTGTCTTGCTCATCGTTTGACCCAACCCACGTCTTGAATTTCTGGGTTTTCTTCTTAATTTTGTCGACCGCCGCATGGTTCATGTGTAGGGATCCCCTCGTATTCCTAGAAGCACTGGGTTTGGTCTTGGGTATATATTTATCGATCAAATGGGTCATTTTACTAGTTATGATATTCAGCGTAGTGTCTGCGTTCTTGTACCTTAATAAGTCAGGCCAGTTGATACCCCTCATCTCTTCCCTCATCCCATTGTAATTTCCCTTGTAATATTTGCACCTTGGCCTGGCCTTATCTTGAACTAGGTAACAGTTAATCAGGGCGCACCTGACGAGTTTATCAGCAAAGGGACAACCTCCAGAGGTCATGTTAGCTTTTGTCTGTTGTCATTCTCTCTGAGGAAGGTTGTAACGATCCTTTGGAAAAATGAACCTCGGCCCTGACTTAACCACTCCTGCTAACTACGGATACTCGCCGATTAAGCTTTAAAAGCAACCGGCGTTTTTACTCAATATAGATATCTACTGTATATGTTTTAATGTAGTGTAGTGATCATATTATCAGTCAGTAATAACGACAAGCACAAAATATAAGATATTTCCAACATGGCGTGGAGGAGGCAACACGACCTGGCTCGATTACAACTGGGTCGAGGCGCTTACAAAATGACGCCAGGGTGTGAGTCTACATAAATTACAAAGAAAACCGAGCTAAACTTATCAACAACACGAGGGAGGTAAACAATCTACCATTTTAAGTAGAAAACAAGACCAGACACTGAATACCCAGACGTAATTTTACGGAATAATAATGTTGTAAAGCAACAAAGATGATATGGACAGCGGTCTCCTGGCGGTATAAACGTGCGTGAAAGACCATACATGTACACGGTAAGTGGTGGCGGCCCGTCGACGCCGCCTGTTTCATCCACCCACGAGTTCCTCAACTTTTGAAATTCTGATGAGGCTGTTGTTAAGACGAGAGCGTTGTGCAGAATGCCGAGATGTTGAGTGTCTACCTCAGAACTACAGCGGAGCGGACTAATGGTTGTTGTTGCCCAACTCGGAACCGCGACAACTTGTGGTTATTATTGTCTACCTCAAAACCATGAAGAACTTGTGGTTGTACATTTGGAGAACATCACCCTACATGTATTTTCTTTGCATTGCGCCGGCCGTCTACCTTTAATACTTACCAAATGATTTACTCTTCCTATGACGCTCCGGTGTCTCCCTCACCAGAAATTATTACAATGATGACAATAATACAATTTTTCTTCGACACTGGGGGCTCACTTTACTCATAAACTCATAAAGAACAACATTGAAGTAAATAAAGTTGGCGAGCACTCATGGCGATAAAGATGCTATATTATAATAATAATAATAATAATAATAATAATAATAATAATAATAATAATAATAATAATAATATCGGTAGGTTATTAAGAACAAATCTGTACATACACCACTGGACCTTAGGGTCAATGTGTTGATATTACGTGTATCGTCCTCCACACCTTATTTTTTAAAGTTCATAAATATTAAGAAATCCTTAGATACTAGTGTTATGACTTAAGTACTTTACTGCCCGCCCTTGTTGGTTGTGTGCGCCTACACGACACAGCTTCGCCCCTCCTTACACATCCCGTGCCTCGCAAGCACTATTAACACCTGATCACATCTCCTGCCAGCCAAGTCTTCATCTGCACAAAACAATGTTGAAACTACAGTATTGTGAGCATGTGCGGGACACATTTTTATTTACTGGCTCACTCGGGTGGTCCAGGTAGGAAGACACACACACTAGGCAAGGCAAGCTTTCGCTACAACACTACCCTCACGCACACCAAAACCTCCACCTGTGTCTGACCAAACACTACGGTCTTACACACAAATAATATGAAGTTGACTAAAGCTGATAATTTTCAAACTTCTATGACTACGAATCTCACGACAAGGAACTACCACATTCCTTTATTGCATTTATCGCACCTCAAATGTCAATGACTATTTCACATTCGTCGGTCATCTGGCGCCTGATATCTAACTTCATGAATATAGTGTACACATTTTTTTTTTTAAATCCAGTCATCCATCACAGACCATCTCGGTACTGAGGCAGTCTTTCTTGATTCCCAGTGTTGTCTGGTAGCTGGTAACTGATCCGACTCGTACCCATGATAGGCTCCGTGATCACTCCAAAACTTATAGCTTTATTACGCTTACAAAGCTCACATGTACATTAATTTTCCAGCTCTCCAGTACTTGTTTCCTCTGACCAATCTCTTACTTCCAACACACGTTTGTTTCCTTCACACCATCTTCCATACCCCTTCCCTCTAGCGCCCGCCCAAATCCTCCTCTGCCAGCTGTGATACACTACTTCAGTACCAGTTTGGTTTTCCTTGGAGAGATCCTTACAACTCACCTGACGCTTCTAGATCACCAAGTCGTTCATGAAGACAACAGACTTTGTACCGCATATCCAGCTAGCTACCTATCACCACCACTCCACCACAACCTCGATACTTATCACCACCACTCCACCACAACCTCGATACTTATCACCACCACTCCACCACAACCTCGATACTTATCACCACCACTCCATCACAACCTCGATACTTATCACCACCACTCCACCACAACCTCGATACTTATCACCACCACTCCACCACAACCTCGATACTTATCACCACCACTCCACCACAATCTCGATACTTATCACCACCACTCCACCACAACCATCACTCCACTCACAACCTCGATATATCACCACCCACCACAACCTCGATACTTATCACCACCACTCCACCACAATCTCGATACTTATCACCACACTCCACCACAACCTCGATACTTATCACCATCACTGGAGTTAGTGGTGGTGGTGGGGAGGTGGTGGTGGTGGGAGTAGTGGTGGTGGGGGAGGAGGGTGGTGGGGGGTAGGGTGGTGGGTGGGTGGAGGTAGTGGTGGTGGGTGTGTGAAGGTAGTGGTGGTGGTGGAGGTGGCGGTGATGGTGGTGGAGTGTGGTGGTGGTGGTGGTGGTGGTGGTGGTGGTGGTGGTGGTGGTGGTGGGTGGTGGTGGTGGTGGTGGAGGTAGTGGCGGTGGTGGGTGGGGGTGGTGGTGGTGGAGGGAGTGGTGGCAAGCTCGTGCTGCCAACACCTCCATGCTCTGACGGCCTGCCGCCTCATTCCCCTGGATAAGAATCCAGGATGTAGGCCTATAGGGGTGGGGAAAGTGCTGAGGCCATCGGAAAATGCATAATGGAGGTGATAAAGGATGATGTCAGGGCAGCAGCAGGGAACCTTCAAGTTTGTGCTGGCCACCAGGCTGGAGGGGAGGCTGCCATTCACGCCATGAGAACGATATTTGAGCATCGTGATTGTGAGGCCGTTCTCCTGGTGGATGCTTCAAACGCATTCAACATACTTAACCGCAAGGCCGTATGCAATGTATGTTGAAAACACCTATAGGAATAAATCAGACCTCTATATAGTAAACAACAAGGCTCTAAGAGGTAATACCATCATACAGTCAACGGAGGGAACAACGCAGGGGCACCCTGTTGCAATGGCAATGTACGCAATAGGCCTATCCGTGCTCCAACACACAATAAAATTTGAAACAACTGAGGTCAAGCAAGTAGCGTATGCTGACGACCTTACAGGAGCAGGAAAAGTGGAGGACATCAAAAAGTGGTGGGACCTGGTAACATCACGAGGCCCTCATTGTGAAGCCAGAACATTATGAACGGGCAATGGAGGTGTTCGGTGGAAGTGAGGTCAAAATAACAAAGGATGGCCAAAGACACCTAGGCGCAGTAATCGGCACAACGGACTTCAAGACCGAGTACGTAACGGGAAAGGTGAATGAGTGGGTTAGGGAAATCCAAGCTCTGTCTGATATTGCTAACACAGAGTCACAAGCGCCTTTTGCGGCATCCACCCATGGAGTCAAGCATCGCTTGAATTACCTGACGCACACTATCCCTGATATCAGACCCCTCCTCCACCCTCTGGAAGAAGCTATCAGCGTCAATTTCATTCCCAAATTAGTGAAACACCTTCACTTAACCCCAGCAGAAATATTACTCCTTGCATTACCACCGAGATTGCTGCCACCGAACATCAAAGCTCAGTTAAGCTCACGGCAGCCCTCACTGACCACATAATAGCTCAGAACGCAACAGGTGACGTGGACACCAGTGAAGTAAACAAGATTCGAAGGTCCATTACGACAGAACGACAGCACGGCCAAAGTGATAAGTTGCAGCATCTGATGCAGCAAGTACCAGAGAATTTGAAAAAAAAGTAGCTATAGCACAGGAGGTGGGAGCCTCGAACTGGATAACTACGTTACCGATAAGGGCAACTGGTTTTGGTCTCAATAAACAAGAATTTACAGATGCCATTGCTCTAAGGTAAGGTAGGCCAGTAGAAGGTTTGCCCTCCCAATGCGTGTGTGGCTCTTCCTATGACGTCGATCACGCCATGGTGTGCAAGAAAGAGAGCTTCATATGCATGAGGCATGACGAAGTAAGGGATCTCACAGCAAATATGTTGAAGGAAATCTGTCGTGATGTTAGGGTAGAACCGACCCTCCTTCCATTGGACGGTGAGAATTTCCAACATAGGACTTCAAACACATCCAACGAAGCCCGTGTTGACGTCAGTGCTCGAGGATTTTGGACGCGGGGACAATGAGCCTTCTTCGACATCAGGATTTTTTATCCCATGGCCACATGTCACCGTAACTTAGCTCCCGATGCTGCACACAAGAGGAACGAGAACGACAAGGTAAGGGCATACGGGGAGAGAATTCAGAACGTTGATCAAGGCAGCTTCACTCCTCTGGTGGTCACAACCTCTGGTGGGATGGGACCAAGTGCAAGATGCTTCTACGCCAGACTCGAGGAGGTGCTATCCGAACAGAAGCAGCAGCCCAGAAGTTATATTACAGCCTGGCTGAGATATCGACTGTCCTTCTCTCTCCTTAGGTCTGCTTTGCTCTGCCTCAGGGGAACGAGAGCATCGGCCCCAAAGCCGACAACAGTTGCAGATATTAACTATGAGGCAACAGTCACTGAATGCCGCATAGATCTGCGGCTCAACTAGCGCAACACAGCCAGGGTAGCTACTTATGTATTAGGATATTTAATTTTAAGGTAATGAAATGGTGGCGAAGGTGTGGCTATTGGGGGAGGATGGAGGCCACGTGGTGGTGGGTGGTACAGGTAGTGGTGGATGACCAGGTGGTGGTGATGGTGGTGGGTGGTGGTGGTGTGTGGTGCAGGTAGTGGGTGGTGGTGGTGGGTGGTGGTGGTGGAGGTAGGTGGTGGTGGTGTGGTGGTGGGTGGTGCAGGTAGGTGGTGTGGTGGTGGTGGTGGTGGTGGTGGTGGTGGTGGTGGTGGTGGTGGTGGTGGTTGGTGGTGGTGGATGGTGGTGGTGGTGGTGGTGGTGGTGGGTGGTGGTGCAGTGGTGGTGGGTGGTGTTGGTGGGTGGTGCAAGTAGCGGTGGTGGGTGGTGTTGGTGGGTGGTGCAAGTAGTGGTGGTGGTGGTGGTGGGTGGTGCAAGTAGTGGTGGTGGGTGGTGTAGTGGTGGTGGGTGGTGCAGGTGTGGTGGTGGGCAGTGGTGTGTGGTGGTGGGCGGTGGTGGTTGGTGGTGGAGGTAGTGGTGGTGTGTGGTGGAAGTAGTGGTGGTGTGTGGTGCAGGTAGTGGTGGTGGAAGTAGTGGTGGTGGGTCATGGGGCGCCACTTTACCTACGACACGTCCCTTGGTTGTTGTAGTCTCGTCAGGCACCACCGCTCTACCTACAACGTTTACCAAGATAAACACCGATTGTGTTCACATATAAACAACACTCTACGCACTACGTTTACGAAGATGATTAAGGAAAATGTTCTTGTTTACAACTCACTGTGTATGTTACCATTCCCAAAAAGGACTTGATGTTTATTCACATAAAATACAAATTTATTCCCAATTGCCGAGTAATAGGTGAGTTCGCTTGGCTTATTCATGAAGTCCCTCATGCAAGAATTTACTTTGACGTAAAATGTTTATAACAACCTAGTTAACCTTGTTTGTAAACCAGTAAACTTGTAAGGCAACTGAAATAACACTTAGCTGAGCTCAACAGCCACCCGTGAAGCCCAGCCTGGGCCCGGGTTGACAAGTCTCAGGACATGACAAATCACACTTGGTTATAAAACGCTCACGTCAACAACCCCTCAAGTACAGACAGACACCTTACAAAATACAATCACAAAATCTTAAAGTTAAGGATTGTGGCATAAAGGTGCACGTGGAGAGCAAAACGATGATAGATCAGCTTGAGGATTTAGATAGACACAGCTGCCACTATCCACTGTGTGGTCACTCCTCGCCGTTATGGTGGCACAGAGAATATCATCCAGTTCACCATCTAAACAATAATGGTTTCTCTCACTCCAAAAACAAAACATTATCCATCTTTTTTCTCCAGAGAAAGCAACTTACATGCAGTATGTGCAAAAACAGAAGAAGGTGAGTGTGGCGCACCTCTCACCCTCGTGTCAGAGTTACCCAACACCTCTTGGCAGGGTTTCCTCATCCTGCTTCTTGTCAAAAATCCTCATGAAGTGAAATCTGGGATCACTTGTGTGTACATCCTCGTGTGGTTGTCACACACATACACACAGAAGCAGGTGCACGGCGGTCATCAACATTCTCAACACGACCACCAACGTGTCAAGTTTTAAATAGTTTTATCAGTAGCAGTCGCTCGATTTTCTCTTCTTTTCGTCGAGTAAAACATCACTATCCACCAGGCGCTGACCACTCTATGGTGACGACACTACCACCACCATCACCACTGTCATCATAACCACCACCATCATCACTACCACCTTCACTACCGTCATCATTACCGCATTACCGCCACTATCACCACCATCGCCACCACTCATCACCACCTACATTATCACCACACCTTCACACATTTATTTACTAGTCATCCCTTGTCACAGTGATAAAACCTTTATTTCATCATCAGAATGTTATCGAGTTTTTGTATTTATGGTGGCGGATGACTGCTGTGATTAAAGCCCTGTGCCGAGTGTTCCGGTTTCCTCTCTTAAATTACCAGCTGTTCCTGTATCCGAGTCTTAGCTGGCTATGTTGTCTGGCTCTCGTGATACAGGCACTTTTTGTCACAAATTTATCATACTTACTGTATACTACAACTGCTAGGTATGTGTGCATTTCTTAGTTGATCTACTGTAGATTATAATTTGTATATATCTAATAACTGTTTAAGATAGGCTAAAGTCACAGTCTATATTTTCTTTATTATGCCTCGTTGGCCAATCATTTTACTGTATTTATAGCCATGTTTCCTTATTTCAACAAGGGATGGCATCCATATATGTTCAATACGCAAGTTGTTCTCCCTGGCAGTTGTCACATTTCCTTTTATATACCAATTTAGACATCAATTCTGATGGGCCGTTCAGCGCTTGAAAGGCACTTTGAGGTAGTTCGTAGCAAGGTAGATTTCCATAAGTTCAATTTGGCTTGTGCTGGTCCAATTGTTCAGTCTTTGTATGGTCGACACCATCGCCTCATGCACAGCCGATTTACCTGTGTCTGACTGCACAGAATCATCAGTAAAAGCACAACATTCACTTAATTTAACACTCTGAAGATGACTGTTATACATCTCAATAAAGCAATGTTTAATGTTTGTTTACCACTAACAGGTGTGTAATGAATGAGAACTGGGACATCTAACCAATGACAGTGACTGGCACTACCAGCTTGAAGAGATCGGTGACACTCCTTCGAAGGCACGCTCCGCAGAGTGTGTTTTGTGGAAGGTTGGAGAGACGGTCTGGGTTACTTAGATCCTCAATTCAGTTTGAACTGTGATTGAGGACCATTGTTCTTCAAAATTTTAAGACAAAACATGGCATTAGTAGGAGGTATTCTTTCAGATAGAGAGGGCAGTTCGAGTTCTTTCCTCAAGTTTACAATTCGGGTAAATTTTGGGCATCCTAAGATGATGCGCATGACTTGATTTTGTACTAACTCTACGCGGTCTAGTTGTTTGTAAAGAAAAGGAATATGATGATGAGCATGACAGTCAACTACAGAGCACGACAGTCAACTATAGAGCACGACGTTCAATTACAGAGCACGACAGTCAAGTACAGAGCACGACAGTCAAGTACAGAGCACGACAGTCAAGTACAGAGCACAACAGTCAACTACAGAGCACGACAGTCAGCTACAAAGCTAATGACAATCAACTACAGAGCTTGTGCATTAAGCTCAAAAGCCCTTACTTTGGTACTGTTAACTCCCCTAAAGTAGTGAATTGGTCAAGAAAAATCTGTCTATTAGTTATGTCAATGGACGACTTGAGGTTAGTTGTGTCTTATCCTTCGAGTATGTAAGATAATCTGCGAAATATGTCTGTGCTGTGCTATACCAGGGAATGACCCAGCTCCTTCCAGGCCCAAGCCTAACTGGGGCCTGGTAGGAGTTAGGTACACAGACAAGACTTTGACACAGGCCCTGTGGCCACAGGCACTAGTCGTTAAAGATAGGTGTGAGGTGAACCACACATTATGTCAGGTCACTAGTGCACTGTGACGCCACTTGTTCTATCACACACACACACACACACACACACACACACACACACACACACACACACACACAGACATTCTTTGCAATCCTGGCCCCTAGTTTACTTTTGCTGTAAGAGTAAGATTTTAGTGTTTTCAGACAAAATCGCTCACACTGACGCCAACAACGTGAACATAAAGTAATGCCAGTTGAAATACGTAATGCCAGTTGAAATTATACTGGAAGGGAGGGTAGATTCCGGGAACTAGGGTAGATTCTAATAACTACCCCGGGGTAGATTCTCAGAATTCTAATTTTCATGACCAACTCACTTAAAAAACATAAGAATGGAGGAAACTTCAGCGGGGCCTATTTGCCCATACTGGGCAGTCCCGTTTACACCCAACCCCTATCGCTCATATATCTATCCAACCTATGTATGAAGCTATCCAGCGTATTCGAGTTAATGATGATGTTTGGTAGCTTGTACCACTCATCCACTACTCTATTTCCAAACCGGAGGACTGCTGGCGGCGGGCACTGGTAAACACAGCTGTGAGTGCTAGCTCCCAAATTTGGGATGTTTTCGAGCCTAATACATTATCTGAAGGATATATAGACTTACCTACTTGTGTATAAGGACCTGAGGATAAGATAAATATCGTCAAGCAACTTTGGTGTTGGGAACTTACTGTTTACCACACGAAAATAACTGCTCGGGGTCCCATCACTCCTGGCTGGGTGTTGTGGGATGTCAAAATTGCCCCATGGAAAGTGAATTATCGCTTAAGAACTCTACATGGAAGAGTAAAGAAAAGATTGTATTGGACGAAGTTCTTGAAGACCTTGAGTTGAGTAGTGATGAGTCTAATACGAGTGATGAAGCACAAGGGAAGTTCGAAAGTGAGAAAATACAGCTACAACAAGAGGTAGTGAAAAAGAAAGAAATTTCTAAAAGGATGAGGGAGACAAGCTGGCAAGAGGACAGTGGAAGCAAAGAAGTGAGAGAGGAGAAGAGACAAAAAAATCTAGGACAAAAAACGTGTGTGGGTGGTAATAATAATGGAAATAACAGAAAGGAGATAGTGGAGAATGGATCAAGAACAGAGCAAAGTATGGAATTTGAAGGATGCAGACAAGAACACACACAAGGTGAAGTTGGTCGTGTCAGGAAGAGATTAATTTTTCCACAGTCATGCCCGATGACCTTCCTTGAAAAATTAAAATGGGCAGTACAACTAGGACGGAAGCATCGCAGCTTTGAGCCTCTTTTGAAAGAAGGCACACACAAGCCTTATCTTACAGTGGGGACCATGGAGGCTGTGGAAATGTTGACAACTGTTGGGTACAAGGGATTACTGATGGTTTTGCCAGAGGAGAGCGACATACTACTTACAAAGGTAATAATCTTCAGGTACCCTGTAATACTAGATCCAGAATACTTGTTGGATGACGAAAGATTTGTTTGGGTCAAGAGGCATTTAATAAGGGGCGAAGAGAGAAGCCAGGTTATTGCTCTAATGAGAGGAAAGGTTCCAGAGAAAGTGTTCATCACAGGCGCTGGGTATAGGAAGGTGGCACTATATGTGGAGGGACCAATAATGTGTCTCAAGTGTTGCAGATGGGGACATAAGGCCTGGAGCTATCAACTGGACCCATGTTGTAAATTCTGTGGGAAGAGGCACGAATCTAACAACTGTAAGGACAAGATCAAAGCAGGAGAGAAAGTGAAGCTTTGTTGTTGTAATTGTGGTAAAACTCACAATGCTAGTTCAATGGCATGTGAGATGAGGCCACGTATGAGAAGTGACCAACAAAGGAATTATTCAGAGAACACTGAAGAAATACGCTGTGGTTTGACAGTGACAAGACAGCAGGAGAACACACAGACAGTGGAGACAGCGATCCCTGAGAATGCCTGGCATGAAGATTCAAGAAGGATAAGGACTGCGCTTGCCAGGAACAAACAGAGTAATAAACAAGTAGCAAGTGAGAGTAGTGGTGCAGCCCTCCAGGTTAGTGATAAAACTGTGCAAGAAATTCTGGGAGAAGAGGTGCGTAAGATGTTTCAGCTTTTGCAAAAGTTAGGTCAGAAAATAGAAGTGATAGAACAAAGACTTGATACAGTGATAAATAAAGAAAGGGAAAACAAAGCTGTGAATAATGTAGAATTAGAAGGGAAAGAGGAAAGCGAAGAGCTCAAGCTTTTGAAAAATTCAGTGCTTAAAATAAGTATTACAGGGAAGGAGAGGAAATAAAGGATTGTGTAGCGCAGGGAGCAACAACTGAAAGTTTTAAAAAGGTGTTGGTAAAGTGTAAAGATGCTGATAAAGAAAAACTTTTGAGGAAATGGGAATCTGTGCAGGAGGATTGGGCCTTCTTAAAGAATCTGATTGGAAAGGTTATAAAATGTGTAAATATTAATCATGGATCTAGCTAGCCTTAAGATAATGTCCTGGAATGTTGATGGTCTACGAAATAGAGTGACAGATGTACACTACTTTACCCTTAAAAATAATATTGACATAATTACCCTTCAAGAGACTGGGGACAGGAAAGGCGACCTGCTTAAACTGTCTGGATATAAGGGATTTCATCTCTATTCGGGTGAAGGTATAAGAGGGGTCTCAACATACATTAAGAATTCCATACCAGCAGAACTAGTTGGAAGCCCGAGTAGAGTACAAGGAATAGAAAGTGTCTGTATAAAGTTATATTTGAAGGAAGGAGAATTGAACATAGCAAATTTGTATATTTCTGGAGGCTGTTTTGACCTCAACTTCTTACCAGATTGCATGTTTTTGGACTCAACTTTGGCTGTAAGAGATTTTAATGTTCGACATCCAAGACTCGAAACAATGGGGAGAATTAATAGTAATGGTATAAAATTTGGGCAATTTTTACAAGATCACCCAGATGCTTACCTGTTAGGAAATAAGGAAGTGACTCATATTCAAGGAGGAAGGTTAGACTATGCTTGCATGATAAGCAGTCGGGGAGTCCAGGGAGAATGTGAGATAATAAGGGAGCTAGTCAGTGACCATTTTGTTGTGTATGTTCAATTACCATTAGGGAAGAGACAGGTGAGATATAGGAGGAAGAGATTGAAACTAAACAAGGATGACACAGAAGTGTTTACCCAAAATATAGATAAATGGTACAGAAATTATACACCAGTCTGTATGGATGGCTTTTATAATGACTTAGTTGGGGAGATAGAAAGATATTTAACTTAGTCAACAAAGAAAAAGATAAATGATAAGAGACCGAGCAGGTTAAATATACTACAGAGGAAATATTGTTGCAGATACAGTACAGCATTATGTATTATATACAGTTAGAGCTGAAACAGATAACAATAAGTAACTGGGAACACTGTCACTAAATTCCATCACCCAAAAAGAAAATGTTCTCCCGGGTTCTTATCTTCGAACATATACGAAATATGGATATGTTGAGCCCTGGAGGGAAATATGTAACAGGCAAGCAGCGCCACAACACGTCACCACCACCTCCATTATAAAGGCGGCGCCACAACACGTCACCACCACCATTATAAAGGCGGCACCACCACAACAATACGTCACCACCACCATTATAAAGGCAGCGCCACAACAATACGTCACCACCACCATTATAAAGGCAGCGCCACAACACGTCACCACCACCATTATAAAGCAGCGCCAACAATACGTCACACCACCATTATAAAGGCAGCGCCACAACAACACGTCACCACCACCATTATAAAACAGCGCCACAACACGTCACCACCACCATTATAAAAGGCAGCACCACAACAATACGTCACCACCACCATTATAAAGGCAGCGCCACAACAATACGTCACCACCACCATTATAAAGGCAGCACCACAACAATACGTCACCACCACCATTATAAAGGCAGCGCCACAACAATACGTCACCACCACCATTATAAAGGCAGCGCCACAACACGTCACCACCACCATTATAAAGGCAGCGCCACAACAATACGTCACTCTCATCATTATAAAGGCGGCGCCACAACAACACGTCACCACCACCATTATAAAAGCGGTGCTACAACAACACGTCATTATCATCATTATAAAGGCGGAACCACAACAACACTTCACCACCATTATTATAAAGACGGCGCCACAACAACACGTCACCAGGGCAGCGCCACTATCTTATAACACATGATACCACACCTCACTAACTGTAAATCCGTCAACTCGCTACACTATCGATATAATGGTAGGTTATAGAAGCCGCGATACAGTGAGGCAGTACAGTGTATTTCTGTGTTAAGGTAATGCAGGTAGGATATGGGGCTGTGAAGTGGGGAGAGGTGTACTTGGCCTATATATTATATATCATGTCACAGGTGAAAGTCCCGCTCCACAGTTACTATTATTCTAGGGTTAAGTGTGAATATATACATATACACACATATATATATATATATATATATATATATATATATATATATATATATATATATATATATATATATATATATATATACTGATAACCACAAGGAAAAAGAAAACACGAAGTTCCCAAGCACTTTCGTGTAATTCAAGGGGTGAGTACTCACCCCTGAAGATGTGAATTACACGAAAGCGATTGGGAACTTCGTGTTTTCTTTTTCCTTGTGGTTATCAGCATATACCTGGATCACGCGCACCTAAAGTGATATATTTGCATATATATATATATATATATATATATATATATATATATATATATATATATATATATATATATATATATATATATATATATATATATATATATATATTAGGGTGGTCCAAAACTATATGGTAAAAAATATAAGTAGTAATATATTGCCTCCACAAGCCTTAAAATTGTCCATTTGGTTCATAGATAAGGTCTGTAAAATTTTATCCATATTCATTAACATTTAGAGGTCAATCCATTTTGCATATTATACTTGTAGTGTAGGACTGAATTTTCTTGTCCGCATGATACAGTCTTAATATACACAACACATTATATTGGGTATATTTCAATGTATATAGCCTAGTTGCCTATTTGGAAAGGGCAAAGAGTCAAGTATTGAGTCATAGGGACTGACAATGACAGGTTGAAACAGGAAACACAGACAAGGGTTACCATTAATCAGATGAAGTTACTTATTTCATTTATATCTCATCAGTTCTACAATTATTTCATTATCAATCTAAATAGTATATTTTGCTGAATAAAGACAATGTGTTTATAATGTGTTTATCTAGCCCCGAAAAATCCTTATTACGTACTAAATGGAAAAAAAGAGGACATTGGATTGACCTCTAAATATGCTTTAAATGATCCAATTTTTTTCTGGGATGCATTTTGTACCTAATGGACAAAAATAAACCTTGTGGAGAAAACGTATACAAATATGTGATATTTTGGACCACCCTATATATATATATATATATATATATATATATATATATATATATATATATATATATATATATATATATATATATATATATATATATATATAATTGTGTTGCATACCATTTTCTCTTACACGAGACAGCGGAAAACTTTTAGTGTCGCCTATGGCCACCAGGGGGCTAGGCGATATGGGTTCAATATGTAAATTTTTTAGTTTAAGAAATTTATTGACAAAACGTGAGGTACAATTTGCCTCTTCTGAGTAGCTCAGTCAGGTCTTGACACTGTGTGGGCTATCACTGTTCACTGCCACGCAGGACAAAGGTTCACACACAAAGGAGATAATAGTATAGGCCTTATTCATTAATGTTATATTCTACTTGAGGACTAATCAGTGTGGACTGGCCAGGTGGCCTGAAGTCTTTGACAGTGTTACATTCAATAATATAATGTTCAATTGTATGGTTGAAAGGTTTATCATAAAGTTTTATATGCTGAGAGTAATGAGTATACATAGGTATTTATTCATGCCAAGTTTCATGCTTCTGTAACAAAGTGCACAATTATTTCCCCTATCCGCCCCACTAGTGGGCGGGGTTATAAGTGTTACCTGATAATAGGGTAGACTAGGTAACAGGAGCGGGGCGTGAGTGGTATTACTAGTGTTTGGCAAGTTCCCACCCGGGCGCGTGTGGTGGGCGGTAACTCTATCCTGGGGTGGTCTCTCTCAACTTACCCCACACGCCATCAGATATGTTTTCTATGATAATTAACCCTACTTACAAAACTTCCCTCTCATGAGCTCTTCGTTCCATTCGCCATAATTTTGTTCATATACTGTCTATCTAGTATTAGACGGCCTGGTTTTTACTATCACTGCAGGGGTTCCTTAAAGTTCTGCCCTGCGTAACTTACCTTAATCAATAAACAATTATCTCTCAGTGACAATCAACTCAATTCACTCATCAGCAGATGACTCACCCCTCCAAGGCTCCTTCACCCTGACTCACTCTGCCTCACAAGATAAAATATTTAATGGCACACAATAAACATCCTCATCTCTACAGGAAGACCTCACACGTATACCTCAGTGGAATATATCCAACTTGTCTCCCTTTAATACTGATAAAACAAAATACCTAATGATTAAAATGTCTCACAATTCAACAAATTTTGATGATACCATCACCCAAAATGACGATTTTATCCATCACCCTAACAAGAAAAATTTTCGTTAAAACTGATTCACTGAAGCTTGGAATCTTGATCAGGGTCAGGTCCTAATTTACTCGCCTCCTCGATTTGGTGCATAAAGTAGAAGCATCAACCCGACAATAGTGATTTCACCAGACAGCCTCCAACACTATGCGTACGGTACATCTGCAGGGTTATCACGTCCTTCTCCTTACCTTATAGACACTTCAGTCACTATTCTGGCAAACTAAACTTAATAGCGTCACGACCTCGTACCCACCATCGGCCTCGAGGTTCCTGGGATGGCCTAAGTCTTTTTGTTGATACACAAGTTTGCAGAACCTGTCTAACAGTGTGTTCACCCATCTCATATAACCTAGAACTACTTAAAACATTTGGTACAGGGCGGCCTTAATATACAGCTGTGACAACGAAACTTGTCATGTCTTTCCCTCTGCTGTAATTTGTAAAAAAAAAAAAAGTAAGAAACAAATGGGGCCAAGAAACTAACAAAGAGTAGACCAGTGCTGGCCTCCTCTCCCCCACATCTAAACTCTTCATCGCGAGAACAAGTTCCCGAGTACTATACACACCTTGTTTCTTCCCTATCCAGTGAACTGAACATATAAATTAAAACTAATATACAATATTTATCAATAACTACTGGTGTTCTCCTGAGTGCACAAGACAACACGAAACACACCGGGGAGCACACTTCACACACTCACTTACAACTAGAGTGCACTCAAGCCTTTTCTAATGTTGCGACCTTGACCTTTCGACCTTTCGACCTTTAGAGGTGCAGGGTCGTCATGGTCCATAAGTGTACATAATATATCAAGTATTATACCGTAGTTTTTCGACCTCGAGTTCGGTTAGGCCGGCCTGAGTAAATATCACATTTCCTCAGTATAACAAAGTGCTGCCTCCCACATCAGGTAATGGTTATCTAAAGTCTAAAATTAACAACAAAAAGCAACATTAAATTTACAGTGAGACTCAACCTTAACTATTTATATTTATTTACCAGTAATTAGGAGACAAAAATAACGCGAAGATCTTTTAGTAAAAATTATTGTTCCTTTATTTCTTGGCTGGTGCTAAGGGAACGGATTTAGTTAGGGAAGATAGTCCACTAACCCCTTGTGTACGGGATCGCCTCTCTGCTGAATAAAATCGTCTGGTGTTGGTCAAATAAAATATTAAGGGTGTCGTCTCTCTAGTGTAGGTGTTAAGGAATAATCCTAAGTGTAATTTTCATGCTGTTTATGGTCATTATTTTTGTAGTTAGAGTAGTTCTTACCTATGAGAGTCCCACCCCAGGGTAACACAGGAGGCACGTCACTCGGAAGTAGGGCCACTCACCACTCCCCCGGGACGGCCGTAGGGTAGGAGGGCGGGGCGGGGTGGGGCGGAAAGTGGGCGTGTGGTGCCGCGGCTCAGGTGACGCCCCATGCCAGCACGCACCGGCACCACGCCACGGGTGGTGGAGGGCGGACTCTCTTAGCCTCTGATAGGGGAAGGACTCTTGTAGCCTCTGAGGGGAGACGGACTCTCATAGCCTCTGAGGAGAGACGGACTCTCATAGCCTCTGGGAGGGGATGGACTCTAGTAGCCTCGGAACAGAGCCGTAGATAGAGTTCGGCCAACCGGGCGCCATGTTGTTACTCAGAGGGTGGGCAGTCTTCTGGGGCTGTCTCCCTCATAGTATATAAACATGCTTAACCAATTGTAAACATGTATGACAATTTTACTGAATAAACAACATCATCCTCTACAGTACTAACGCAAACTTCTTCATCAGCTGAGTAACAGAATGGCGCCCGGTTTGCCGAACACTATCTACGGCTCTGTCTCGGAGGGGGGCGGGACTCTTGTAATAATGGTAAACCACACTATGTGGAGGCGAGTGTATTATACACGTTTATAGGGACAATAACAACAGCGCACAGAATATCTTGTTGTGGCCACCTTCGTAATGTTCTCGCCTCAGTGTTAGTTACAATAAGACATGTCTGATAAAGGAGAATTGTTTATTGAATTATTTGTATCTTTTGTGTCGTTGAGTCAGTAGTGTGGTGGTGACCCAACTACTGTGTTATGTCCAAGACACGACGCCCTGATGGCTCCCGTGGCTTGAGGTGTCATAATTTCCTAAATGTCTGGCTCTGTGTCCCTCTCACACTTAATATACAAATACAGCCACGAGTTACCAAGATATATAGAGAACTAAATACCACCAGCTTTATGGTGACCAGTATACTGTTAACTGATCACTGCTGGAAAACTTGTTCAAGGTAGGGCCACATTCACCTCATATATGCGTCTCTCACTGCGCAGGTAGAGGACAGAGGCAGGTCATTCGTTGATGTAAAACCTGACTGAAGCGCACTTCATGACTTATAAAACTCAGGTCTGACGTAAGGATATTGTCAACCATATGAATTATTTTGGGTAACCAGTCAAGCAGGCAGGCAGGCAAGCAGGCAGGCAAGCAGGCAGGCAGACAGGCAGGCAGGCAGACAGGCAGGCAGTCAGTCAGTCAGTCAGTCAGCTAGTCAGTCAGTCAGTCATAGCATAATTGGTTCTCTTACCCCACTGGACGCTAACTGGCAACTGTTCCCTGTACTGGACACCAGAGTATAAAGTTACATACGTCTGTTCCGTGTTATGTGGCGCAGTGACCCATGACTTTGGCGTTTGTTTGTTTATACTGTTATGTAGGTTAAGGTACTATCTATAACTTGTTTGAATATTATTACTATCTTGTCTTCGGTGCAACGGCAATGAGCATGCTTCTAATATTATGTCCTGCGTTCGAATCCCGGCGTGGTATTTTTTTGTTGACTGTACATATCATTCTGGTACATTAGGGCACGTTAAGGTAGACATTCAACATGGCACCATTCCTAACACGGACAAAGTCACAACGGTACTCAATTTCCCCCTTTCTGCTGAACAATGCCCTGTACTTTTGTGGGGTACATTTTGGAAGGCATCGTTTATGTGTTCAATATCCTCCTCCGATGTTCTGGGTCTTCCTCTATCATTCTGTTTTTAGGAACACCGCCAGTCTCCTCAAAGTGCTTCATCCATTCGTACAGGTCTTCAGGTCGATGGGTTCTTGCCATTTGTTGTACGGAATCGTCGATGTTCCAGGGTAGGTGACTTCAGGTTGGTCATCCATAACATATATTTCGCCTTTTTCTTGCGAGGTCACCATGGTAACTGTGCAAGTCTTAACAACCTCACATTATACATAAAAATTATAAGGCTTCAAAGTTGTTTCATTTCAATGTGGACGCCCTGTGTTACTGTACAGTACCTATCTGTAAAGGACTGTCCTATATTCAAACCGGGAGATCACCACTCCACGAAAATAGGCCGATGAGTTTGACCAGCATTGTGTGCAAAGTTACTAGAAATCATGATAAGGTATGCCAAGATGGACCATCTACTACGAAACAACCTAGTTATGTATAGGAATGCCAACACGGTTTTCTGCCTTGGCACTCTTGCTTGACGCAATTACTTAAGGTGCTGGATGTGTAGACTCAGATCTTGAAACGTGGTGGCAATATCGTTAATCTATATACTGTAGAATCTAGACTTTGCCAAGGCCTTCAACAGCATACCCCATGAAAGGCTGAAGATTAAACTGGAAGGGTATGGGATTCGGGGAAGTGTCCTAGCGTGGATCAACTTTCTTCCTAACCGAAAGCAGTCAGTGGTGATTAATGGCATACTGTAAAATCATCATGCGTACCTGTGACAAGCGGGGTACCACAGGGCGGTGTACTGGACCCGTTGTTGTTTTTTTGTTGCGGACGATGTCAAGTTATTCAGGAAAAATACCAATCAAACGCTCTGTGAAATGTTACAGAAAGATCTACGTCAACTTCAGAAGTAGTAAAACTGTTAGATTCAGCGTCATGCAATACAAAAGGATGCACCTAAGTCATACCAACCGTAGGAAGGCGTATCACATGTCCCAATGAGAAGTAGAAACATCATTAACGAAGACAAAATGTGAAAAGGACCTGGGCGTGTATGTTGACAATGAAATGAAGTTCTCGAACCATTGTGAGAAGGTGTATCAAGCAACTAAACTAGTGGGTCTTATAAGAAGGTCGTTCACACACCTCATAACGCTCCTCAAAAGTGACGTGCTTCCCCGTTTGAAGTACTGTCCACCAGACAAACGCCCCCACGACGGCATCTCAGTTACCAAGAGATTAGAACGCCTGCAGTTACAGACCCTGCTGCCATTTGACATCACAGAAATTGTGACCAAGTCCCAGGTTGCTGATCTGACTTTCTGCCTCATTTACACACAATTGCAGGGTTTCAATTGTTTCTCACTCTTAATCGTCTTTTTTTTCATATTTGTATTTCTTTATGGTTCTTTTCTATAATAATTTTTTTTAATTGTATCTTTTTTATTATGATTTTGTTTAATTATTATTATTATTATTATTATTATTATTATTATTATTATTATTATTATTATTATTATTATTATTATTATTATTATTATTATTATTATTATTATTATTATTATTATCACATTTTCGCCCCCCAGGTCAGTTGTGGGTCAGTGACCTGTGCCCGGGTGGGCTAATCCCTGGAAAAAAAAAGAGAAAAATGTCCGTTCGGCCATTTGTCCGTTCGGTCTATTGTCCGTTCGGCCATTTGTCCGTTCGGTCTATTGTCCGTTCGGCCAAATGTCCGTCGGCTCGATGTCCGTTCGGTCAAATGTCCGTCGGTGAAACGTCCGTCGGCCAAATGTCCTTTGGCCATCTGTCCGGCCACGCTGTAGGCGGACTAGAGGTGACTGACTTAATAGAGGCTATAAACACCTTTGAAGTCATTACTTAACTTGGAGCTGACGGAAGCCCGTCCCACTAAGGGTCACAGTTTAAGGTTGAAAAAGCCACAAGTTCACAAAATTGAAAGGGTAAACCCCTTTTTTTCAATGAGTCTTCAACTCTTAAAAAAAATCTACCACAGAGCGTTGTGACGGCACTGGAGCAGGTGCAGATACATTCAGGAGCCAGCTCATACCCCAGTACTTGCCAACAGTGCGTAACAGTGACGTGACCAACCGCCCAAGCGGCAAACAAACTATACAAGTGACGAAAATAAAGTAAAGTAATAGCAACCTGGTCCTGTACTGATGCATCTTATTACTGTACCTGTAGTGTACATCACAACCTGTACTGATATATCTTATTACTGTGCCTGTAGTGTACATCACAACCTGTACTGATATATCTTATTACTGTACCTGTAGTGTACATCACAATCTGTACTGATATATCTTATTACTGTACCTGTAGTGTACATCACAACCTGTACTGATATATCTTATTACTGTACCTGTAGTGTACATCACAACCTGTACTGATATATCTTATAACTGTACCTGTAGTGTACATCACAACCTGTACTGATATATCTTATTACTGTACCTGTAGTGTACATCACAACCTGTACTGATATATCTTATTACTGTACCTGTAGTGTACATCACAACCTGTACTGATATATCTTATTACTGTACCTGTAGTGTACATCACAACCTGTACTGATATATCTTATTACTGTACCTGTAGTGTATACCTCAACCTGTACTGATCTTATACTGTACCTGTAGTGTAATCTGTACCCTGTACCTGTAGTACATCACAACCTGTACTGATATATCTTATAACTGTACCTGTAGTGTACATCAACCTGTACTGATATATCTTATAACTGTACCTGTAGTGTATACCTCAACCTGTACTGATATATCTTATTACTGTACCTGTAGTGTACATCACAACCTGTACTGATATATCTTATTACTGTACCTGTAGTGTATACCTCAACCTGTACTGATATATCTTATTACTGTACCTGTAGTGTACATCACAACCTGTACTGATATATCTTATTACTGTACCTGTAGTGTACATCACAACCTGTACTGATATATCTTATAACTGTACCTGTAGTGTACATCACAACCTGTACTGATATATCTTATTACTGTACCTGTAGTGTACATCACAACCTGTACTGATATATCTTATTACTGTACCTGTAGTGTATACCTCAACCTGTACTGATATATCTTATTACTGTACCTGTAGTGTTACCTGTACTGATATATCTTATTACTGTAGTGTATACCTCAACCTGTACTGATATATCTTATAACTGTACCTGTAGTGTATACCTCAACCTGTACTGATATATCTTATAACTGTACCTGTAGTGTATACCTCAACCTGTACTGATATATCTTATAACTGTACCTGTAGTGTATACCTCAACCTGTACTGATATATCTTATTACTGTACCTGTAGTGTATACCTCAACCTGTACTGATATATCTTATAACTGTACCTGTAGTGTATACCTCAACCTGTACTTATACTGATACATGTGAGTAGACTGTCAGAACACACTTGACACACTAACAGGTGACCGTGACCTGCTGCCACTGGTGATCACACTTGCTGGGTGACCTTGAGTAACGAAGGCTTCAAGAGAAATCCTTCAATAAGACCAAGTTACTGTATGTAGGGACGTAAAGCCATTTTTGTAACATTAATTTCTCAACGAAAATATGATTAATTGTAAAAGAATTGAGGATGGACTTTACCTGCCGTGAAACAGTAAGGGCTAGACAAATAGATTCCCTAATACAGTAATGTCTGGACAAATACGTCTCCCTAATACAGTAAGGGCTGGACAAGTACAAGTAACACAGCGAAATTAAGATACAATCAAGAGTTGGATAAGTATTTCTCTGTGGGCGGTAACTGTCGACCAGGCTAATATAGGTCTCCCTCTCCCGCCTCCCTCTCACTCTACACTCCACTCTACTCTTAAAGTTTCTCGCTAATTCTTCTGTACTGAACTCACGACCTCCATCTTACCTATTTTATATTACTGTGTGTGGCGCTCACTCCAAGTGGAGGAGAGAGAGCGGTAAGAGGTGCCGGAGGGCCGGGTGGCGGGTATGGTGCCCCCCGGTAGTGTTACGGACCAGTTAATGAGCTGTACGTGTGGTGGCGGAGGTGGGCGCCGGGAAACAGCGGCCGTGTGCACCGCCTGAACAATAAACCTGCCGCTGTAGGCCTCGCGCCCCTGTACTGGCATACAAATATTGTCATTTCTTCTTCACCATTATATTCACACCGTCACCCAAGCACCCTGGACAGTCACTGGCCACTTACCCTGACCTATGTGGCCTTCACTGCCCTGGCAGCAACCTCCACCTGTGTGGCCCTCACTATCCTGACTGCAACCTACACCTGTGTGGCCCTCATTGTCCTGGCCCTAACCGCCACCTGTGTGGCCTTCATTGTCCTGGCCCTAACCACCACCTGTGTGGCCCTCATTGTCCTGGCCCTAATCGCTACTTGTGTGGCCCTCATTGTCCTGGCCACAACCACCACCTGTGTGGCCCTCATTGTCCTGGCCCTAACCACCACCTGTGTGGCCCTCATTGTCCTGGCCCTAATCGCTACTTGTGTGGCCCTCATTGTCCTGGCCACAACCACCACCTGTGTGGCCTTCATTGTCCTGGTCCTAACCACCACCTGTGTGGCCCTCATTGTCCTGGCCCTAATCGCTACTTGTGTGGCCTTCATTGTCCTGGCCCTAACCACCACCTGTGTGGCCCTCATTGTCCTGGCCCTAACCACCACCTGTGTGGCCCTCATTGTCCTGGCCACAACCACCAACTGTGTGGCCCTCATTGTCCTGGCCACAGCCACCACCTGTGTGGCCCTCACTGTCCTTCAGTGGAAACATAAACACGACATAAAACAATATAACATCAAATTTACACTGTAATTTTACAGCAGTAGTTACTGTAGGTTGACCTAGCACCATGAAGCAACTAGAAAACTTTAAGGATCACCTGAAGAACCTCCACCCCAGCTTATGTCACTAAAGATTAACCACCCTAACCTAACCTAACCTAACCTAACCTAACCTAATTTGTGGAGGACGACCTCGTCTATTTCAGGCAAAAATTAACTAATATTTTGTTTACGGTTTGAGGAGCAGTTTTAGGCGTTCTGGTGTGTACTGTGATACTCTCCCTGACGTGGAGGTAGAGGGTGTGGAGGTAGAGGGTGTGGAGGTCGAGGGTGTGGAGGAAGAGGGTGTGGAGGTCGATGGTGTGGAGGTTGAGGGTGTGGAGGTAGGTGTGAAAGTACAGGGCGCAGAGGTGGTGTTCATGAGGCCACATGGCCAGGTAGTGCTACATGACCAGGTGAAGTGTGGTGCTCCTCCATTATCTCAGCAGGTGAGGCAGTACAGTACACCAGACGTCGGCATTACTGACACCTTTTATAATGACCTGCACGTTATCTACCTCCGCTGATGTTGACATTACCAACATCTCCCGCTATTATTGTTTACCTCTTAATGTGAGAGTCATCCAGTGGTCACTCACAACACTCGAAGAAACTGTAGTGCTATATAATGGTCAACGTGACACACAGTAACAGCACAGCTTATGAAGGGATATCGTCGCTTACCTACCAGCACTTTGAGGAGGCAACAAAACTCAAGTACTCCTCCAAGTCCCGGATAAGTGGTGTCACCAAGACTCTACACAACCCACATGGATGATTGTACTCAGGCGGTAAGTGGTGTGGTGAAGGTGCAGTACAGTGCAGTATATAGGTGTTGACGTTAGCTGGGTACTCACCATCATCCTGGACCCCATTGTGGAGCCTCGGCCGCATCTGACGAGAAAAATATCAAGTGTATAGTCTTTGGCGCACGAAATATTTTCAGTTTTATCAACTTTCTTCAGCTTACAGATACATTCGATAAAAAGTTGTAACTCTTTGTAAATATACAAATTAAAAATCTAATATATTTTGTTAAGGATTGAGACACCGCACACGAGATCACAGGACGCAGGATGAAGAAAGAAGAAAACAGTGAGAGCTCAGTATTATCATGACCAAAATATTAAACCCCGAATAATAAAGTATCAGAATGGGAGACACAACGCCAGGCCAGAGGGGGTGCGTTGGGGGGGGCCTTCCCTCCAATAAAATCAGGGTCTCGAGAACTTACCCTGAAGTTCGTCAGGAGGAAGCGATATAAAAGTCTCTTCTGAAGTATTCTGACCTTTATTTAGCCTACATAGGCTCACTTAATTTTAGGTATACATATTTTACAATGCCAATTGGCGACCAGCCTGTCAAATTCTGCAACTTGTAAGGTGCGGCTACCAACATTTTCTGTAAAATACATCATCCACGTGTGGTATAAATTGACGCAAAAATAAAAAAAAATAAAATCTTCAGTTTTAGAGGTAGATTGACATTTTTACGAATGATGACGAAAATCCCGGAGATGTGGATGTTGTGAGCTATAGATGGTGTAGTACAGTACATGGTGTGTTGTGACCAGCGACCACCGCAACACTGTCATGGGGCGGGTCCTCCTCCACCTGTACACACTCAACATGGTCCTCCTCCACCTGTACACACACTCAACATAAGTCTCTCACCTGTACACACGCAACATGGTCACACTCCTCCACCTGTGCACTCCCAGCATGGTCCTCCTCCACCTGTACACACTCAACATGGTCCTCCTCCACCTGTACACACTCAACATGGTCCTCCTCCACCTGTACACACTCAACATGGTCCTCCTCCACCTGTACACACTCAACATAGTCCTCCCTCCACCTGTACACACTCAACATGGTCCTCCCTCCTGTACACACTCAACATGGTCCTCCTCCACCTGTACACACTCAACGCTGGTCCTCCTCCACCTGCCACACACTCAACATGGTCCTCCTCCACCTGTACACACACTCAACATGGTCCTCCTCCACCTGTACACACTCAACATGGTCTCCTCCACCTGTACACACTCAACATGGTCCTCCTCCACCTGTACACACTCAACATGGTCCTCCTCCACCTGTACACACTCAACATGGTACTCCTCCACCTGTACACACTCAACATGGTCCTCCTCCACCTGTACACACTCAACATGGTCCTCCTCCACCTGTACACACTCAACATGGTCCTCCTCCACCTGTACACACTCAACATGGTCCTCCTCCACCTGTACACACTCAACATGGTCCTCCTCCACCTGTACACACTCAACTACTAACAAAACACTCACACTACACTTAAACAACGCACTCACACTAGAACATAAGAACATAAGGAGTCTGCAATAGGCCGGTTGGCCTGTGCATGGCAGCTCCTGTCGAGAGTTACTACCACTCTCTATCATCCGTGAATCTATCTAGCCTCCTTTTAAAACTTTCCAGCGTTCCAGCACTTACTACAAAGTTGCTGAGCTTGTTCCACTCGTCCACCACCCTATTTGTGAACCAGTTTCTTCCTAACAACACACTGATAATACACTCACACTACACCTATACTACACTAACATCATACTCACACCACACTTATACCATATCCTCAACACACTCACACCACACTTACACAACACCCAGTATAGTTGTTTTGAGGTGTTTATGTAACCTCACTTCGCCCCCCCCCCTACCCCCGCCCACGTGGTGCATCAGTCGCGTTGCTTAATCAGATACCTGTCCTCCACCCCCCATCAGGCGCCGCCACCCACATTCTGATGTTCATTTCTCAATTTTGGTGAATTAAGTTACTAGGGCCACGAGCCAGGGCCACGAGCCACACTGTTGGGTAACGTCAGAGACACAGAGAAAAAGAGTTGGAGATAATGCACGAGCATAAAGCCTCCCTTCATGATAGTAATAAATTAAGTAAAATAACAATGGTTTAGGTCAATTTTAATAATAATAATAATAATAATAATAATAATAATAATAATAATAATAATAATAACAATAATAAATAATAATAATAACTTCAATGGCAATAGAATAAAAAGTAATAAAAAAAAATCTTAGTTAATATAAACGACAACAGTACATTCTGAATGGAAAAAAGATTCTCAATGGAGTACCACAAGGCTCTATCCATGGACCTACTCTTCGACATAGATGATAATATATCGAGCCACATTGTCAAGTTTGTAGACGACATGAAGATATTTGGGAAGGTAGCAGGTCAAGACGATGTCACAACCATGAACAAAGATTGCACGAGCATGTAGGATACATTATACAACAATCCTAATCACAATTATTATGTTATTAACACTTTCCTGGACACTGTTGATAAGGAAAAGGATCTAGGCGTTGTAATAAAGCAGTCAGTGAAGGCGGCGCAACAAGTTCAAGCAGCAGTGAAAAAAGCTAACCGAGATTTAGGAATTAGAAAGCGTACCTCAGCATATACATAGAAAAAAGCTTCTTCAACTTTATAAACCTCACGTACTGTACTGTACGTCACCCTAGAAAACGGCTAAGATGATTCCAGAAGCAAGTCATCTCGATTAGACAAGTAGACTGAGGACCTTAGGACTAACAACACCACAGACAAGACACAATAGGGCAGACCTCATTAGACATTCAAAATCCTGAAAGGATGGAAAACGTAAACCGGACCATTTTTTTCGTGATGTCACGCACCACCAATACGACTTCAAGCTTACCATGTTAACATACAGAGCCAACATTAGGAAATACTTCCTCACACAGAGGCTGGTAAATCCACGGAACGGTATACCAGCTCAAACTATGGAATGACTAACAGTACAGTAATGGGCTTCAAAATAGCCCTTGGCAAAATTATCAAGAACAATGGATGGATCCTAAACAGGCCACTGGCCTGTATCCCTTAGCATGACCACCTCTAGTGGTGGTAATTGTGGTGGTGGGGTGGTGGTAACAGTAATGATTGTAGTAATAGTGGTAGCAGCAGTAGCAGCAGTGGTGGTGGTGGTGGTGATGGTAGTAGTAGTTGCAGTGGTGGTGGTGGTAATAGTAGCAGTGATAGTGGTGGTAGTAGCAGTAGTAGTAGCAGTGGTAGTGGCAGTGGTGGTAGTGGCAGTGGTGGTAGTAGCAGTGGTAATGGTGGTAGTAGCAGTGGTAGGGTGTAAGTAGCAGTGGTAGTGGTGGTAGTAGCAGTGGTAGTGGTGGTAGTGGTGCTAGTAGCAGTGGTAATGGTAGTTAGTAACTGTGGTGGAGGTAGTCGTAATAGTGGTGTTAGCAGCGCGGCGGTGGTAGTGGTGTGAGGTGGCGTCAACCAGGGGACAGTGGCGTGTATGGGGTCCTTGGCTATTCCCGTCACGGCGAATGTGGCCAGACTCCCGTATACTTGAGCACCATTTCTATGCCCGGCACACACCCGTTAGCGGTGCATGTACCTCACAGTGACCCTTACTCCTCTTCAACCGAGATATTCATACAATAAAAATAAAATCACTGTTTACCATTACTTTAACCATTATCACGGGAGTTAAAGTGAAGGATTTAGCTGTTGTTTAAAACACAGAGATAATTGAGAGTTATGGAGGGAAATAAGATAGAATTACTTTATATGTTTGTGCAAGAATGTGTGCAGAGAAGACTTATGTTATCAATGAGTTACGCTGAGTAGCAGATCCCTCGTGTGACAGCCTGCTGCCTCCACCACCTGAATTGGCCTACGAGGGTGGGGAGGTGGGAGGGGGGGGGTGTTGTTGACAGGTAGAGAGGAGGAGACAGGGGTTACGTTGACAGGTAGAAGGAGGGAGAAGGAGGTCTATGTAGACAAGTAGAAGGAGGTTTATGATGACATGTAAAAGGAGGGAGGAGAAGGTCTATGTTAACAGAGAGAAGGGGTCTATGATAACAAAGAGAAGGAGGGAGGAGGAGGTCTATGATAACAGAGAGAAGGAGGGAGGAGGAGGAGGTCTATGCTCATGGACAGAAGGAGGGAGGAGGAGGTCTATGCTCATGGACAGAAGGAGGTCTATAATGACAGTCAGAAGGAGGGAGGGAGGTCTATGATGACAGACAGGAAGGAGGGAGAAGGGAGGTCTATGTAGACAAGTAGAAGGAGGTTTATGATGACATGTAAAAGGAGGAGGAGAAGTCTATGTTAACAGAGAGAAGGGGCTCCATGATAACAAAGAGAAGGAGGGAGGAGGAGGTCTATGATAACAGAGAGAAGGAGGGGGAGGAGGTCTATGCTCATGGACAGAAGGAGGGGAGGAGGAGGTCTATGATGACAGACAGAAGGAGGTCTATAATGACAGACAGAAGGAGGTCTATGTTGACAGACAGAAGGAGGTCTATGATGACAGACAGAAGGAGGTCTATGTTGACAGACAGAAGGAGGTCTATGATGACAGACAGAAGTAGGTCTATGTTGACAGACAGAAGGAGGTCTATGATGACAGACAGAAGTAGGTCTATGTTGACAGACAGAAGGAGGTCTATGATGACAGACAGAAAGGGGAGGTTATATAGAAAGTATCAATGTGAACATACCTATAAGTCTTATTACTGAACAGCCAACAACAATAATCTGTAACGGTGTAAGACATGTTGTCAGGTGAGCCTTGACAACAGCCACACGGTTACTGTGCCCCGGCTATTATCTCAATTATTCGCTCACTCTAACAACCTCTTCCATCGTCTATCTCTACTCATCCTATCTTCAACCGTGTTCATATTGTCTTCTTTCCTCTCAGTTACATTTCACGAAATGTTCAACAACTTTCACATTTTCATTACGATGGTAATACTGTACACCTGTATACTATACTTCACCAGCAAGAAAATACTGCTCTTATTGTCGGTTACCTCCAACGCAGAGGTACAGCGGCTGAGTGGATAAGGCGGTCGTATCCGTTCCTTAGGGTTTTGGTTCGATCCCAGGCATTCTCAGTCCACCCAGTTGTTAATGGGTAACTAACTTACAGCTTAAGAAGAGAAGGCCACCTGCTGGTGTATACCGGAAGCTTAGTAAACAGTGTGCTGTATCCACACCTTCCCAAATGACACCTTTCTTATATACAGTATATATATATATATATATATACTTGGCCATCACACTGTAAGAGCGTCATCCTGATACAGGAAGGGTAAGAGACACGGCTGAGCGTCGCTGCCCACCACACATTATTACTCTCACGTATGACCACATCCATAAAAACATTAAGCAGCCGTGGGGGAGTTACTAACTCAGTCGCACTACAACATCTATCCTCAACTGTTCACTTCTATCAACACTGAAGTTCACACAAGAACACTTCCTTTAGATATTGTTAACACTACTCACTACACACCTTAAATATCCAGATATTTTCAACAGCCTTCTCAACTATTTTCTCTAACTCCATTATCGTCATTAACACAACCAATAATCTTGTCCCTGCATCTAGAATAGCTTTAACGACCTGAGAGTAAGGACGACAGACGCCTCCCTGCTCGTGTTCTTCACCTTATCACATCATTCGTCACCATCCTGACCAACACTGTCATGCTAAGCTCTCAACATATTCCTCCAGGTGTCCTTCATGATGACACTTATACTCTGTAACTTCATGACGGCATGTGACCTATAAGCTGCTGCGCCGCTAAGTATGTTATTACAGTGAAAACTCCATATAACGAACCTCTATATCGTATATAATCCGTCAAATGACGGTATCACACCTAACAGAACCTCGATATAACGGACTTTCATCTCCAAATAGTCCATTAAATAGAGGATTCACTGTACCACAATCAATCAGTCCTTAACTTCATGTTGTACAGAGTTACCTTCCTGTGTTCTGACACGACCAACACACTCCTCCAATGCCTCCATCACTCTGTATCGTACACACTGGTGCTATTACACGTCCAGAAGGTGCACGAGTACCGCCACGCCCAGGAGGTGCACGAGTACCGCCACGTCCAGAAGGTGCACGAGTACCGCCAACAACTACACGTTACCTCAACACACACACCGCCAGTATCCCTCTACACAGTGTTGGTTTCTCGATAAGCCTCGTGATCATCCACACTCATTCACTGTCACCTACCTGTCCCTGTAGATCACCTTCGACAGTGAGACACCTGAGCGGACTTACAGTGAACAGTGACACATACACTCACCCAAGCCTTTGAGTATGATGACTTCACCTACTGAGTACAGTGTCATCTTACTCAATTGAACAGGTAACTGTTATTTAAAGGGTTAACACAACGTACTCATGGGATTAAATCACTGTATTAAGGGGTTAATACACCATACTAAAGGGGTTAAGATATCATACTAAAGGTGTTAAGTCATCATACTAAAGGGGCTAAGATATCATACTAAAGAGGTTAAGTCATCATACTAAAGGGGTTAAGCTATCATACTAAAGAGGTTAAGTCATCATACTAAAGGGGTTAAGATATCATACTAAAGAGGTTAAGTCATCATATTAATGGGGTTAAGATATCATACTAAAGAGGTTAAGTCATCATACTAAAGGGGTTAAGATATCATACTAAAGAGGTTAAGTCATCATACTAAAGAGGTTAAGTCATCTTACTAAAGGGGTTAAGTCATCTTACTAAAGGGGTTAAGATATCATACTAAAGAGGTTAAGTCATCATACTAAAGAGGTTAAGTCATCATAATAAAAGGGTTAAGTCACAACACCAACTTAGTCAATATAGTAAACTAAACACAATAAACAGAGTAAACTTAGTAAACAGTCAACTTTCCCCCCCCACACCAGGATCACCCATCAACACACTCAACTAAACAGAGTAAACTTAGTAAACAGTCAACTTTCTCCCCCCACACCAGGATCACCCATCAACACACTCAACTAAACAGAGTAAACTTGGTAAACAGTCAACTTTCTCCCCCACACCAGGATCACCCATCAACACACTCAACTAAACAGAGTAAACTTAGTAAACAGTCAACTTTCCCCCCCCACACCAGGATCACCCATCAACACACTCAACTAAACAGAGTAAACTTAGTAAACAGTCAACTTTCTCCCCCCACACCAGGATCACCCCTCAACACACACTCCTTCAGGTGGTCCTTCGGTGATCTTTGGAAGAACATCTGACAATGTTCTCTACCGTCTTACACAACTCACTGCTTCCTAAACGCTCGTAGACTGTATTAGCTTAGCATTATTAACCAGATTAAGTAAGAAGAGGACGCGAGTGTACTTCTGTTTAAGGCTGATATGAAAGTAGAATTTCAAGTGTTTGTGACGATAAAAGACTTTTGTGTGTGTGTTTTTTTAACTGAAAAACGACAACGGCACCTAACCTATTAATATACAGTACTTCCATTCATTTATAGTCTATATTTTTGTTTCTCTGTATGACTCATTAATATCACTCGCATCGCTTTCTACATCACATCTCGAGGCCAAATTTAATGAGCTGCAGTACCGAGGCCATACCCGCCCCCAACACTGATATTTTTGTTCTTCCATGTCGAAAATAGATGTAGAGGTTCACTTCACTGTTATGTTCAACCATTACGATCATTACACCTATTACTGAAACATTCAGACCTATACACAAATATTTACTGTAAATAACGTAAACACAAAAACTCATGGACAAATAATGCACATAAACAAGCACAAAGATCAGCAACTACACTCACAACACATACACGGATACACCAAGATAAAACACACACACACAACCATGTCCGCTTTCTACAGTAGACTTCATCTACCGTAACCTCATACAGAGTTCCAGCTCTCATAGTCTATTATTGCTGTTGGACTACAGTAGTGTATTACTAACCTTGTTATGCGCTTAAATCTTAAAGACCTTCGTTGGTAACGCACAGTAATAACATTACAACATCTACCGTAACCTAGAGTGTCTTTGAGGTTTCCACCTTCACATATTACACCTAAGCGTTCGACTTACTCAGTTACAATACAATCTATCTATATAAAACAAAGAAGTATGTCTGTGTGTTTGTTTGTTTGTGTGTCCTCACGAGAATCTCGGAAACTACTTTACCGATCTGAAGTGATGATGGATGGTGTTATATGTAGTGATGATGATGGATGGTGTTATATGTAGTGATGATGGATGTTGTTATATGTAGTGATGATGATGGATGTTGTTATATGTAGTGATGATGATGGATGGTGTTATATGTAATGATGATGAATGGTGTTATATGTAGTGAGGATGATGGATGGTGTTAAATGTAGTGATGATGGATGTTGTTATATGTAGTGATGATGATGGATGGTGTTATATGTAATGATGATGAATGGTGTTATATGTAGTGATGATGGATGATGTTATGTATAGAATATGAAAAGTATCCCTCTGTTGTCATTGGCAACATGGATAAGAATTGTGAATACAGCAGTGCAAAGAAGTACAAAGGAGAATCTGCTGGACTGTGCCGCTCTCATGGGAAAGTACGACTGCCAAATTTTGAAAAACCACCACAACCATTGAAGACTCTCATGCTGGGAGCAACACCAGAGTCAAAACACTTCTTGGAAAATATACGGAAGTACAATTCATGCTTCCAGATGACATCCTTTGGAGCTACCAGAGTAGTTTGTGAGCACGGATACATGCCCACATTCAAAGTCCAGGGTCAAGTCTATCACAAAGCAGGATCCCTCTTACCACTGGAAGATGAGCAGGCAAAGTTCCTCCAAATCTACTTCATGGGAGATCATGAAAAGTAGGCTATTACCAGGTGTGGCAACATTCAAGGTGTCAGACATGACATTGTCCTATCTATCCAAGAAATTCTGCATGAGCGCAACACGTATGTACAGTCATTTAAAAATGCCCTGGAAAACATGCCTTCTGACGAGTACAAAGTCAGGATCAAAGCAGACACCTTAATGCACTACAGTGAAACAATGTGGAGCCTCCCGGAGGGTGGCGTCCTACCGTGGCCTAGCGAAAGAGCGATTCCGCAAGTTATCAATAAAGTCATTCACCTTAAGATTCGGTGTTACAGACCGACATCATGTTGTACGCTTCCGAGGTACTGTCTCCACCTTTCAGTCACTCACCTATGGCGTCCTTCAAGGCACTAGGACGGGACTGCTCTGCACCTCCCTCAACAATGCCCTGAAGGTTACTCGCGCTAATTGGAAATACAGCGACGACTCTACCATTGGTATCAGTGTCAACAACTCGGCTGTTGATTAATGCACCCTTCAGCACGCCCTGAACAGCCTCCAAAATTGGTCCGCCGCCAATTATGTCACCACCTGCCAAAACAAGACCATGGTCATGCACATTAACATCTCCTTCGACCATGTTCCACCTCCCTCCATCACACTGGGCCCCAACACACTCCAGGTTGTGAATTCCACCCAACACTTCAGTGTCAATAAAGACGACTAATAGGGCTGGAAAGTGCACATCAGTACAATCGTCAAACCTCCCAGCTATTGTCTCTACAGCTTTCATCGTCTCAAGATCTTTGGACTTCCTGCATCTGAGCCTCAAGAATATTTCTCAATGTTCAATCTTCCAAAACTTACCTGCGCTTCCCCTACCTGGTCTTCTTCCTTAATTACAACACAACAAAGTCTTCTAGAAAAAAAAATACAAGAGGCGATAAGTGCACTGGTCCTCTCAGCAGATTCTGATTAGCATCGTCAACTTATTTGTGAGTTTTGGACAAGGCTGTTAACCATCCTCGTTACCGCTACCTACAGCCACCCAAGGTACCTCATCCGCATATTGTTGTTCAATACAACAACTGCATCAAGCCCATACCACCCCGTACTGATCGATACTAGAACAGCTCCAATCCAACCACTGTTAAACGACCCTCTCCCTCATGTCAGTATATTTACCATTAATGTCATCTGTATTATCAGCTCATGCTTGTTGTATTTTTTACATTAATATTCCATTAATTGTTATTATTATTATTATTATTATTATTATTATTATTATTATTATTATTATTATTACACACACACACACAGTTTACAGTAGATATGAGGCCATATTTAGGGATAAGAGAAACAGCTGAAGTAAAAATAGTAACGAGGACAATAAGAAATAAAGAAAGAAAATTTTGAAATACCTCCAGCAAAAAGTGGCGATAATAAACACTACCGGCAGAACGAGCAGTAAGTCACACCACTACTACAAATGGCCCTCTTGTGCACAACCACCATGGCTCGTTCACAACTGGTAATACTAGTTCACTGTCTCATACCTGACAGAGTGTGTGTGTGCGTGTGTGTGTGTAATAATAATGATGAACGGTTTATTGAAAGAACTTGGCAGCCAAAGGGTTGAAAGTATATAGTCAACAGAGATGATGAAAGTTGCATAATTGGGGAACTGGTCGCTTGATTGACAAATAATATAAGAGTAACATAAGTTATACAAAAATGATATACGAGTATAATAACAAGGGGAGAAAAGGTTATTCAACAGGGAATTTCAGCGTAGTAACAGTGCAAAAGTAAGATTGGCAGAGATTGAACACACTGGTTAACTATGCGAGTTGTTGATAGTTTTTACAATGGTTGGGCTTGGGCTGTCCTCATAGCGATCAGTACGTGATCGTATGGGCTGGATGCGGTTATAGTGTGGGATAGCTATTCGCGCACGAGGGATCCTGGGTGGAAGCAGGATACGATGTCGAGGATGGTGTAGAAGTTTCTCCCTAAACTTGCAGATGGGGTCATGGTGATGACCAGAGAAAGCCGAGAGGGTCAGTGTATTGAGCGCTTCTTGATATGTGGAGTAGGAGAGGGAGGGAATATTTTGCTCACCCTCTTCTGCATTTTTTCCAGGTGTTTTCGTTGTGTGGCATTTGAGGAGGAAGACCAGGCGGGGAAGCATAGGTGAGATTAGGACGTATGAATGTTAAGTAAGCATTATGGAGCTCGGGCGCGAGAACTCCGAGGGACTTGAAACGACGGAGGAGGCGACGAAAACTGTTATATTAGACAATTGAACTGACGTGTGTTTTCTAATTTAGTATGTTATCTATAGTGACGCCGAGGAGCTTAGTGGAGTCCACAACCTGGTGTGTGTTGGGGCCCAATGTAATGGAGGTAGGTGGGACAAAGTCGGAGGAGAAGTTGGTGTGCATAACCATGGTCTTGGTATGGTTGATGGTGACATGTTTGTTGGTGGCCCAATTTTAGAGACTGTTCAATGTATTCTAAGGGCGGTTTAGTCGGGAACCGAGCTGTTCACACTGATCTCAATGGCGGAGTCGTCGACATATTTCCAGGGAGCGGGGATTTCTCTCGGGGCATCATTGATAAGGATGAGGAAGCAGAGCGGTCCCATCTTGGTACCTGAGGGGACGCCTTAAGTGAGTGGCTGAAATGTGGAGACAGCCCCTTGGAAGCGTACGGGTTGGCATCGGTCACTAGGAAAGTCTGTAAGCCATAGTGTAAGACTTCTCCAAAACCCAAGGTCGATAACTTTGTTTATATTTAAATTGTGGTCGACTAAGTCGAATGCCTTGGGAAAGACAGTGAAGGCGACAGCCACAGACATCTTTCGCTTTTCCAGATGGCGATATATGTAGTCTAGAAAACTGACAAGACAGTGGATGGTGGAGAAAGTTTTCATACTGCCAAATTGCTGAGGACCTACAGTGTATGGCGCCTGCAATATCAGCATAAGCCCAGTCAAAAACGAAACTTTCGCAGATTAAGCTGGGTATTGTGGGTAATGGCCATAGGTCGTAACTCGTTTAAGGATTGCTGAGTATATGTAATAATAATAATTGTGTGTGTGCGTGTGTGTGTGCGTGCGTGTGTGTGCGTGTGTGTGTGTGTGTGTGTGCGTGTGTGTGTGTGTGTGTGTGTGTTCAAATTAGTGCACCATAAACATTATTTAAGGTAACTTCCGGGTAAAAACCTGACTTTACACACAGATACATATATCCACACACCATCCCTCACACACACACACACACACACACACACACACACACACACACACACACACACACACACACACACACACACTTTTACGTTGTATCCACAAAACTATTCTCTTGTATGTTCCTTGCTCTCTTTATAACATATAGTAAATACAAGTAAATGTAAATTGTATGTCAACAAATTAACAATTTAATTCGTATAATATTAACAGCGGTTGGGTTTGAATATAATAACTCATAAAGATTCAGTTTTGTCTAATATATGATAATTACTGTTCTTGATTGTCTTGTAACACTTATCACATATGTGGGAATTATATGTCAACACTCAGAATTTAATTTGTGGTAAATGATTATAAAATATAAGGACAAGTGTGTCCAAATTACAAAGAAAGGTTCTGATAATTATTGTTCTTTGTTTCCTTGAAATACAACAGAAATATTCTAAGTGACTTTCACCTAACTCCTGTTAATACCCAAGAATAATACAGTAAACATGTTACAGTCTGTCTTAATTCTACAATATTCAAAAGAGGTGACTCATCTTATATGGTATAAATTTTAGGGTAAAACAGCATAATACTTCTAGACTTGTTCCTCATACTGAGCTGTACTCCACAAAGGTTAACAGAGAGAGAGAGAGAGAGAGAGAGAGAGAGAGAGAGAGAGAGAGAGAGAGAGAGAGAGAGTTAAAATAGCGAAATTATGGTTGGTATGTCCATAGAGTTACTTATTTCCTTGTTATTTCTAGGTTGACTGAGTGACTGACGCAGACAGAAAGAAAGACAGTCTCTCTTTCTCTGTCTACCTCTCGCCGATTATAATAACCTCCTCATCTTCTCAGGATAAACAGATGAAACCAACCAGACACTGAACACTGGTAAGGGAGTTCAGGGGGTCTTACACGAGCACCTAAACTACAGCTAATTTTAAAACCGCCAAATAGATCAAGAGATTCCAGTTTGTGTTCTCGCTTTCCTTCAATTTTAGCAACAATTCGGTCTTCACTCACTCACTCACTCACTCACTCACTCATTCATTCATTCATTCACTTACTCATTCACTTACTCACTCACCCTCACTCACTCACCCATACTAACTCACCCTCACTCACTCACCCATACTAACTCACCCTCACTCACTCACTCACCCATACTAACTCACCCTCACTCACTCACTCTTACTAACTCACCCTCACTCACTCACCCACCCCTACTAACTCACCCTCACTCACTGACACGCTGGGTAACTACTATTTAACGCAAACATAGATTACAGTATAGTCTTCTTTACTCTCAGAGCGACAGATGGTAATACAGTAATAAAAAAGTCGCGATACAGTACTAGTGAACATCACACTACAGTACAGTAACTCAAAAAAACTATCTGTACTGTTGGGGGGGCGGGGTGTGTCGATGAATTTCAGAATGAGCACTGTGACTCCTGTTGTCTTAGTAGTGTTGTCAAAATCATTCGTCCTTTGTGTCATATTTTTTAAACACAATTTTGTATGGATAGTTTTCTCAGTGACTGTACATCCACCAGGCTGTCCGCTTCACTAAAACTAAAATCAAAAAGAGTTAAGAAAACGTCTTATAAAACCACAAATTAATGTCTTGAGAAACTTTTGAAACTTGTCTTGGGAAACTCGTCTTGTGAAACTTGTGAACTCATCTTGTGAACTTGTCTTGTGAAACTTGTGAAACTTGTCTTTAGAAACTTGTCTTGCGAAACTTGTGAAACTCGCCTTGGAAAACTTGTGAAACTCGTCTTGCGAACTTCTCTTACCGATTAATTTACATATTACAAAACGTCTATTGCATGACAAACCAATTAACATCTTTCAAAACCTCTACGTGAAACATCCATTAAACAAACATCTCCTAAAACATTTACAGTTAACACACGCCAATGTACGTCTTAGAATATCGATAACCATTACGACTTGTCTGAGTGCATGTAAACACGGCCACTCGACCTACCTTTCTCTCTGTCTGTCTCTCTCTCTCTCTCTCTCCACCACGATTGCAAGTTAAATGGGCCCAAATTCCCAATAGGTTTTAATCTAGCAAGTAGAATTGGAGTCTATCTGAGTCGGGGGCCCAATAGGCTCAATGAAATGAGAACACAACCATAATAGTTAGGTCGTGTCAGCTCAGGGGCCAACATTTGATCAGCTAACTGGACTACCAACTACAGGTAAATGTGTGTGTGTGTGTGTGTGTGTGTGTGTGTGTGTGTGTGTGTGTGTGTGTGTGTGGAGCCTCTCACTCAGGTTTAGCTACGACTACAGTACTTCCTCTTGACTTGTGAAATGTATGTAAATCATGTTCCGCCAAGGTTACCTAGTTCCGGCATCAGAAAGACTCGTATGATGAATATTCCTCGTTATTAATGATGTAAGAATGCATCTAGCAATATAATTTAGCTTAAAATATAATAATAAATTCCAGAAATATCATTGTAATTATAGCAACACTACTTTAATCATATGTTTCTTTATACCTTAAATTTATCTCCTAACCTGTGATATAAGTGAACAAAATTACTAAATTTTGCTGTTATTTTTGGGTGTATTCGTACATCTATAGTTACGATAAATAATTTATCAATATAATCGAACACTGGAAGACATATCTCCTTTTACAGTTTTCATGTTTTGTCTTGCCACTACCGCTTATATACACAACCATGTGAGATTTCTTTTTGTCTACCTTAGCACACATTTACAATGTGGAGCCAATTGTTGTGTAATGTACCGTTCCCCCAATAAACTATAGTCATCCATGGGGTCGATGTGGTTCACGGTGTGCTAGTTTGAAGCTATCCATCGTATTCGAGTTAATGATGACGTTTAGTGACTTGTTCCATTCATCCACTACTCTATTTCCAAACCAATGTTTACCTATCTCGCGCCTAAATCTAAATTTGTCTAATTTAAAACCATGGTTACGAGTTCGCTCCCGGTTGGATAGTTTGAGTACCTTTGTTATATCACCTTTGTTTAGCCCTGACTTCCATTTATACACCTCGATCGTATCGCCCCTCACTCTACGCAGGGCCGGATTCAGGAGTGGGCAAAGTGGGCAGCTGCCCAGGGGCCTCCACAATCTGGGGGCCTCCACATATTACAATATTTTATTTATTTGTTTATTCATTTGGATTAATTTTATTATCATTCTTTAAAATTCATGTTTATTTATTCCATCACGTAAAACTATGTTCAGCAGGAAGCGTGATAGAAATTAGGCTAGCTACTTGGACAGAACCATTATTTGAGTAGAGGTTTATCTGATTAATAATGCAAAGAATCATCTCTCTGTAATAACTAATAATATATTCTTTTCTGTGAAGTCTCTTGAAAATTTTTGACATGTGCGGTAGTAGCTATATCAGGGCTGGTCGACTTGAAACCACATGAATGACTCCAGTCATGTCTCACTTTTGTGTGTGTGTGTTGGGAATTTGTACACGATCAATAAACATACAGTTAATTAAAAATTTCTCAATGTTCTAATTTCCTCAGTATAACTGCATATGGCTTCAAAATTCTCCAAGGAAGTATTCAAATTTCAAAATTTTCCCGGGGGGCTTACAGCGCCCCCCGGAACTCCCAGATGTTTAGGCTCGCTTCACTCGCCACCCCACCCTCTTGGGTAGTTATAATGAGGGGGGCCTCCACAAAGAGGCTGCCCATGGGCCTCCACAAGTCTAAATCCGGCACTGACTCTACGTCTCTCGAGGGAGTGCAAATTAAGATGCTTTAACCTGTCTCTGTACTCAAGGTTCCTAATGCCCGGGATTAGTCTTGTCATTCTCCTCTGAATTCTTTCCAAGGATTCTATATCCATTCTGTAATACGGTGACCAGAATTGAGCTGCGTAATCCAAGTGAGGTCTCACAAGCGCAAGATATAGTTTTAGGATAACCTTGCTAGTCTTGGAACTAACACTCCTTTGTATGAACCCAAACACTTTGTTAGCCTTGTTTCGAGCAAATACGCATTGTCTTCTTGGTTTAAGATCCCTACTTATCACTACCCTAAATCTTTCTCACAATCGGATTTCTCTATACCAACGTTGTTCATCTGATATCTAGTTTCTCTGTTTACATCTCCAAGGCCAAGTACTTTACATTTGTCCATATTAAATTTCATCTGCCATTTTAAAGACCATGCATTTTTTTAAAGATATTCTTGTAGTTTTGCGCAGTCCTCGTCAGATTTAACTACAAGTCAGCGAAATTTATTCGTGTTGTTGTCTACGCCTATATCTATGTCGTTTATGTACATGACAAATAGTAATGGTCCAAGTACTGAGCCTTGGGGTACTCCACTAGTGACGTTACCCCAATCGGATTTAGTGCCATTACTACTGACTCTGTTTCCTGTCCTGTAACCACGCCCTAATCCAGTTTAAATATCTCCTTCAATTCCACGAGCCTCCACTTTACGTATTAGTTTTTCGTGGGGACCCTGTCGAAGACTGCTAAAGTCGAGGTAAACCACACCAAAATCGTGTCCATCAGCCACTGATTCGAAAATATTTGAAAATAATGGCAATAGATTTGTTAAACATGAACATCCACTAGTTAAGCCATGCTGGGAATCATTGATCAATTTATGTTTCTCCAGGTGATTTGGAATTGAGTTTGAAATTATTGCCTCCAGCAATTTGCCTACAACTGATGTTAAACTAATTGGAAGGTAGTTAGAGGATAGTGATCTATCACCCTTTTTGAAAATCGGAATCAAATTCGCTTACCTCCAGTATTCTGGTAATACACCCGTTTTTAATGACATGTTAAACAAGTTTGCTAAGGGCATACTAAGTTCTTCTAACATTCCTTTAATAACCTGGCAAATATCTCATCGGGACCTGGTGACTTATTAAGCTTTAGTTTGTCTATTTCTTTGCTAACATCGTTACTAGTTACTACTATCTCGCTTTATCTATTTTCTTCACTATCTCTGTATATAGTCGGTGTCTCGGGTATCATGGTTAAATTTTTGGTGATGAAAACTGATGAAAAATATCTGTTCATATTATTGCGCATTTCTCCGTCGTTATCAGTTAGTTCACCGGCATCTGACAGTATTGGTGCTACCCCATTCCTAGATAATGGACAAGTTGTCGGCGGAATTTTTTCGTAAGATGGCAGGTCAATGGGCAAAGAAAACGCTTAATTTCACTGTGGTAATGATATTTTTAAATAAATGTCACATGACTGCAAAAAGCTCAGATTGGTTGTGATGTCAATGGTTGGCGCGAGCCGCCGAGCAGGAGCCTGGAGGCAGCCAACTGTAGTGTATGTGTTGTTACCAGCAGAAATACAGGACTTGTGGCCATATACAATGTTGAGATAAACAGGCATACCTTATTTTTAGGATAAAATAAATTACTGCTCAGGTACTGTACTCATCGTGTGTATTTACTTGCTGGGTGCCAAAATGATGCAAAATACCGATAAAGACATCTACTTTTGGTAAATTTCTTTCATCTGCCTTGATGAACCCTGGAAGTAGTTGTCCAACCTTCTCGGCTGATCAGCTCTAAATAAATATTATTATATAATTAATTGTGCTTAACTGTGCAACACAGTAATGTTATATTGAATTTATAAATATTACTAAGCACATTAACTAATTCAATGGATATTAACTGCCCCTACTACAAATTTCATAGTATACAGTAAACATTCCAAACAATATTGGTATTATTTTGGTTTTGGTCATCTGGGGAACCTTAAGATTCTAACTATGGGATTAAGTACTTTAAACAATAAGACACATTATCTCTGCGGGATTTCTGTCGCAAAACATTTTTCGATCGCAAAATAAAATACAGGTCATATGTTAGGTTAGGTTAAGTTAGGTTAGGTCAGGGTATGATGAGTTATAAGGTCAGCTTAACATACATCGGTAAGGGGGGGTAGTAACACAAAACTAGTTATTTCCGATTGAAATGAAGGTCAAAATCGTTCGTAAAACATCGCAAGCCATCAGAAAAAACATAATCTGCATGTCTAAGTATACAGGGATGACCAAAACTTATAACTGACCCAATATAACCTATCTCGACTCTAAACATCCAAATACTTATGGTAGTTAGAGTAAAATTTCACCCATTAATTAATATAAATGATGATATATCCCAATGGATTCTCAAAACAAAGACCAGGCAATGGCATTACTTCTAAATTGACTCGTATCTCCATCTAGTACTGATATACTCTGTAAATGAACTGGAAAAAAAAAGAGAAAGTCTACCAGGACATGACAGCTGAGCTGGAGTGAACATGGGAGTTTGTTACATCCATAAGCAGCTCTTCACGGCACATTTCTTCACTTACGAAATATCCAGGACTTAGACCATAAAAAAACACCCTTACCACTTACCTGAACGTGGCATTTGGGGTCTGAAGAGGCCATCATTTGTAGTACCTCCGACTGCAGCGGTGAGTTTGTTGGAGAACGTTGTCTGCGGGGAAACTAGTGACAACATTGCAAATGGCGGCCCTGTTTTTAGAGAAATAAACTTATCTCTACTATTATAGCAGTACTTTAAACTTTAATTACAAATTATATATACCGTATCAGAGTGGCAGAGTGTATTTCTTGTGTTTACTCAGGTCCCTTCTGTCGTAGAGGTTGTCCCAGTTGTCAATGGATGGGACTAACAATGACTTGCAATACCTGTCAAGATGGCCGTTGACACCACACACACCACACCCTGACCCACACACACACCACACCATGTCCCACACACACACAGCGCACCCTGTCCCACACACACACCACACCCTGACCCACACACACACACCACACCATGTCCCACACACACACAGCGCACCCTGTCCCACACACACACACCACACCCCTGACCCACACACACACTACACCCTGCCCCACACACACACACCCTGTCCCCACACACACCCTGTCCCACACACACTACACCGTCCCACACACACACCACACCCCTGCCCCACACACACACACACTACACCCTGTCCCACACACACTACACCGTCCCACACACACACTACACCCTGCCCCCACACACACACTACACCCTGTCCCACACACACTACACCCTGTCCCACACACACTACACCGTCCCACACACACACTACACCGTCCCACACACACACTACACCCTGTCCCCCCCACACACACATAATACACCCTCTCACACACACACACAATCAAGTGACCCGCTCCCCGATTTCACCATATGTAACTTATCATCTCTGTTCATTGTATATTTTCAGCCTTCGGGCTGACATGTTTTCTTGATAAACCGTTAATTATTATTATTATTATTATTATTATTATTATTATTATTATTATTTTATTATTATTTTATTACACACACACACACAGACACACAATTAGAGGTAAAAACAGTAGGCATGTCTACCATCCAGAGCCGCTTTAAAAAGCAAAGTGGGGTCATGTCTCTAGCTATAACATGTTACCCACTACAGGACTTGAGAACGCCTTGTTGAGAAGTCTGTAGAGACGTAATTTCATTAACTTTATTCTGGGCAAACAGCTCGAGGAGTGTGAGTTGGACACCACCCTAGCTAAGGTCCCTGGTGAGGACGGCGTCACCTACAATATTGTTAGACTACTAAAGCGTGTGCCGGGCAATCCATCATTGGCATTGTACAATATGAGTCATGCTGAAGGCCAACTACCCACATCATGAACCAACAGTATTGTTGTATCAATACCAAAGCCGGGACAGCCTGATGCTTTTCGTCCCATATCACTAGCCAGCTGCCTGGAGACGATGGTTCTTGGCAGACTCTTATATAGAATCAGGGAACACATGTCCCCTAACACACGAGTATATTGGCTTAACCCATGGTAAAGGTGCACACAACTGCATTACTACACTCTTACAGTAACTATGCATGAAAGACAAATATACCGCATTCAATGACCTACAAGCTGTATTTGTTATTGCCAATAAGTAACTTATTTCCTATAAACTTGCTAAAATGAATACAGATCATCTGTTACACTGGATAAGAGGTTACCTCACCAACAGAAGGGCTGCTGCACTATTTCAGTATTACAAAAGTGAAGTTAAAGATATGCAACTTAGTCTCACTTTGTTTATGTTCTAGTGCATGCACTGTTAAAGTCAATCCCAGACAGCCCCAACAGTATTATGATTAGCTATGCACATGACACTTTTGCACATAATAAAAAATCATCGTAAAATGCAAACTACCTTCAACCATGTACACGCAGCCTGTAAGAACCTTGGTTTTCTTACCTCCACTGAGAAAACTAAGGCATTAAATAAACAAGCTAATAACCCAGCCCATCAAAGTTTAAAATCTGTAACAACACCATTAACCATGTCTCCTCTTCATGCCTCCATTCCCTGTACCTCACCTACCATACAACAGCCAATGTACGGATCAACTAAAACTCTTAGAACTGTAGCGGGGTACAGTGCAAGCCACACAATGGTGCTAATATTATTTTTATAATTTTTAAACAATATACCTAGACCACATAAGATCTCTGATTGATCACCACCCACCAGCCTTGGTCCTTTGTGAAGGGAAAGGCATTGACGAACTTGAAAAATGACAAATAAAGTACACACTGTCACACACACAATTGTTATCGCTTCACAATGTAATGAAGAAGTGGCCTTGGGCGCTATCACAGCTGCTTGGGGTGATCATGCTGACCTCTCTTCCTCCCTCCCCTCAGGATAAAGGAGGAACTGACAGCAAGAACAGTGACGGGATTGATGATAAAACCGCAATTGGTACAAACGTGACATTCAAATTAGAAAAAAGAAAGAATAAACTGCAGAACCACGTGTGATCGATCCTCCACAACACCACACGTGTGATCGATCCTCCACAACACCACACGTGTGATCGATCCTCCACAACACCACACGTGTGATCGATCCTCCACAACACCACACGTGTGATCGATCCTCCACAACACCACACGTGTGATCGATCCTCCACAACACCACACGTGTGATCGATCCTCCACAACACCACACGTGTGATCGATCCTCCACAACACCACACGTGTGATCGATCCTCCACAACACCACACGTGTGATCGATCCTCCACAACACCACACGTGTGATCGATCCTCCACAACACCACACGTGTGATCGATCCTCCACAACACCACACGTGTGATCGATCCTGCACAACGCCATCAGTGAGTGAGATCCTTGTCCACGTGTTTGCTGTTGGACATGACAACACTCCCAGTCTACACAACCTACGAGACTTGCCCCTTCCCAACCAATGTAACATTATCAGTGATTCATAATGAACTTGTAAGTTCGCTCCACGTCTATTTTCCTTTTGTACTGAAAGCTTTGTTAACAATCCGTTTCCCAATGTCCCTATGTCTAACATGCCATTTCTGTACACTGTATATCATTAGCTTTTGGCTGCTATATGTTTCAATACATAATCATTTAATATTATTTACACACAGCGTACATGCACCACACACACACAACACATTGCCACACAACGCTGCTGTGACTATCAGTACAATCCGTGTCTTGTTTAAGAGCTCCGAGATCGCAGGTTACAAAGGTATTCTCAGGTAGAATGATGGTTGCGGTGATTTATGTGGACATGAGTACAGTATCTTCACCTTCGCCTCGTCCACAAAGCAATGTCTTCTCTTCCCTTTCTTAACCAGTGTTATTATCTTCTTCCTTTGCGACCTGGCCCGGCCCGTGGCTATCTTTGGGTGGAATCATCCTTCGTATGCACCATGGGTGACAGATTGAATGTAATGTACTGTATCTTCTGATTTTCATATCTTGTCCGAGCAGAAGAGTGGATCATACTCAATGTAGATTTGTGATTGGCAGTGACATATGCTGCCATTGGTCATATTTAATGCGGTATATTATCGTACTATTCATGTTTGGTGCATTCCACACACCGGTGTTGGCTGTGAAACTCACTTCTCTGCAGTGGGTTATGCAGGTTATGTTCCCAGAGCCCCTCCTCCCCGTGCCAGGAGTTTTGGGGAATCAACACTCGCCAGCTGCTAAAGACAATAATGATATTGGAGAAATAGTTGAGGTGACTACAGTGTGTGTGTGGAGCTGAGCTGTATTGTGTGGGGCTACATATGTGACGAGTGAGGCAAGGACTCGCTTATGACGCAGAGGAGCGTGTTGATGCTGGACCAACAATACTGCATCACACTCATCCTTCCTGGCACTGCCTCCTGTCCTTCTGTCTTCGTCTTACACAGTTACTGGACACGTGAGCCCCCTGGCGCGCCCGTCACTCACTAACACCTCTCTTCTTTCTATAAGATCTTAAAGGACAACTCTCGTTCTTTGAGACGACTTCCTGTCATGTGTAGTGGTGGAATGGCCTCGACAGTCCAGTAAGGTTGATGGAAACAGAGTAGCGTGGAACAGCTCGTGTTTATATATGCATATAATTATATAACGCCATCGTGCTACCCCACTAACACCATACAGTACTAACACATTACGTAAACCACTCGCCGCCAGTCTTACAAAAAATCGAAATGCATATCTATACGTCACACTAATTTACTAAAACTATTATAAATACATGAATTGTGCAGCGAGTGTTGCTACAACCTGGCCCCCACCTGGGTGTACACCACACTAACGCTGTAACATGAACTCATGACCATCACTTGATATATTCTTACTCGTAGTTATTAATAATGTGTGTGTGTGTGTGTGTGTGTGTGTGTGTGCACGTTGTTGCCCGTACAAGTGATGATTCTAGATAATTCTCCAGAAACCTTCAGTGGGATCTAACCAACCTTACCTTTGTGTAACTACCCAGGAGGTCGGTTCAGTGCGGTATTTTTATGTTTTAGACACCTTACAGTTAAAACGAGGTCACACTAGTATGTCCTCTTGATCAAAATCGTTAAAACCGTTTCATCTACAGGCAATAAATTGGCAATTTCGTCGACCCAGTGACCGTTTCAGCAACCAAAACAAGCAATGACATCAAAGTACGTAATAACAGCGGCTATCACTGCCTTAAAGGTGCGTTCACGGATGACAAATATCCGCGGGAAATCAATGAGTCCAGCAACTTTGTCTCTCAGAGCAAAAAAAAAAACCTATCGCGGCGACACTTGACAGTCAAGTCAACGCTTCTCACCGTTCGAAAGTTGTTGATTCAGACGATCCTCCGTCGCCCGGAGTGAACTTGGAAATTCTAAAGTATTATTTCAGAATATATCCTTCACAAATTATCCTCATTTATGCCTGATTGTCTTAGTTTGAAATATTTTTTGTATTACATGTATGAAATACAAGCCCAAATTATGAAAGTAGGGTATTGCTAAAAAAAAACGAGACAGCACGACGCAACGAAATGGCGGCGTGGGAATCTGATCTTCAACTCTACATTCTCCAGTAAATATGGATTCTAGGTTATGAGTGGCATCACTATAGGCGTAATAATTCAAGAAACTTAGCCTTGCTCAAGCGATGATAATCACATATTGATTGAGAATCTTCCAGACCGACTTCTTGCAGCAATTGTGGTACACGTCTTGCGGTATTTTCTTGCCAGCCAGGAACGTACCCATGCAGGTTTTTCTTGTGTTTAACCTTCTTTAACTGAAATGCGCGTGTTTTTAAGGCAGTGACAGCCGCTACATTCACGTACAGATGTGTATGTCACTGATTGTTTCGGTTGCTGTTCGATGGATCTTTTACATGTGTAACCACTGGGTCGACGAAATCGCCAATTTACTGGCTGTCGATGATACAATTTCAACGATTTTGATTAACGGGACATACTAGTATGACTGCGCCTTAACGCAGGTTGTGCCAAGTGAATCCTGAGAGATACAGGCTCATTACAGGGGACATGATACAAGTACAGTAGGTTAGCATGGTTACTGCACAGTACTTCCCTCACCTAGGTTCTACAGTCATGTCTTATTTATTCCTGATTTTATTTAACGAGCATTAATGTCTTAATATAGCGGCGGAGTGAAGAAACCGCTCATCTCCTGTCCCAAAGGCCGCTGGTTCCATCCCGGGGTACTCTCAGCTCACCCAGCTGCAAATAAGGATAGCAAGAGAAAACGGACCCAGGAGAAAACGGTCCAAACCAGAACGGCCCCACTCAGACTGTCAACATGACTGCTATCATGCTCAGTTTTGGTTAGGTTAGGTTAAAGTTAGGCCGTTTTGGTCACACGGTGGGGCCGTTTTGGTCACAGGGTGGGGCCGTTTTGGTTAGAGTGGGGCCGTTCTGGTTTAGGCCGTTTTCGACTGGGGCCGTTTTATCTCGAAACCCAAATAAATACCCAACTTTACAATTGAAGAAGTGTAGGAAGTCAAGTGCAGTGTCGGCCACTCCAAGGTTCGGCGTACAGTGTGCCGTATTCATGGTGTCCTTATGTGGCGGTCAAGCGTATGGGACGCACTTTAACCTTTTTTATGATCCCAAGATCTCGTAGAGTTGTGGCAGATTAAAAGAAAATCTCCATCGGTTGAAGAGTAATGAACAACGTTGAAAAACCATTATTGGAGATAGTTTATTAACCCCTTGGGTACAAGGGATCTCTCTCTGCTGAATAAAATCTTGTGGCGTTAGCAAAATTAAATATTTACGTTGGCATTCAGTAGTGAAGGGGTTAACAATATTATTTATCGAAGTCAATGTCACAACAGTCAGCTTAAACTAATTTTATAAGCTCCTGCCACAGCACTGTCAGCTTAAACGGATTATAAAATTTACCGTCACACCACTGTTAGCATAAACGAGTCACTGTCACCTTAAACTGATTACACGGTTTGCCGTTTACCGTTACAGGACTGTCAGCTTAAACTGATTACTCGATTTATCGTTTACCGTTACAGGACCGTTGGCCAACGACTGATGTCGGCTGAACTGAGATAAAATGATGCATGATTAATGTTACATCTACTTGAAGCAATGATTATGTTAGCTAAAGAAACAATAAAGACAACACATGACAGGACATTATTCTTGGTAGTAGCTGTCTGAGGACATGAGAAGTGTAGACTTATCGCATTCTTCAAACTGCTGATACCTGGGGAATATTTAGTGTTACCTGTATTGCCTCAAGATCCTGACTCAAACCTGTAACAAAATCTTAATCCTTAACGTAACTCTAAATAAACTCAACCCCAACTTAACTAAACCTTAACTAAATCAACCTAAACAAACCTAACCTAACTTAAACAAACAAAGCCTAACCTAACCGAAACAAAACTAACCTAATCTAACTTAACCTAAACAAGCCTAACTTAATCTAATCTATTATCACGTTTTTCTACAGGTTCGTGTATGTACAGTCCCCTTCACCAGTGAGTTTACAGGGGCTCATCAAATAAACATTCCACAAATTATTATCTTTGAGGTATTTGTTTTAATGTTGTTTTACTTTGATTCCATAGTGAAGGGGTCTTATACGTAGCTTAAACACGCACCACGAAATTTTAATGGATTATGATAACTACTTTATTATGCAATGAACACATCTGATGGATAATTAAATATTCAGCTCAGTCAAGTAATACTTAACTGTGATTATATATATATAATAATAATAATAATAATAATAATATTAATCATCATCACTGTTAACTTTGATAATTTTACTTCTGTAGTTCCATGAAACAACATATATCTTAATAACGAGGATCCTCACGTTATGTGTAGTTTGGTCCACCTGTACAGTTTACACTCGATGGTGCAACATATACAGTATAATTAGTATCTGTCCCTCGTCGCCTACATGACGCGTGGCAGCGAATCATAACATTATCCTTAAACAGTCGACGTCACGTCCAGGTACAAAGTGGTGCTCTAACGCCACTCACCCTGATTATGACGTCACTCAGGATGATATGACATCATTCAGCGTCTATTTCTGTAGAATAACATTGAAAATTTACCTCGAATAAACATTATCATGCAATGCCATGAGCCAGTTCTCTCTCTCTCTCTCTCTCTCTCTCTCTCTCTCTCTCTCTCTCTCTCTCTCTCTCTATATATATATATATATATATATATATATATATATATATATATATATATATATATATATATATATATATATATATATATATATATATGCAAGTAAATCACTGCAGGTGCGCGTGATCCAGGAATATACTGATAACCACAAGGAAAAAGAAAACACGAAGTTCCCAAGCGCTTTCGTGTAATTCACATCTGTATATATATGCCTTGTTATGTATTTCTCCTTAGTCTGTACTCACCCCTGAAGATGTGAATTACGCGAAAGCACTTGGGAACTTCGTGTTTTCTTTTTCCTTGTGGTTATCAGTATATTCCTGGATCACGCGCACCTGCAGTGATTTACTTGCATATATATATATATATATATGTATATATATATATATATATATATATATATATATATATATATATATATATATATATATATATATATATATATATATATATATATATATATATATATATATATATATATATATATATATATATGACTGGCCAGGGGGTCGTCTTTCCCCGTACACCGTCCCTTTTCCCCCAGAACACAACGATCCACGGCGGCCATTTCCTATGGTCACTAACACAAGCACTTAGGGCACGTCCTTCTCCAAGCTAGGTCAGGTAGCGTCTGAGCTAGTTTGTGATATTCAGTTTGGCTCATGAGTTCACCACTGCCATTTTCAATTTCCCTCTTAACGAAGCTCAAATCACTGACAGTACGTTAAAGTGAGTTGTAAGAGGTTTGTTGTCGAGAGACGGAGATAAACTTGAGAATGAATGATAGGCCTTAATTAAGCTTGAATGATGTAATATCATTTTGGGCTCAAGTAAATGAGGAAAAAACCGAAGTTGGGGAAAAGTCAGTTCCTAATATAGCCTCGTTAGCATCAGCACTCTTATTTTCTGGCGCCTCGGTGGACAGAATATTATCCTAGATGAACGTAGTGCACACCAAGCTCAGAAACAGACTCAATGTCGGTCCTCCATCAACTGATGAACGACTAGAAGCTGAGGAAGAGTTGGTGACGCTGGATTAACATCTCTATTATACGTCTCCCACATACAGTATAATATAATGAGCACACCGTCTGTTAAAAACATTATTCAAACTAATGTTTACTATTGTTATACACGAAAACATTTTGTGGGAATTTAGATATTATTCGTGGGAATTTGAAGGGGAAAATTGGGTAAGTAAACAGGAATTATATTGTTTGAGAAGTGGCAACACTTATTTATTGTTACCCTTGGGCAGAGGGTTACAACAGCGGGTACACTAAACAGCGCGTGTTTATCGTGGAAAATATTTTTTACCTTAAAATTTTGCAAAGGTTGACAAGAGGAGTTGCAACATAAATTTCATGATAAACATTGCAGGAGCCACACACTGTGTGACCATACATCAAACACTAAAAAACACTGGTTAATGCATCACAATGAGTGGCCACCACACATTGCACCACACACGCTACACCAACCACACACTACACCAATACCACACCACACCAGACCACACAAACACACTACACCAACACTGCACCGTACTACAGAATGGATATAGAATCCCTAGAAAGAATTCAGAGGAGAATGACAAGACTAATACCGGCCATTAAGAACCTTGAGTACAGAGACAGATTAAAGCATCTTAATGTGCACTCCCTCGAGAGACGTAGTGAGGGGCGATATGATAGGTGTATAAATGGAAGTCAGGGCGAAAAAAAAGGTGATTATAACAAAGGTACTCAAACTATCCAACCAGAGCGGTAGTTGCCACAGTCTGACCGGTTCCCCTTGTTCTTATAAATATTGACGATGGAGGCCTCTTTAAGAGCTTGGGGGATTTCTTCTTTCTCTCATATATTCCCTAGGAGAGAGTGGAGACGGCTAGTAAGCAGAGGTCCTCCTGTTTTATACACCTCGGCTGGGACTCCATCAGGCCCTGAGGCTTTGTTATTCTTCATCGGTTTGATGGCAGTAGCTGCCTCATCAAGGGATGGAGGATAGCTGAGGTGGGTCAGCTCTGGATGTTGAGGGACCTGCTGGGTAGTCAGGACATCTACATTGGTGTTATAATTGAGTCGCGAATGGTAGTGCTCTTTCCAGCAGTGAAGGATGCCTTCTTCGTCTTTAATTAGGGAGTTACCATCGGATGAGCGGAGGGGGGCTGCACCATGAGTGATTGGTCAACATAATATTTTAGTGGAATTAAAAAATTTGCGCATCTTGTGCTGATCTGCAAGTTTTTTTGCATTTCACACACTTTAGTTTTCAACCATTCGTTCTTTGGATTGCAAAGTTCGAGCTGAGCCACCGCTTGCTTCTTGTGGAAGAAATCAGCTTCAAATGTTTGATCCGAGACTGAGAGTTATTCTGATAGTCAGTTAAAGCAGCACATTTGTCATCGACGAGTACGTTGATTTCTAGGCCACTTTTATCAAATTAGCCCTGGTGTATTCTTTCGATCTGGCCGAGGGTCTCTCTGCAGGTTTTTGTCATGACAGTGTTGAGAATATCCCATTCGGCACTGGGATTTGGGTTCTTTGTTGTCGGGATGTTTGTCAGCCCATATTGGAGCTGCTCTCTCAAAGCATGTACTATTGCTGGATCCTCCAGACGCTTAGTGTTAAAACCACTTTTGGAGGCTTGTTGCCTTCGCCGTTTTGGGGCGATGTGAAGTGGGAGTTTGGCTCTGACGAGCCGATGATCAGTGTCACAGTGGTCTGAGCCACGCTTGGCTCGGGTGATGAGGACATCTCTGCGATCTCTTTCTCTGACAATGATGCAGTCAATGAGATGCCTGTGTTTGGATCGTGGGTGTTGCCACGAACCCTTGAACTTGATGGCCTGCCTAAACAATGTGTTGGTGATATTGAGGTTATTTTCAGCACACTTGCTGAAGAGGAGTAGGCTGTTGGGATTACAATTGCCTTTTCCGTTTCTCCCTATGAATCCCTGCTATATTTCAGCATCTCTTCCAACTCTGGCAGTGAAGTCGACTAGGAGCGCAACTTTATCTTCTCTGAGGATAGAGGTTAGCACTCTGTGCAGAGTTGTGACTAGAGACTCCTGGCAGTCATCTCTGCCTGTCCCCGTCACCACTAGTCTTTTGCCAAAGGACTTCGGGGGTATAGGAATATAGGCTGCAGCCACACATCTTGGCTCTCCCTTTTCCTGATCCAGTGGTGCAAGCAGGTGCAACGACTGGGGAAAGTAAGAATTGCAATGGACTGCCGATAGCCCAGTTTGTTGGTTTTCGCCTCAGTAGCCTGTCCATCTTACATTGCCTTCATCGGCCGGTGTAGTCGTTGGGTTCCCATGTTGGTCACCTCTTCCGCCGTTGGGGTCTTACTGGAGCTCTGTAAACATGTCTGCCTGTTGTAGAGCTCCACCGCAGATTTTTCGTTAGGTGACACAGCAGGAGTCTTGATGGTGAGGAGGCTGTGTACTGGCAGGGGGAGATTTATGCATGTTGTTTCCCTGTTCGCCAAGAGGGCTAGTCAGCGGCGGTAACTGAAAGCAAGAGGAAGCAAGCAGTGCTTGCACTTTAACATTAACATAATGCTGCCACACTAGACGCATTACACCACCCTGTGCACACACACACACACACAATACAGCGCCCTCCATACCCACAAACAACGCCCTCCATACGTCATTCGCACACACACACACACACACACGCACAATACAGCGCCCTCCATACCCACAAACAACGCCCTCCATACGTCATTCGCACACACACACACACACACACACATACACACACACACACACACATACACACGCACACAATACAGCGCCCTCCACACACACAGTTTCACCATCACCATGAGACCACATTCACTTCCCTTCATATCTGGCGTCAAGCACACCTTTATGTAAACGCGCCCGTGTGTGTGTGTGTGTGTGTGGTGTGTGTGTGTGTTGTGTGTGTATCCTTGTCAACAGCCAATATAAAAAAAATTTATCAACACATTAACTTGGTGAGGACCATTACCTGACCAATAAGGACCACCACATTACCTGACCAATAAGGACCACCGCATTACCTGACCAATAAGGACCACCGCATTACCTGACCAATAAGGACCACCACATTACCTGACCAATAAGGACCACCACATTACCTGACCAATAGGACCACCACATTACCTGACCAATAAGGACCACCACATTACCTGACCAATAAGGACCACCACATTACCTGACCAATGAGGACCACCATTACCCTGACCAATAAGGACCACCGCATTACCTGACCAATAAGGACCACCACATTACCTGACCAATAAGGACCACCACATTACCTGACCAATAAGGACCACCACATTACCTGACCAATAAGGACCACCACATTACCTGACCAATAAGGACCACCACATTACCTGACCAATAAGGACCACCACATTACCTGACCAATAAGGACCACCCATTACCTGACCAATAAGGACCACCACATTACCTGACATAGGACCACCGCATTACCTGACCAATAAGGATCACCACATTACCTGACCAATAAGGACCACCGCATTACCTGACCAATAAGGACCACCACATTACCTGACCAATAAGACCACCACATTACCTGACCAATAAGGACCACCACATTACCTGACCAATAGGACCACCACATTACCTGACCAATAAGACCACCACATTACCTGACCAATAAGGACCACCACATTACCTGACCAATAAGGACCACCACATTACCTGACCAATAGGACCACCACATTACCTGACCAATAAGGACCACCACATTACCTGACCAATAAGGACCACCACATTACCTGACCAATAAGGACACCACATTACGACCAACAAGGACCACCGCATTACCTGACCAATAAGGACCACCACATTACCTGACCAATAAGGACCACCGCATTACCTGACCAATAAAGACCACCACATTACCTGACCAATAAGGACCACCGCATTACCTGACCAATAAAGACCACCACACACCTTCACATATACACAAGCCGTGGCTCGTGCTGCTGATCGTCATCCTGTTAGTGGAAATTTTATTTTAGATTAAAAAAATATATATATATATATATATATATATATATATATATATATATATATATATATATATAATCAATATTGACAGTTGACGACGGGGTGCTTTGTATCTGGTGGTCAGCGGTTAGCGTTCCCGGTCACAGTCATAGGCTTGTGGCGTGGGTTCAATCTGCGGGTTGAGGTGTTGATTGTATGTAGATATCGTTTTATTGGGCTAATGAAATATAAATGGATCTCGTGTTTCGAAGCGGATTTGGTAAACGTTACTTGACCACCTAAGGATACGGGTGGTCCCATTAGAGGTTCACGGTGTAAGCTCGTTGAACAGGCTTTGTGTGAAATATAACAAAGTCTAGGACTGCTTTTAGTATCCTGGTGGTCGGGTTGGCGGTCCATCTGGGGCGTGGGTTCTGGCGGGTTGAGTGTTGATTGTATGTAGAAGTCCGGTGTTTATGTAATATATATATATATATATATATATATATGATTTTTCATTTTGGCTCAAGACTGACTGACTAGTGTAACTGATATTTATTGTGGTGGGGGCGAGGGACCTAGGTAAGGCTACTGGTGTACTAACAGTGTCGTCATCACTCCGGTCATCCTCATACTAGAAATTATTACAACGCTCAGGTGCCGCGATGCTTAGTGAGGGGCCGTGTATGACGGTGGGTACGCTCGATGCGGGGCCGAGAGATCTCGTGACCACCCCGCACTGTGCCCATCGTCCACACTGCCCTCAGCCACAGCATCGTCTGCACGCGCCTCACATCACCTCCTAGTGCCCTGCCATGCCTCACAGGGCACCACGCCACTTTGACTCTGAGCGGTCCAAGATATCAGAGGCACTCTATAACTCACTCAGCATCATCTACCAAGTATCATCCACTTGAGATAATACGGTGGTAGCGGAGACGCAGCATGGAGGGCCTTGCCACCCCAACTCTCCGCGGTCATCATTACCAAGTAGTGTTATTATAATTATCACGAGTAGTGTGAGAGATAAAGCAGCAGCTGGTGAGAGAGAAGTGTGGCTCACCTGTACACACACCTGTCCTTCCCTCAGGTAAGTCTTAACACCACCACCTCTTACTCTTCGCATCCACCATTTTCTCAGGTGTTCCCTCACAGGTGATGAAGTACTGTGGTAACACGGACTGTGTTCACAGATACGTCTTGCCTGCTACTCTCTAAAGAACCTTACCTATTGGCAAATAATGGTGACGACGTCTTGGTCGCCCATGGAAAGACAAATTCTTATATAAGAACGTAAGAGTGGAGGAAACTGCAGCGGGCCTATTAGCCATACTGGGCAGTCCGTTTTACACCCAACCCCTATCGCTCATATATCCAACCAACCTATATTTGAAGCTATCCCACCTTCCGCAATATACTGTATGTCTGAGACGAGACCATTTTTTGTTTATACTGAGTTTTCCTCATTCCACGATAACACCACCAGTTGTAGTATATATTACGCTGATCTTATACAAGTGATTTATCAAGCGGTGGGAAGGTTGATATAGAAATCCGACTGTGAGAAAGATTTAGGAGTAATGATGAGTAGGAATCTTAAACCAAGTCAACATGTGTATTTGCTCGAAACAAGGCTAACAAAGTACTTGGGTTCATACAAAAGAGGTTATCCTAAAACTAAATCTTGCGCTTGTGAGACCTCACTTGGATTATGCAGTTCAGTTCTGGTCACCGTACTACAGAATGGATATAGAATCCCTAGAAAGACTAATCCCGGGCATTAGGAACCTTGAGTACAGAAACAGGTTAAAGCAACTTATCTGTACTCCCTCGAGAGTCGTAGAGTGAGGGGCGATATGATCGAGGTGTATAAATGGAAGTCAGGGCTAGACAAAGGTGATATAACAAAGGTAATCAAAATTATGCAACCGGGAGCGAACTCGTAGCAATGGTTTTAAATTAGATATATTTAGATATAGGGACGAGATAGGTAAACACTGGTTTGAAAATAGAGTAGTGGACAGGTGGAACAAATTACCAAATATCATCATTATTTCGAACACGATAGATAGCTTCAAACAGAGGTTGGATAAATATATGAGCGATAGGGGTTGGGTGTAAACAGGACTGCCCAGTATGGGCCAACAGGGCCGCTGCAGTTTCCTCCATTCTTATGTTGGTATGTACTCATATGCTGCATAACACGGTACGTCGGCACCTGTTCCTAATGTATCCAGCCTCACTCGCGTATATTATGGACCATCGTCCTTCCGTACATCATCACATCTAGTATACAGGGCGTCCTCAAGTATCTGTCTATTTGTCGAAATAATAGTAATTTAGATTTTTGTTGCAGGTAATTGATGATGAATGTACATGACCGTGTGACGGTAGTAACACTATCCGAGGAGGACGTACACCACCCCGATGAAGGTTTTTCACATCACTGGACTGGGTGTAGTAGAAACAGGCTCTGGGCAGTTCCATTTCCGGATTTAACACATTTATTTTTTGCAAGGAACTGCATCAAGTTAAATGTGTACCCGAAAAGTGTTGAGGATGTTTCATGCAACAATAAATAAAATGTGTTAAATCATCGGGGTGGTGTACGTCCCTCCTTCGGATAGTGTTACTACCGTCACACGGTCATGTACATTCATCATCAATTACCTGCAACAAAAATCTAAATTACTATTATTTCGACAAATAGACAGATACTTGAGGACGCCCTGTATAATATAACGAGCAGTTCTACAGTCAGCATTTTTATTAGTCATACAAAATATGACCTGAAGCAAGCAATTATTGGTGCTACCAGAGCTGTTATGATGGAAGGGGGTTTGTGGCTCATTCTCTGGGGCGGGTAGTGGCTCCCTCTGTGGGGCGGGTAATGGCTTGATCTCAGGGCGGGTAGTGGCTCGATCTCCGGGGCGGGTAGTGGCTCCCTCTCCAGGGCGGGTAGTGGCTTACTCTCCGGGCAGTGGCTCACTCTCTGGCGCGGGTAGTGGCTCGATCTCCAGGGCGGGTATGCCCTCTTTGGGGCGGGTAGTACCCCTGTTTACGGGGCGGTTAGTGGCGGGTCGCTGGGTTTGGATGAAGGGTGTTTGTGTGGCGCATAAAAAGATGACAATAGTGCATGACCAGCAGTAGTGGTGTTCCCTCTGCTGCCACCTTACAACCAGCCCTTGCTGCCGCACAACCAGCCCTTGCCACCCCTCACAACCAGCCCTTGCTGCCACCCTTACAACCAGCCCCTTGCCGCCTTACAACCAGCCCTTGCGCCACCCCTTTCAACAGCCCTTGCTGCCACCCCTTACAACCAGCCCTTGCCTTACCCTTACAACCAGCCCTTGCTGCCACCCCTTACAACCAGCCCTTGCTGCACACCCTTACAACCAGCCCTTGCTGCCACCCCTTACAACCAGCCCTTGCTGCCACCCCTTTCAACCAGCCCTTGCTGCCACCCCTTACAACCAGCCCTTGCTGCCACCCCTCACAACCAGCCCTTCTGTCACCCACAACCAGCCCTTACTGCCACCCCTGCTGCCACCCCTTACAACCATCCCAGCTGCCGCCCTTACAACCAGCCCTTGCTACCACCTCTGCTGCCACCCCTTACAAGCAGCCCTGCTACCCTGCTTGCTACCCTTACAAGCAGCCTTGCTACCACCCTGCTGCCACCCCTTACAACCATCCCAGCTGCCGCCCTTACAACCAGCCCTTGCTACCACCTCTGCTGCCACCCCTTACAAGCGCCCTTGCTACCACCCCTTGCCACCCCTTACAACCAGCCCTTGCTACCACCCCTGCTGCCACCCCTTACAACCAGCCCTTGCTACCACCCCTGCTGCCACCCACAACCATCAGCTGCCGCCCTTACAACCAGCCTTTGCTACCACCCCTGCTGCCACCCCTTACAACCAGCCCTTGCTACCACCCCTGCTGCCACCCCTTACAACCAGCCCTTGCTACCACCCCTGCCACACCCCACCACCACACTCTTATTTCATCCTAAAGTTTTAACTTCTTGTTTCGGTGGTGCCAGGTCATACCTTGCCGTTGTTGTTGAGTAACTACTAGAAGAGACTCCCACTGTTATGTAGAGTCTTCAGAACCTTTTCCAGCGAACACAGCTGCAGGAGGTTTAAATTTAAGCGTTAAAATGTAAATTATTATCGTTGATGGATAACTTATGTAGATTATCGCAATATATACTTCAACTGTCACCTTAATAAGTCCTCAACTTCTTAACTGCAGTCAGTAGTTGTAGAAATAAACAAAGACTGTATTTTCTCTGCCATCTCGTTGTGTTAGTAATATATATATATATATATATATATATATATATATTTTATATATATATATATATATATATATATATATATATATATATATATATATATATATGACAAGGACCACTCAAACAACCATTGACGCTTTGTTCACTGACTACTGGCCATCTCTTCAACATTATTTTTACGTTACGAATCACTACCGCTGGCGACCAACACCTGCTGAGTCACTCGTCCATGAATGAGTCATTTTTGTTATTATTTTAACTCCTGTGAACATCATCCATATATCAGTATCATGTTATCACTATTATGTACACATTAATGATATATCAACAACGAGTCTTTACTATTATGAACACGTTATTGATATATCAACAACGGGTCAACACCATTATGTACACGTTATCTATATATCAACGAGTCTTCACTATTATGAACACGTTATCGATATATCAACGACGGATCATCACTTGCTAATTCACCGAGCAACAGACCACCTCAGCCATACAGTACTACAGATTATCTTCCTGAGATATATGTGGGATTTTAGCCAACACCTCATAGGCCAATGTCTCCCCTTACATATTGATACAACCTGCCCAAAACCCTGCCCTAATATCACCCTGGGCGTGGCTACCCATCAGTCATCGTGGGGAGGCATTTCATCATCATGTCGGGGCGTCCTCAAGTCTCTGAGGATGAATAATTTAGGTGGCATCCTCCGTGTGATGCAGGAGAGACCCCGGCGGTCGGTACATTATGGAGGCGACCTGCCTTATATGTCACCCCAGACCCCATCAGCCCAGCGCACCAGATTTCTATTCTTCTTGTTTGTTCACTTGTTTGTACCTCATTCCAGATTGTCTGTCTATGCTTTCGTCAGTTTGTTTTTCCTTCCGTCAGTTGGTTCCTCCTTCCGTCTATTCGTCTAGCCTCCTCTGTTTCTCACTCCGACTGTTCGTCTAGGTTTCCGTCCTTTCATCAGTTTGTTCCTCATTCCGTCTCTACACCTATCCTTCCGTCTGTTCGTCTATCCTGACAGGTTCTTGTAGAACACGTCACCTGACAGGTTCTTGTAGAAAACGTCACCTGACAGGTTCTTGTAGAACACGTCACCTGACAGGTTCTTGTAGAACACGTCACCTGACAGGTTCTTGTAGAACACGTCACCTGACAGGTTCTTGTAGAACACGTCACCTGACAGGTTCTTGTAGAACACGTCACCTGACAGGTTCTTGTAGAAAACGTCACCTGACAGGTTCTTGTAGAACACGTCACCTGACAGGTTCTTGTAGAACACGTCACCTGACAGGTTCTTGTAGAACACGTCACCTGACAGGTTCTTGTAGAACACGTCACCTGACAGGTTCTTGTGAACACGTCACCTGACAGGTTCTTGTAGAACACGTCACCTGACAGGTTCTTGAAGTACACGTCTGACGGTTCTTGTAGACACGTCACCTGACGGTTCTGACGTCACCGGACAGGTTCTTGTAGAACACGTCACCTGACAGGTTCTTGTAGTACACGTCACCTGACAGGTTCTTGTAGAACACATCACCTGACAGGATCTTGTAGTACACGTCACCGGACGGGTTCTTGTAGTACCGTCACCTGACAGGTTCTTTAGTACACGTCACCTGACAGGTTCTTGTAGAACACGTCACCCGACAGGTTCTTGTAGTACACGTCACCTGACAGGTTCTTGTAGAAAACGTCACCTGACAGGTTCTTGTAGAACACGTCACTGACGGGTTCTTGTAGAACACCCGACAGGTTCTTGTAGTACACGTCATCTGACAGGTTCTTGTAGAACACGTCACCTGACAGGTTCTTGTAGTACACGTCACCTGACAGGTTCTTGTAGTACACGTCACCTGACAGGTTCTTGTAGAACACGTCACCTGACAGGTTCTTGTAGTACACGTCACCTGACAGGTTCTTGTAGTACACGTCACCCGACAGGTTCTTGTAGTACACGTCACCTGACAGGTTCTTGCAGTACACGTCACCTGACACTGACGGGTGGCTGAACACACTACAGACAGGTGCGGTATATTTAACTCCCGGAGAGTTTTCTGTATATTACGTTAACGACAACAGTACTTTTGAGCTGATCATAAAACAAAGGAACATCGGCGGAGTTAGAATACATAAAACAAAGGAACATCGGCGGAGTTAGAATACATAAAACAAAGGAACATCGGCGGAGTTAGAATACATAAATCAAAGGACCATCGGCGGAGCCTCAATTCACAAGGTTACTACACCAGAGTGGCCAGGTGTTCAAATGACAGGTATGAAGAAAAACTCCTGTATGTATTTCAAGTGTTTTAATGAGATTTCAAATGTTCTTTCCAAACTCATAGCGCTTCAGTCTTCACCTCTTAATGGAAAGATGATGACATTTACGTGATACCAAAGAAAATTACTATATCGGACCCTTCCTCTCCTCAGTCCACCAGCAGTAGTTCAGGACATCAGACCCTTCCCTCACTCCTCAGTCCACCAGCAGTAGTTCAGGACATCAGACCCTTCCCTCACCTCCAGTTCACCAGCAGTAGTTCAGGACATCAGACCCTTCCCTCACTCACTCAGTCCACCAGCAGTAGTTCAGGACATCAGGACCCTTCCCTCACTCCTCAGTCCACCAGCAGTAGTTCAGGACATGGACCCTTCCTCACTCCTCAGTCCACCAGCAGTAGTTCAGGACATCAGACCCTTCCCTCACTCCTCCAGTCCACCAGCAGTAGTTCAGGACATCAGACCCTTCCCTCCTCCTCAGTATCCTGGCAGTAGTTCAGGACATCAACCCTTCCCTCACACTCAGTCCCAGCAGTAGTTCAGGACATCAGACCCTTCCCTCACTCTCAGTCCACCAGCAGTAGTTCAGGACATCAGACCCTCCCCACCTCAGTCCACCAGCAGTAGTTCAGGACATCAGACCCTTCCCTCCTCCTCAGTTCACCAGCAGTAGTTCAGGACATCAGACCCTTCCCTCCTCAGTCCACCAGCAGTAGTTCAGGACATCAGACCCTTCCCTCACACTCAGTCCACCAGCAGTAGTTCGGACATCAGACCTTCCCTCACTCCTCAGTTCACCAGCAGTAGTTCAGGACATCAGACCCTTCCCTCACTCCTCAGTCCACCAGCAGTAGTTCAGGACATCAGACCCTCCTCACTCCTCAGTCCACCAGCAGTAGTTCGGACATCAGACCCTTCCCTCACTCCTCAGTTCACCAGCAGTAGTTCAGACATCAGACCCTTCCCTCACTCCTCAGTTCACCAGCAGTAGTTCAGGACATCAGACCCTTCCCTCACTCCTCAGTCCACCAGCAGTAGTTCAGGACATCAGACCCTTCCTCACACTCAGTCCACCAGCAGTAGTTCAGGACATCAGACCCTTCCTCCTCCACTCAGTCCACCAGCAGTAGTTCAGGACATCAGCCCTTCCCCCACACTCAGTCCACCAGCAGTAGTTCAGGACATCAGACCCTTCCCTCACACTCAGTCCACCAGCAGTAGTTCAGGACATCCAGACCCTTCCCTCACTCCTCAGTTCACCAGCAGTAGTTCAGGACAGACCCTTCCCTCCTCCTCAGTCCACCAGCAGTAGTTCAGGACATCAGACCCTTCCCTCACCTCAGTCCACCAGCAGTAGTTCAGGACATCAGACCCTTCCTCACACTCAGTCCACCAGCAGTAGTTCAGGACATCAGACCCTTCCTCACTCCTCAGTTCACCAGCAGTAGTTCAGGACATCAGACCCTTCCTTCCTCCTCAGTCCACCAGCAGTAGTTCAGGACATCAGACCCTTCCTTCACTCCTCAGTCCACCAGCAGTAGTTCAGGACATCAGACCCCTCCTTCACTCCTCAGTCCACCAGCAGTAGTTCAGGACATCAGACCCTTCCTCCTCCTGTTCAACCAGCAGTAGTTCAGGACATCAGACCCTTCTTCACTCCTCAGTCCACCAGCAGTAGTTCAGGACATCAGACCCTTCCTTCACTCCTCAGTCCACCAGCAGTAGTTCAGGACATCAGACCCTTCCCTCACCTCAGTTCACCAGCAGTAGTTCAGGACATCAGACCCTTCCCACACACTCAGTTCACCAGCAGTAGTTCAGGACATCAGACCCTTCCTTCACTCCCTCAGTCCACCAGCAGTAGTTCAGGACATCAGACCCTTCCTTCACTCCCTCAGTCCACCAGCAGTAGTTCAGGACATCAGACCCTTCCTTCACTCCTCAGTCCACCAGCAGTAGTTCAGGACATCAGACCCTTCCCTTCACTCCTCAGTCCACCAGCAGTAGTTCAGCATCAGACCCTTCCCTCCTCCTCAGTTCACCAGCAGTAGTTCAGGACATCAGACCCTTCCTCACACTCAGTCCACCAGCAGTAGTTCAGGACATCAGACCTTCCCTCACTCCTCAGTTCACCAGCAGTAGTTCAGGACATCAGACCCTCCCCACACTCTCAGTTCACCAGCAGTAGTTCAGGACATCAGACCCTTCCCACACACTCAGTTCACCAGCAGTAGTTCAGGACATCAGACCCTTCCCTCACACTCAGAGTTCACCAGCAGTAGTTCAGGACATCAGACCCTTCCCTCACTCTCAGTTCACCAGCAGTAGTTCAGGACATCAGACCCTTCCCTCCTCCTCAGTCCACCAGCAGTAGTTCAGGACATCAGACCCTTCCCTCACACTCAGTCCACCAGCAGTAGTTCAGGACATCAGACCCTTCCCTCACACTCAGTCCACCAGCAGTAGTTCAGGACATCAGACCCTTCCCTCACCTCAGTCCACCAGCAGTAGTTCAGGACATCAGACCCTTCCCTCACACTCAGTCCACCAGCAGTAGTTCAGGATCAGACCCTTCCCTCCTCAGTCCACCAGCAGTAGTTCAGGACATCAGACCCTTCCCTCCACTCAGTCCACCAGCAGTAGTTCAGGACATCAGACCCTTCCCTCACACTCAGTCCACCAGCAGTAGTTCAGGACATCAGACCCTTCCCTCACACTCAGTCCACCAGCAGTAGTTCAGGACATCTCCAGAACATTTGACAGAGTTGGTCTTGGATCATAGTGAAAATGCCTCCCTTAATGCCTTTGTCCCTTAATCCCTTTAATTTCGTCTTTTTTATCCGACCGCAGTGTGTCCGTAGATCTGGAGCGTCTGTACCACTGTTTTTGTGGCTTACCTTAATCAATAAACAATTATCTCTCAGTGACAATCAACTCAATTCACTCATCAGCAGATGACTCACCCCTCAGGCTCCTTCACCTGACTCACTCTGCCTCACAAGATAAAATATTTAATGGCACACAATAAACATCCTCATCTCTACAGGAAGACCTCACACGTATACCTCAGTGGAATATATCCAACTTGTCTCCCTTTAATACTGATAAAACAAAATACCTAATGATTAAAATGTCTCACAATTCAACAAATTTTGATGATACCATCACCCAAAATGACGATTTTATCCATCACCCTAACAAGACAAACTTTCGTCAATCTTTCGATAAAATGTATACTACTGAAGCTTGGGCTCATGTTCAGGGTCAGGCTCTACTTTACTGACGAACAGCCGGCAGCCGTATGCACTACAGTATACAGTTTACAGCACTCCCAGATGACTTTTGTGGCAAGATACATCCGCAGATTTATCACACACTTCCTCTGTTCTATAGATAATCTCACAGTCAGTGTCCCGGAGAACTAGACATGGCCATAACCTCGTACCCATCATCAGGGAGGGTCTAAATCTTTTTTTCTGTTAACATTCCGACTTGTAGAACATTTGTCAAAACAAAATTCTTAATACCCCGAACCAGCACTACCTGTCACACTGTTCCATACAACCTCAAGTGTTGAGCAAGGTGACGCCTTGTTGAATACATGTGAGAGTGACACTTATCTCTCTCTCTCTCTCTCTCTCTCTCTCTCTCTCTCTCTCCTTAACCTTTTATGTGATAAAGAAAGTCCTGAAGGCTTCTAAACATAAACTTAGTGTTGTGTATCTTATCAATAGGGCGAGGCTAATTTGTGTTAGGCGGAGGCACATAAGGCAGTGTGAGGTGAGGTGTACAACACAATCCTCCTGACGCTGGTGTACTACACAAGTGTTAGGTGTCAGGTGAAGGTGTGTAGTGCTTATAAAGTGTCAGACGAATGTGTGTTGTTGATAACACCGGTGTCAGGTGGTGACGAGGGTAACACTAACACCATCACAGTAAATCTAAAGGTTTAATCAAGGATACAAAATGACACAAATTATTTCAAAATAAGAGACGTCAAAACGACGTCACCCCGATACACCAAACAATACAAGTGCAAACAATTGCCGGAAATACTGTGAACGTCTCCTAGTGTTTCTGCTGGGTTTTACGTGACAATTTTGTTAATTTTAAAAGAGTTGAGTATTATTACCAGAACAAGTGAGCTACTTTCACTATGCCAGATGTTTAATTCATTAGTTACGTTCGAACTCTTCAAGGTGCGACAACCTAGTGGATACTGCACTCGCCTTCTCTTCTAAGAGTCACCGATTCGATCCCAGGACATCCCCAATCCACTCAATTGTAAAGGAGGACCTACTGTAGATTAACAGTTGGAGAAGCAATGGCAGTCAAGTGTAGTGCCGGCCGCCATGCACACCAATGGCTTAGTAGTATAGAGTGAGTTGTATCTACAGTACACTGTGTTCTGAGGGACTAGATATTTGAGGAGTAACACGTGAAGAACTGAAAGTCCGGAGATTCGACCGTAACTCGTTCCGGAAAATGCTGTCGAACTTCGAACTGTGGAATGTCGGACTAATTTCCCAGATAGGAAATAATGTAATTACGATTGATGCATTCTCGATTACTACTCAGACATCGAACAATGGAGGCCTGTGATTGACTACTCTCAATCCACCTTATTATATCGAATATTATCTAATAACACTGGCTTATATGAGCTCTCATTTTAGCACCATCAACAGTATCACACTTCTCTTATTACTGGCCATGATGAACACAGTGGATGACGTAGGTTTATGGGAGAAATTTTGCAATATAAAAGTCAATTTACACTACACTAACTTTGTAAACACCGCCAATTTGGTGAGTTTGCCCGGTTGACGCTAAGGCAACAGATAGGAATTTAAACTGCTCGAAAAGGTGAGATGGACGAACCTCCACCCCTGGTTAACACGTGATACACCCCCACCCCTGGTTAACGTGATACCCCCACCCCTGGTTAACACGTGATACACCCTCCCACCCTGGTTAACACGTGATACACCCCTCCACCCCTGGTTAACGTGATACACCCTCCATCCCTGGTTAACACGTGATACACCCCCACCCCTGGTTAACACGTGATACACCCCCTCACCCTGGTTAACACGTGATACACCCCTCCCCACCCCTGGTTAACACGTGATACACCCCACCCTGGTTAACACGATACACCCCCACCCCTGGTTAACACGTGATACACCCCTCCCCACCCCTGGTTAACACGTGATACACCCCTCACCCTGGTTAACGTGATACACCCCCCCCACCCTGGTTACGTGATACACTGGTTAACGTGATACACCCTCCCACCCCTGGTTAACACGTATACCCCTCCCCACCCCTGGTTAACACGTGATACACCCCCTCACCCCTGGTTAACACGTGATACACCCCCTCCCCCCCTGGTTAACTCTGATACACCCCCTCCCCACCCTGGTTAACACGTGATACCCCTCCCACCCCTGGTTAACACGTGATACACCCCTCCCACCCCTGGTTAACACGATACACCCCCACCCCTGGTTAACACGTGATACACCCCACCCCTGGTTACACGTGATACACCCCCACCCCTGGTTAACACGTGATACACCCCTCCCCTACCCCTGGTAACACGTGATACACCCCCTCACCCCTGGTTAACACGTGATACACCCTCCCCACCCCTGGTTAACACGTGATACACCCCTCCCCACCCCTGGTTAACACGTGATACACCCCCACCCTGGTTACACGATACACCCCCCCACCCCTGGTTAACACGTGATACACCCCCACCCCTGGTTAACACGTGATACACCTCCCCCACCCCTGGTTAACACGTGATACACCCTCACCCCCTGGTTAACACGTGATACACCCCTCCCCACCCCTGGTTAACACGTGATACACCCTCCCCACCCCTGGTTAACACGTGATACACCCTCCCCTCACCCTGGTTAACACGTGATACACCCTCACCCTGGTTAACGTGATACACCTCCCCACCCTGGAACAGATACACCTCACCCCTGGTTAACGTGATACACCCCCCCCACCCTGTAACACGTGATACACCCTCCCCACCCCTGGTTAACACGTGATACACCCCTCACCCCTGGTTAACACGTGATACACCCTCCCCACCCCTGGTTAACACGTGATACACCCTCCCACCCCTGGTTAACACGTGATACACCCCCACCCCTGGTTAACACGTGATACACCCCCACCCTGGTTAACACGTGATACACCCCCCACCCCTGGTTAACACGTGATACACCCTCCCACCCCTGGTTAACACGTGATACACCCTCCCCACCCTGGTTAACACGTGATACACCCTCCCACCCTGGTTAACACGTGATACACTCTCACCCCTGGTTAACACGTGATACACCCTCCCACCCCTGGTTAACACGTGATACACCCTCCCCACCCTGGTTAACACGTGATACACCCCCACCCTGGTTAACACGTGATACACCCCCACCCCTGGTTAACACGTGATACACCCCCACCCCTGGTTAACACGTGATACACCCTCCCCACCCCTGGTTAACACGTGATACACCCCCACCCTGGTTAACACGTGATACACCCCACCCCTGGTTAACACGTGATACACCCCCCACCCCTGGTTAACACGTGATACACCCCACCCCTGGTTAACACGTGATACACCCCTCCCCACCCTGGTTAACACGTGATACACCCTCCCACCCCTGGTTAACACGATACACCCCTCACCCTGGTTAATACGTGATACACCCTCCCTCACCCCTGGTTAACACGTGATACACCCTCCCCACCCCTGGTTAACACGTGATACACCCCCACCCCTGGTTAACACGTGATACACCCCACCCCTGGTTAACACGTGATACCCCACTGGTAACGTGATACACCCCCCACCCCTGGTTAACACGTGATACACCCCACCCTGGTTAACACGTGATACACCCCACCCCTGGTTAACACGTGATACACCCCCACCCTGGTTAACACGTGATACACCCCTGCAGGCCGACGAGAAGGGCTGCTTAATATACGCCACACAGCAGAACACCAGGTATATTGACACTCTTATGAGGAGTTCATCTAAGAATAATAACCACAAAATCAGATTATATATATCATGAAAAATTACAAGAGCTTCTGCCATGTTTTAAGCAGCTCTGTGGACCGCGTGTACACTCATACCAGGATACACTGTAAGGAGGCGACGGACGAGTTGGCAAGCAATACACTATAATATACCTTGACGTGTTGGGGGTTATGACACACACACACACACACACACACATACATAATAACTAACAATAATAATAATAACACAATAACAACAATAATAATAACTAAGACTTACAACAATAAAACCCATAATAAATTCAATAATCATACGGTAATATTTACTGGCCACCGACTAATTATATACAAGTTGTCGCCAGCTTGTTGACAAGGTGTGTTGCTTTGAGTGGCTGTAATAACATTTGTGAGCGATTTATGGCCCGCACGAGGAACTAGACTTATAATGTTAACAAGACACATAACACACACACACACACACACACACACACACACACAAACACAGACACACACACGGACAGACACACTCCACACACACACACAGACACACACACACAGACAGACACACACACACAGACACACACACACACACACACACACAGACACACACACACAGACAGACACACACACACACAGACACACACACACAGACAGACACACTCACACACAGACACACACACACACAGGGTCAGCGTCTTTAAGGTGGTGAGGTGAGGTGGTCGGTCACACACCTGCAGGTTGCTGCCGAGGCCTGATAATCCCAGCAAAGATAATAATTCATGAGGGAAGGTTGATAATTACGTGTTGATAATGATGGTGATAACTACACATATAAGATTGATAATTAACTCACAAAGGTTGATAGTTACAGCTGCGGAATAACAAAATGTGTGGCAGGAACTCGTAATTATTCCTCACCGATGATAATTACACCTAAGGTTGGTTAATTAACGGTCTTTCCTAACCATTACACCCCAGCTACCATAATAACACCCTCATGAATTATAATTATATCCCTTGACCTGATAACTGGCCCTCGTGGTCATGAATGATAATATGTCTCTCTCTCTCTCTCTCTCTCTCTCTCTCTCTCTGACACCACTAAGCTACCAAAAGTTTTCAAGAACTTCCACCACCACACCACCACCGTCCTCTACCACACCACCATCGTCCTCCACCACCACACCACCACCGTCTTCCACCACCACACCACCATCGTCCTCCACACACCACCATCGTCTTCCCACCACCACACCACCATCGTCCTCCACCACCTCACACCACCATCGTCCTCCACCATCACACACCACCACCGTCTTTCACCACCACACCACCACACCCATCGTCTTCCACCACCACACCATCGTCTCTCCACCAACCACACCACCATCGTCCTCCACCACCACACCACACACCGTCTTCCACCACCACACCATCGTCTTCCACCACCACACCACCATCGTCCTCCACCACCCTCACCACCATCGTCCTCCACCATCACACCACCACCGTCTTTCACCACCACACCACCACACCATCGTCTCCACCACCACACCATCGTCTTCCACCAACCACACCACCACCGTCTTCCCACCACCACACCACCACCGTCTTCCCACCACCACACCATCGTCTTCCACCACCACACACCACCATCGTCCTCCACCACCACACCACCGTCTTCACCACCACACCACCGTCTTCCACCATCACACCACCACCGTCTTTCACCACCACACCACCGTCTTCCACCATCACACCACCACCGTCTTCCACCCACCACACCACCGTCTTCCACCACCACACCACCGTCTTCCACCATACCACACCACCGTCTTTCACACCACACCACCGTCTTCCACCATCACAGTCTTTCACCACCACACCATTGCCTTCCACCACCACCACACCACCGTCTTTCACCACCACACCACTGTCTTCCACCATCAAACCACCACCGTCTTTCACCACCACACCACCGTCTTCCACCATCACACCACCACCGTCTTCCACCACCACACCACCGTCTTTCACCACCACACCACCACCGTCTTCCACCATCACAGCACCACAGTCTTTCACCACCACACCATTGCCTTCCACCACCACCACACACCACCGTCTTTCACCACCACACCACCGTCTTCCACCATCAAACCACCACCGTCTTTCACCACCACACCACCGTCTTTCCACCACCACACCCACCACCGTCTTCCACCATCACAGCACCACAGTCTTTCACCACCACACCATTGCCTTCCCACCACCACCACACCACACCGTCTTTCACCACCACACCACTGTCTTCCACCATCACACCACCACCGTCTTCCACCACCACACCACCACCGTCTTCCACCACCACACCACCGTCTTCCACCACACCACCACCGTCTTTTCACCACCACACACCACAGTCTTTCTCACCACCACACCACCGTCTTTCACCACCACACCACCACCGTCTTCCACCATCACAGCACCACAGTCTTTCACCACCACACCATTGTCTTCCACCACCACCACACCACCGTCTTTCACCACCACACCACCGTCTTCCACCCATCACAGCACCACAGTCTTCCACCACCACACCATTGCCTTCCACCACACCACCACCGTCTCACCACCACACCACCGTCTTCCACCATCACACCACCACCGTCTTCCACCATCACACCACCACCACGTCTTCCACCACCACCACCACCACCGTCTTCCACCACCACACCACCGTCTTCCACCACACCACCACCGTCTTTCACCACCACACCACAGTCTTTCACCATCACACCACCACACCATTGTCTTCCACCACCATCACCACACCACCGTCTTCTCACCACCACACCACTTGTCTTCCGCCATCACAGCACCACAGTCTTTCACCACCACACCATTGCTCTCCACCACCACCACACCACCGTCTTTACCACCACACCACCGTCTTCACCATCACACCATTGTCTTCCCACCATCACACACCACCACCGTCTTTCACCACCACACCACCGTCTTCCCCACCATCACCACACCATTGTCTTCCACCATCACACCACCACCACCGTCTTTCACCACCAAACCATTGTCTGCCACCATCACACCACCGCCGTCTTTTCACCACCACACCATTGTCTTTCACCACCACACCACACTGTCTTCCACCACCACCACACACCACCGTCTTTCACCACCACACCATTGTCTTCCACCATCACACCACCACCGTCTTTCACCACCACACCATTGTCTTCCACCACCACCACACCACCGTCTTCCACCATCACCACACCATTGTCTTCCACCATCACACCACCGCCGTCTTTCACCACCACACCATTGTCTTCCACCATCACACCACACCACACCATTGTCTTTCACCACCACACCATTGTCTTCCACCCACCACCACAACACCGTCTTCCACCATCACCACACCATTGTCTTCCACCATCACACCACGCTGTCTTTCACCACCAAACCATTGTCTGCCACCATCACACCACCGCCGTCTTTCACCACCACACCATTGTCTTCCACCATCACACCACCACACCATTGTCTTCCCACCACCACCACACCACCGTCTTTCCACCACCACACCACCGCCTTTCACCACCACACCATTGTCTTCCACCATCACACCACCACCGTCTTTCACCACCACACCATTGTCTCCCACCACCATCACACCACCGCCGTCTTCACCACCACACCATTGTTCCTTCCACCACCATCACACCACCGCCGTCTTTCACCATCACACCGTTGTCTTTCTCACCACCACACCATTGTCTTCCACCACCACACCATTGTCTTTCACCACACCATTGTCTTCCACCACCACACCATTGTCTTCCACCACCACACCATTGTCTTCCACCACCACACCATTGTCTTCACCACCACACCATTGTCTTTCACCACCACACCATTGTCTTCCACCACCACACCATTGTCTTTCACCACCACACCATGTCTTCTTACCACCACACCATTGTCTTCCACCCACCACACCATTGTCTCCCCACCACCACACCATTGTCTTTCACCACCACACCATTGTCTTCCCCACCACCACACCACAGTCTTCCACTACCACACACCATTGTCTTTCACCACCACACCATTGTCTTTCCACCACCACACCATTGTCTTCCCACCACCACACCATTGTCTTCCACCACCACACCATTGTCTTCACCACCACACCATTGTCTTCCACTACCACACACCATTGTCTTTCACCACCACACCATTGTCTTCCACCACCATCACACCACCCCTGTCTTTCACCACCACACCATTGTCTTCTCACCACCACACCCATTGTCTTCTCACCACCACACCATTGTCTTCCCACCACCACACACCATTGTCTTCCACCACCACACCATTGTTCTCCACCACCACACCATTGTCTTCCACCACCACACCCATTGTCTTCCACCACCACACCAGTGTCTTCCCACCACCACACCATTGTCTTTCCACCACCCCACATTGTCTTCCACCACCACACCATTGTCTTTCCACCACCACACCATTGTCTTTCACCACCACACCATCTTCCACCACCACAATTGTCTTCACCACCACACATTGTTCACCACCACACCATTGTCTTTCACCACCACACCATTGTCTTCCACCACCACACCATTGTCTTTCACCACCACACCACCATAGAAAGGAAATATGTAACAAAATCGTTCTTATGTTTACCCTGTATTGGGAGTATCATTATTTACGTATCTATTGAACCATCTGGGAAATACAACACAAGTGGATTTGATGCCGAGGCGAGAAGGAAATTTGGGCAGCTTGGTGTGGTCGACCTGCCTCACCTGACTCGTTTCTGGCAGCTGGACAAACATGTCACAGGTTTTTACCTTGGCCATGGTGTGTGTGTGTGTGTGATTCTCACCCACCCACCTAGTGTGGTGGTAGTGGTTGATAAATGATAACACATGAAGCTGCTGGTAGTGGTAGAGCTGCCTGCTAACATACGAAACTGGTGGTTGTGGTAGTGTTGATAGTGGCTGCCAACACACGAGGTTGGTGGTGGTTGTGGTAGTGTTGATAGTGGCTGCCAACACACGAGGTTGGGTGGTTGTGGTAGTGTTGATAGTGGCTGCCAACACACGAGGTTGGTGGTGGTTGTGGTAGTGTCGATAGTGGCTGCAACACGAGGTTGGTGGTGGTTGTGGTAGTGTTGATAGTGGCTGCCAACACACGAGGCTGGTGGTGGTTGTGGTAGTGTTGATAGTGGCTGCCAACACACGAGGCTGGTGGTGGTTGTGGTAGTGTTGATAGTGGCTGTCAACACACGAGGCTGGTGGTGGTTGTGGTAGTGTTGATAGTGGCTGCCAACACACGAGGCTGGTGGTGGTTGTGGTAGTGTTGATAGTGGCTGCCAACACACGAGGCTGGTGGTGGTGGCTGCCAACACGAGACTGGTGGTGGTGGCTGCCAACACGAGGCTGGTGGTGGTGGCTGCCAACACACGAGGCTGGTGGTGGTGGCTGCCAACACGAGGCTGGTGGTGGTTGTGGTAGTGTTGATGGTGGTTGTGGTAGTGTTGATGGTGGTTGTGGTAGTGTTGAGTGGCTGCCAACACGAGGCTGGTGGTGGTGGCTGCCAACACGAGGCTGGTGGTGGTGGCTGCCAACACGAGACTGGTGGTGGTGGCTGCCAACACGAGGCTGGTGGTGGTGGCTGCCAACACGAGGCTGTAGGTCTGCCCGCTACTTAATCTGTGACAACTTTCTCATTAGCCGGGGTATAAGGCTCTTGCTCCTCACTCGTGTACACTAGGTCTCATCACTAAAATTTGTTCACCTAAAATACTGTTATAAATTATGTGTCCGGACTTGTGTAAAATAACATGACTCAACAACAGTCAACACCACTGCGGAACACTCCACAGGTGTTAACATATACTCAACAACAGTCAATACCACTGCAGCACACTGCACAGGTGTTAACACATACTCAACAACAGTCAACACCACCACAGCACACTGCACAGGTGTTAACACATACTCAACAACAGTCAACACCACCACAGCACACTCCACAGGTGTTAACACATACTCAACAACAGTCAACACCACCGCGGCACACTCCACAGGTGTTAACACATACTCAACAACAGTCAACACCACCACAGCACACTCCACAGGTGTTAACGCATACTCAACAACAGTCAACACCACCGCGGCACACTCCGCAGGTGTTAACACATACTCAACAACAGTCACCACCGCAGCACACTCCACAGGTGTTAACACATACCAACAGTCACCACCACCGCAGCACACTCCACAGGTGTTAACACATACTCAACAACAGTCAACACCACTGCGGAACACTCCACAGGTGTTAACATATACTCAACAACAGTCAATACCACTGCAGCACACTGCACAGGTGTTAACACATACTCAACAACAGTCAACACCACCACAGCACACTGCACAGGTGTTAACACATACTCAACAACAGTCAACACCACCACAGCACACTCCACAGGTGTTAACACATACTCAACAACAGTCACCACCACCGCGGCACACTCCACAGGTGTTAACACATACTCAACAACAGTCAACACCACCGCGGCACACTCCACAGGTGTTAACACATATTGTGTCTGCAGTGTAAGTGGGTCGTTAATTTGCTGGAAGCTTTCAATTCCGACGTATTAGTTTACATGACAGTATATATCCCCTCTACAGCACCATGAGGCAGGCACCTGTTGTTCATCACTAATTACATTAAACTAAGCTACATTGACTATTTCGTCTTACTCGTCAGTGTACCGTACTGTAGTAACAGCTGTATCTACGGTGTACTCAGAGGTGATCCACCAAACTAGACAAGTTATAAGGATCACAGCAGAGTGACTGTGCCTCCCGACCAGTGCCAGATAATGGTATAAATATGGTAAATACTAATAATAATGCAACCCATATTAAGCGTGTACGTATTATGTTCGCGTGTTGAGTGATGGGTGACAGGCTGGCTGCTAGCTAGGTAGGTGTCCTCGCGCAGAAGGTACTTTTTTATATTAAATTTTACTTCTTTAATACTTTAAATTTCTCCTCATAAATACTGTACCTTCTAACTCTCTAGTATCTCAACCAAGAATTTAAATTTCCAACTAAGCTGTGAGCACCATCACTTTATGACACCCACAACTCAGGCATGGGCACTGGTGGTGGGTGTCCAGTTGTCGTGGGCAGCTTGTGGACACACGCAGTAAGCGAAATGACTACACATAATACTAACTAGATTTTGTGTTTACAGAGTATAAGTTGCCGCCAACACAACTATAGTTGTAGAGCTGTACCTCAGCGTATAGGCCAGCCAAGGAAGGCCCAGTAACTAGTGAAGTATCACCAATTACTGCTGGGCAGATGCACTCCAATGCCATATGTGAGCTAGCCACCACCACATGTTAACCACCCTACCATATAGTGTATACCGTAGGTACTGTCCGTGGTAATGTAACTGATAGACTCCTCTTAATCACAGATGAACTCTGGAGGTACAACCACCGGTCACACACCAGTCATTAACGTTACTTATGTTTTGACATTATGACAAGGTGGAGACAGCGGCAGTCTTACAATAAATAATGATCAGGTTAACAAGTGTCTTCCGTGTTACTATTGCTACATTCCAAAATTGGCTAAGAAAAATATTCAAGACATATTTGGAACAAAAACGTTTAAAAATAACTCCAGCAACCTTCAGGGGAATGTGGTGGACGTGACCTTAACAGTGTCACTAACAGTACTAATATAAGAACATAAAAATGGAGGAAACTGCAGCGGGCCTATTGGGCCATAATAGGCAGTCCCATTTACACCCAACCACAATCTCTCATAGATCCGGCCAACCTATATTTGAAGCTACCCAGCGTGTTCGAGTTAATGATGAAGTTTGGTAACTTGTTCCACTCGTCCACTGCTCTATTTCCAAACCAATGTTTACCTATCTCGCGCCAAAATCTAAATTTGTCTATTTTAAAACCATTGTTACGAATTCGCTCCTGGTTGGATAGTTTGCGTACCTTTGTTATATGACCTTTATTTAACCCTGACTTCCATTTATACACCTCGATCATATCGCCCCTCACTCTACGTCTCTCGAGGGAGTGCAAATTAATATGTGGTAATCTGTCTCTGTACTCAAGGTTCCAAATTCCTCTGAATACTTTCTAGATTCTAGGGATTCTATATCCATTCTGTAGTAAGGTGGCCAGAACTGAACCGCGTAATCCAAGTGAGGCCTCTCAAGTTTTAGGATACCCTCGCTAGTCTTGTAACTAAAACTCCTTTGTAAGAACCCAAGTGCTGTGTTAGCCTTGTTTCGTTACACATTGTTGTCTTTTTTTAAGATTCCGACGTATCATTACTCCTAAATCTTTCTCACGATCGGATTTATCTATAACAACGTTGTTCATCTGATATCTGGTTTCTCTGTTTACATCTCCTAGACCAAGTACTTTGCAAATTTTTCCACATTAAATTGCATCTGCCATTTTTCGGATCATGCGAAATTTTTTTTTAGATCTTCCTATAGGTTTGCGGAGTCATCGTCAGATTTAATTACACGCCCTATTTTAGTGTCGTCAGCAAATTTACTTATGTTGCTTTCTATTCCTATATCTATGTCGTTTATGTACAGTGTAGAATAAATACTAATGGTCCAAGTACTGAGCCTTGGGGTTCTCCACTCATGACGTTACCCCAATAGGAGTGCCGTTAATACTTACTCGCTGTTTCTTGTCATGTAACCACGCCTTAATCCAATTTAGAATATCTCCTCCAATTCCATGAGCCTCCACTCTACATATTAGTCTTTGTGGGGACTCTGTCTAAGACTTTGCTAAAGTCGAGGTATACCACATCATAATCGTGCCCGTAGTCCACTGATTCGAAAACAGTTGAAAATAATGTTAATAGATTTGTAGACATGAACGCCCCCTTGTGAAGCCATGTTGGGAATCATCAGTCAACTTGTGCTTCTCCAGGTGATTTCGAATAGAGTTTGAAATTATTGCTTCCAGCAATTTGCCTACAATTGATGTTAAACTGATTTCACGGTAGTTAGAGGATAGTGATCTATCTCCATTCTTGAAAATCGGTATCACATTCGCTATCCTCCAGTATTCTGGTACTAACCCGTTTTTAAGGACAAATTAAATAAGTTCGCTAAGGGCATACTAAGCTCTTCCTTACAGTCCTTTAATACTCTGGCAAATATCCCATTAGAACCTGGTGACTTATTAAGCTTTAGTTTGTCTATTTGCTTACTAACATCGTTACTAGACACTACTATCTCGTTCAATCTATTTTCGTCACTATCTCAGAATATAGTCGGTGCCTCGGGTATCATGTTTAAATTTTCGGTGGTGAAAACTGATGAAAAATATCTGTTCAGATTATTGCTCATTTCTCCGTCGTTATCAGTTAGCTCGCCGGTATCTGACTGTATTGGTCCAATCTTGTCTCGTGTTTCAGTTTGATACATTTGGAAGAATCCCTTGGGGTTTGACTTCGCCTCCCTTGCTACTTTCAGTTGCCCCAGTATAGTTACACCTCAATATTGACTCAACAACATGACCTACTTCCACTATATTGACGACTTATTTTATACGGAAAATATAAACAAAATTACCTCATTTACTAACGTTATATAAGCAGATCTTCGTAGTTTAGATGGTTGTATCATGACTATTTTCAACGAAGTATAAAAGTATAAAATCATGGAAGGTGGTTGTGTGTCCTGCTGGTGCCGTCACGGACACTACACTGAATACCAACCCCCTTTCAAACTGTATCTCTTAAAAACTGCCAAAGTTAAATTAGTAGTGTGTTCCAAGATTCTTGTGGTGTGTTTCATGATTCTTGTGGTGTGTTCCATGATTGTTGTGGTGTTCCATGATTCTTGTGGTGTATTCCATGATTCTTGTGGTGTGTTTCATGATTCTTGTGGTGTGTTCCATGATTCTTGTGGTGTGTTCCATGATTCTTGTGGTGTGTTTCATGATTCTTGTGGTGTGTTTCATGATTCGTGTGGTGTGAAAATGTGTTACTGAGGTCGGCCTTGATACCTGTGAGTATAAATTAGAACACTGGTCTTGTCTGCAGTTGTCCTCGTGTATTATTTACGAAAAGTTTTAACCATAGGCTGTAAAAAGACCTTCACTTACTGTACCTCACCTGGGCGCCCAAGGTCACACACCATAATTTTCACCCCATCGTTACAATTCCACACGGAGGTTCTACCATCCTATTGCTGTTCTCCACTGTCCAATAAGGTGATTCACCCAGTTAACTACCTCTCGCTGGATGTCGACCTACACCACGTCATCACGCCAGGGACCAGACCCCACCCACAACAGCTTATGTAACCCGGAACCACCTGCCGCACGCTCACCTGTTGCACCTCCTAGTCCCCAGCCAATGGTGCTCACGAGGCATTCCCGGCTAACTGGTGGTGCAGGTGCCAGGGGGGAGGGTTACAATAGGTGCAGGTGCTGGGAGGGGGGGTTACAGCAGATGCAGGTACCGGGGAGAAGGGTTACAGTAGGTGCAGGTGCCAGGGGACGGTTTCAGCAGGTGCCGGGGGGAGGGGGGTTACAACTATCACGGCTTAGAATAACTACTACCACTCCCACCACCACTGATGTAATAACTATCACCACCACCACCACTCTTTCACCACCTTTACTACTGTCACCACCACTAATATCGCTACTTCAGTAACTACCACCACCTCTACGACTACTACTACTACTACTAATACTACCCACCGCTGCGACTACTACTACTACTAATACTACCCACCGCTGCGACTACTACTAATACTACCACCGCTACGACTACTACAAGTGTCGCCACTGTTACTGCCACCGATACTCTGTCCAGTTTTGATTTTACACTCGCCAGCATTAAATAAGTTTCACCGAATCGGCGATCAAGGACAGACCTGGGCTAGACGATGCTGGTTGTTGTAGCAGTAGTAGTGGTTGTAGTAGTAGTAATAGTGTTCACAACCTCTGGTGGGATGGGACCAAGTGCAAGATGTTTCTACGCCAGACTCGTGGAGGTGATCTCCGAACAGAAGCAGCAGCCCAGAAGTTATGTTACAGCCTGGATGAGATGTCGACTGTCCTTCTCTCTCCTTAGGTCGGCTTTGCTCTGCCTCAGGGGAACGAGAGCTTCTGCCCCAATTCCGACAACTGCTGCAGATATTGACTATGAGGCTACAGTCACTGAATGCCGCATAGATCTGAGGCTCAACTAATTCAACACAGATAGGATAGCTACTTATGTATTAGGATATTTAATATTAAGGTAATTAAATGGTGGCGAAGGTGTGGCTATTGGGGGAGGCTGGAGGCCACGTAGTGGTTGTGTTAGATGCGGCTGGAGTAGTAGTAATGATAGTAAAAGTAATGGTGGAAATAGTAGAAATGGCTGTAGTAATACACTTGTATTAGTGGCAGGTATGATAGTAGTGGTAACTATAGTAGTGATGGTGTTAGTTGTAGAAGTGGTAGTGGTGGCAGTGGTGTTAGTGGTGGTAGTGGTGTTAGTGGTGGCAGTGGTGCTAGCGGTGGCTGGGCTTCATCATGATGCAACAGCTTCACGCGGACAGAATAACTTGTGGTTTAGCATGTTAATAATACCTAGTTCATGGAGGGGCCGTGGTGAGGGAGGGAGGGGCCGTGGTGAGGGAGGGAGGGGCCGTGGTGAGGGAGGGAGGGGCCGTGGTGAGGGAGGGAGGGGGTGGTGAGGGGGAGGGAGGGGCGTGGTAAGAGAGGGAGGTGTGGAGGAGGCGTGGTGAGGGAGGGAGGGAGCAGTCTCCACCACCAACAATAACACAGCCGTGGCGAGGATCCTCCTCTTGCTCCACAACTGTGCCGCCTGCAGAGAACTCGGAGAGGGGAGGCAGCCGTACCAAACCCGGCCTGCGGCCATTACCTGTGTTTATGCTAACAACTAGCCTCAATAGCACAAGCTTGTGGCTACTACCAGCGTCTACACCACAAGAGGGGACCAACAATACCCGTCCCCGGCTAACAGCTTGTGGTGGTAGACAGGGCCCAGGAGAGGGGATGTAAATGGTACCATAACACCAGGGTAAGAGTTAGTTAAATTAGACAGTATTTCACGGAGAAAACATTAAAAATATTGCGGACAGAGAGGTGATGTGGGGTGGCGAGTACACCATACACAACACCAGGGGCCCGAGATGTCCTCCCCCCCCCCCGGGCCTGGTGTGGGGTGTTCTCGTATATGTCCGCTAAAGTCAAACAGGCAATATCTCCCCGACCGTCCTCAGGCTCAGGCCTCTCCAGGGCAGAGAAAATAATTCAAACCACGTCTACTACCGTCAACAACAACACCAGCTCCCCCTTACACCACAGACTCGGACACGGCGGCGAGAAGGACACCATAATGTACCGCCAATTAGTGATATGCAATTAATGTTTAGCCAAAAATATTTTACTGCAGAGAGAGAGAGTGAGAGAGAGAGAGGTAACACGGAGTGACGCAGCAGCAGGTGGGCGGGACACAGGAGGCGTCAACAGCACCATAGTGTACCTCACGCCGCCAGGTGTGGACGAGGGTCACTGTACCTGCCTCCCTTGAACCACCCGCCTCTGACATGTGTGTGTGTGTGTGTGGGGGTGTAGAACCAGGCATATAAAAAAGGGGGTCCAAGAAGTTGTGGGGGGGACACAGTGAGCCCACCCTCCCGGAAATTTTTTAAATCTGACCAAGATCATAGGCATTTTGAGGCCATTTTGAAGCCATGTGCACTTAATATTACAAAATATTCTGAGGTTAATAGTAAATACTTTTTACTATACAAAAACGCCTGAGTAGAATACTGTATTAAATAAAATGTATTGGAATTTTCTGATGAAAAGGGGGGTCCGGACCCCCAGAACCCCCCCTGGATCCGCTCCTGTGTATGTGATCAAATTTACATCGTAAATATGATAAAATAGGGTGTGTATGGCCACTACCCTGGTGTCTGGAGTATGAGACACGCCGCCAGGCACAGTTAGACAGCTGTGTCAGTAAAGTACCATGAACAGTACTTGTATGTGGTTGGTTTGTTTACTTTCACTTAACAAAATTCTATTCATTTTCTTTTTAAGGAATATCAGTACAAACCTAACGACCTCTGCAGTGTAGTACAGACTATTGGTTCGGCTACTTCTATTGAGTTGTACAGTATTAACTGAAGCAATAACGGTGGGGCGGTTCAGTCTCTTTCAGTCATTAGAACAGATAGTCCTCCTTGGCGCCACTCCTTCAGTAAGACCAACGGTGTGCTGGGCCCCAAGACACAGCACAAGGGAATATAATGTGTTGTGGGGGAGTTTACATCTGGGCTCGTATTAATTTTTACAGTACCGCAAATATTTAGTCCTGACTCGTGTCCACTTTTAGGCATCACTCAAGTCACTCACTCAGGAACATAATGCAACACTGGAAAGAACCCTTGTGTGTTTAGTTTGGTTTAAATTAAGAACCATTGTGTTTAATGCCCTGTTTGACGCCTCACTGTTGTTGTTACTGCTGCTACTCTCTCCTTTAACAAATAATTTTTTGTTACTTGTATTTTACTCTATTCCGCACTACGGGTTTGGAATTTAATATGTTAAAATTAGCAAGTGAGTTTTCTCACAAGCTTGTGAATGAAACGACATCTACAGTGGTTGCGTTAACTCTCATTAACAACTATATTGTTGTCGTAATGAGAACTTTCTCACATCTCCTTTTATGGGAAAATTTCAACTGAAGAAAGTGAGAATTCATGCTCAGGTTACTTCAGCGAGCATCACGTCACATGTGTACGACCATCCAATATGTTACAACCACCTCAACTCATCAGTAACGTCATGACGTTCTCCCTCTCATAAATTCAATGTCCTTTTACCGCCAACAGCTGGTGACTGGTCAAATAAGTCCCACAACCACTCGGTCTCAACCTATTAACTAGAATTGAGGGCCTGGTTCTACTGTATCCAATTGCTACTAGGCCCTGGCCTTAATAATTAGGATAAGTTGGAGCCCAATAGGACAGGGGCCCATATGACCTGATACTAACAGCTTCCGAGTTTCTGTCAGCTATTTCAGACAACACTATCTCATAAAATCGGCTTTCTGTTTCTATCTTAATTATTATTTCCCAGATAAGACCTTCACAACACTCACAGTCAAGTATCCACAGGCTTAAAACATTCTCCATCTTGGTCTCTGTATCGTTCCTCCGTCAACACGGTGCTCCTCCGCATGTATTGGTGTGCAGCACTGCCATTTTTGGGGGGTTGGTTTCACTCGCGGTGGTGTCATCTATTGTAGGCATAACCTCTGAACGATAGGTGGTGGACGGAGGGGGGACACTTCTACAAGAGCTGGAGGCCATTATGCCACGAGGAATTAGTGGGAATTTATACCAGGCGGTGTGGTCCTCAGTCATGCTAATGTGGGTGCCCGAGTCTCCCCTTCCCCGTCAGCCTCGCCTGCGGAAGGACTCAACGCAGCTGGGGATCGTGTTCGCTGTCATTTTCGTTTTTTTTTTTTCGCCATCTGCGGTCTTTTGTGGCTAGACTCTGTAGAGGAACATTATGGCCGTCCTGGTAACTTCTCTGGTACGGTTTTCAGCTCCACGTACAGTATGACTTGAATCTTCTACGTGGGAGATACATTTTTATTTACAATGGCGTTTTTTGATGACCTTACGTCGTAAACGTTCCTAAAGTTACATCTCAATAAACATTTCCTTGACTCGCTGACTCTCTTCGCAGGTTGATGTTAATTTATTTTTCTGAGATGTAACTCATGAGCAACCCAGTAGTTCTTGGTCCAAGGTAAGTACTGTTCTGTCGTGGTAAACATTTAGTACTACAGCAACGTACTTGAGTAATCAAGGATGATACTGGGGTACTTTTAAAGCTACCAGCAGAGCGAAGATTATGATGATCCTATTACTGGTCCATATTAGGTCGTGTGTGTGTGTGTGTGTGTGTGTGTGTGTGTGTTATTCATTAGAGGAGGAGCGAGCTGACCATACACGGCCAACACTGTTTATATTAAAAACTTTCACCTGTTGTAGCAGGTTGTGGGCACCACCGCCCTCACTTGTTGTGGCATTGATTTTGCCGCTTACAGCGGCTACTTTATTGTGCACCCCACACCCATCAAAAGGTGTCGTGGTGTCAGTGTAGACGAGCCCGCCACCAGTTCATCACGTGCCGTAGACTTGTGGCAGTGCAGAATACTAAACACTCACAAGGGTATGAGTGGACGCACTCACTCACTGACCTAACTTATCACCACCACCATCACCTGCTCATGTTATAAATAGGAAGAAGTCCGTACGCCTTTAAGCACTAACCATTGTGGTGTGTGGACCGTCCCTACAACGTTATCTTGTCGGTCACTCACTATCCTATCAGTCATCTATCCTACCATTATCTATTTTAATCAAACCAAACTTAATATATAAAAGTAAAGTGTAAATTACCTTGAAGTAAGCGAGCACTGGAAGCATAATGGCTCTACATCATCACCACCCCAACAACAATGTTATCTTGGCTTTCTTAAAATAAGATTAGTTTGCGTTTTGTAAGTTGTTTATAAAGTTCACGGTGATGGTATCTATAGGCTCGGTCACTTAATTGGGTTTTGTATCTCTTCCAGACTTTCATTAAAACCTTTGTCTAATGTACAAAATGGAAAAAAAAGAAAAGGCAGCAAGATGGCCGTGTGCCCGGGAGCGCCACGATACACGCTCTTTGTGTTTGTTCAATTCTTCCATCAGTGTTTTCATCATCGCTCAGTGGTAAGCTCAGACATACTTCATTAGTGGAGTTTGTCATTTTCCCAAAGCACCGAGGAAGCCGAGGCTAAATTCTGTTTACAAAACAGTCCCAAAAAACTAACAATTATTAAGTTTGGCAACCTAACCAACCCAAGTGTCAGTTGTGACTCTACCTTTACTTTATTACTGCTCCGTCAGGAGGCATAACAGCAGTGTTAATAAATGTTGACCAGGAACACGAGACCATTTAGTTTTCGGGCAGCACGATCACACTCGGGGTATTTCTTTAACATCTATCATCGTACTGCCAAGAAGAGACTGTTAATGGGAGTTGTCCTTGACTGCTATACGGAGGAAACGCCACACAGTATGCCTGCTTGAGGCCTCCACCTTGGTCACCCGCATCTCCTGTCCTTGGGCGGGTTAAAAATATCCGCCCTCTTTATTTATATTTAACTAAAGAGGCAGAGTGACCATAACACGTCGAGCGCAGGTTCTGTTCTTGGCTAACAAACACATTGTGAGTTATAGAACTCGCTGTACTGTACTTGAGGGAATAATACTTGGTAATACTGAAGCTTTCTGCGGCTTTAATATTTAGAACTAGCAGAATCGCTCATCCGCCAGGCAATGGTAGGACGCCACCCTCGGGGAGGCTCCACATTGTCTCACTGTTCAATCCCCAAAACTTCTTCTTCCGTCAATAGTTCATTAACGGTGTATGTAAGTCCCACCATGTTTTTCACTACAACGGTACAGCAAAGTATATTTTTTAGCATTATACTGTTATTATTTTATTGTCTAATCATCACTAAATATAACACCACCCATCGTCACTACATATAACACCATCCATCATCACTACATATAACATTATCCATCGTCACTACATATAACACCATCCATCATCACTACATATAACACCACCCATCATCACTACATATAACACCATCCATCATCACTACATATAACAATATCCATCATCACTACATATAACATCATCCGTCATCACTACATCGGTAAAGTAGTTTCCGAGATTCTCGTGTGGACACAAACAAACAAACACACAGACATACTTCTTTTTTATTTATTTATATATATATATATATATATATATATATATATATATATATATATATATATATATATATATATATATATATATATATATATATAGTATATATGTTGATATCACAGAAAAGATGAAGTTTCATATCTCAGGGTGAGGCACAGCCTGTACTACCCCGAAGATGTGAATACACTTGTTGCTTGGGAACTTGTTTTCTTTTTCTTGTGTTATCAGCATATACCTGGGATCAGCTAGCACCTACAGGTAATTACTTGTATGCATATATATATATATATATATATATATATATATATATATATATATATATATATATATATATATATATATATATATATATATACACAGTATATATATATATATTTTTTTTTTTTTAATTCACACTGAGAAAGCCATTTTATTACAATATGTAATGCAACATGAGAGAAAGAGAATTTGAACTTAAGTTATAATTAAATAAAAGTGTCTGCGAGTGGTAGTTATTAATATTTACCACCAGTGAGACTTAACACATTAAATCCTTAATGAAATAGCACGAACCAAACTAACCAAAGCTTATTTAATAAAAATAAAAAGAAGTACTTGAAAAATCGCTACGTTAATTTAGGTTAACTAGGCTTGCTAGTTTGATCTCGGTAGAGCGAATTTAACAAGAATCTTTAAGTTTAAAACCAGTTTTCTCTAATATTTGAATCCATTTTTTTTATTAACACTTAAAAAAATGAGAAAACACGAAATATTAAGACCCGCGCCAGAGAGCTTCATTATTCTGTACACAGGTGACAGGGAGCGTTCATGTCGCCACCAACACATCATCGTCATTCATAGTTGAGCGAAAATCCTCCCGTCGTGGGGGCTTGGAGGGTCATCAGTGTGCTGCCAGGAGTGTGTTTGTTCTGTTATAGTTTGCATTACGGATTAGTCCAGTGTAATTGTGTTGCCTGGATGGTTGTAGCTCTTGATTAAAATGCTGGGTGGTTGTGGTAGCTGATTATGTTGGCTGGGTGGTTGTGGTTGCTGATTAAGATGGCTGGGTGGTTGTGATTGTTGATTATGATGCTGGGTGGTTGTGGTTGTTGATTATGATGCTGGGTGGTTGTGGTAGGCAGTGTAGATGGTGGGTGGTTGTGGTAGGCAGTGTAGATGGTGGGTGGTTGTGGTAGGCAATTAATGGCCAGATGGTGAATTGGTTGTGGTAGGCAGTGTAGATGGTGGGTGGTTGTGTGAGCGAGAATTAGCCAAGATGGTGGGTGGTTGTGGTAGGCAGTGTAGATGGTGGGTGGTTGTGGTAGGCAGTGTAGTTATTATTGGGTGGTTGTGGTAGGCAGTGTAGATGGTGGGTGGTTGTGAGTGGGCAGTGTAGATGGTGGGTGGTTGTGGTAGGCGAACTGTAGATGGTAGGTGGTTGTGGTAGGCAAGTGTGTGTGTGTGGGTGGTTGTGGTAGGCAGTGTAGATGGTGGGTGGTTGTGGTGCACCAGTGAGATGGTGGGTGGTTGTGGTAGGCAGTGTGGTGTGGGTGGTTGTGGTAGGCAGTGTGTGTAGATGGTGGTGGTTGTGTGTTAGAGCAGTGCTGGAGTGTGTGGGTGGTTGTGGTAGGCAGTGTAGATGCTGGGTGGTTGTGGTTGTTGATTATGATGCTGGGTGGTTGTGGTAGGCAGTGTAGATGGTGGGTGGTTGTGGTAGGCAGTGTAGATGGTGGGTGGTTGTGGTAGGCAGTGTAGATGTAGGTGGTAGGGCAGGTAGGCGGTACAGGGGTGGGCTGAGGCAGGAGGGGTCCTAGGCGGTAGAGAGTGAGAATGAGGACGGAAGTTCGGGGATTTGCCTTGTAAGGTTTGAAGCGTATTTCCTCCCTGCCCAGGTGTGATTGAACGGGCTTGGTATAAATTACACTTTATCTCGTCTACAGTTCTATATAATGTTTGCTTTTGTTTATTTTAATCTTTATATTCATGGGTAAAGCTAAACTGGCGAGTGCTCTACAGCCAAACGATGTAGCAATATTAGGTTTGTACAGTGGACGATACCATGACAGCTCTCTATCGTCTATCACACATCCGAGACTTTTGTTGATAAACACAACACACGGGTGACAGGGGGGCTGGGTTGATCTCGAGTGCTAGATTCAGTCATGCCTTGTGAGCACCGTCTGTCCTACACCTTCACGGTACTGCTTTAACCTCCCCACCACAATGGTGATGCCTGGCGCTCACACCACCACAACACACCTCCTTCAACACCCGCCACAACACACCCTCCTTCAACACCCACACAACACACCCTCCTTTAACACCCACTTACAACACACCCTCCTTCAACACCCACCACAACACACCCTCCTTCAACACCCACCTACACACCTCCTTCACCACAACACACCTCTTCAACACCCACCACAACACACCCTCCTTCAACACCCACAACAACACCCTCCTTCAACACCACCACAACACACCCTCCTTCCTTCCCTACAACACACCCCTCCTTAACACCCACCACAACACACCCTCCTTCAACACCCACCCTGTACCCCTCCTTCAACACCCACCACAACACACACTCCTTCAACACCCCGCCACAACACACCCTCCTTCAACACCCACCACAACACACCTCCTTCAGCACCACCTAACACACCCTCATGTACCCATACAACACCCTCATTACCCACCACAACACACCCTCATGCTTACCCACCCTCATTATTTTCCCACCACAACACACCCTCCTTCAACACCCGCCACACACCCTCCTTCCAACACCACCACAACACACCCTCCTTCAACACCACCACAGCACCCTCCTTAACACCCGCCACAACACACCCTCGCCAACACCCGCCACAACACACACCTCCTTCAGCACCCACCACAACACACCCTCCTTCAACACCCGCCACAACACACTCCTTCAACACCGCCACAACACACCCTCCTTCAACACCCCACCACAACACACCCCTCCTTCAGCACCCCTCCCCCAACACCCTCCTTCCCAACACCCCGCCACAACACACCCTCCTTCAACACCCACCACAGCACACCCTCCTTCAGCACCCCGCCACAACACACCCTCGCTGCTTCCCGCCACAACACACCCTCCTTCAACACCCACCACAACACACCCTCCTTCAACACCCGCCACAACACACCCTCCTTCAACACCCGCCACAACACACCCTCCTTCAACACCCACCACCCTCCTTCTGAATATAACCCCGGCCTGGATGGTGTACTGTAAGTATGTCAAGTATAACCATTTGCGTATGATCCAGTGAGGAGCGTATGCCAAGCAGGACTATTTACAGACTCGCAAGGTCAGTAATATATACGGTACTCGAAATAGGTGTCTTTACTGTACACCAGTTGAAGAAATGTTTGCCAAAAATAACCAGGCGCGGCCAGTGTGGCAGGATCCTCCTCCCTGACACATGGAACAATGGCCGGGAACGAGAGGTGCCAGGGGAGGGGGCGAGGGGTGGGGGCAGGCGGCGACGGACGGCAGAATGCGAGAAAGTCGACGCTCTCTTCAAAATACTCACAATAAAAACACTAAGAGCATTGTGCCTCTTTGATTCTCATATTAATCTTGACCATCATAACTTTCTCATATCCTCCCCCTTCTCTCTCTGTCACACACACACACACACCACACAGACACACACACCACACAGACACACACACACACACACACACACAGACATTACACACACAGACACACACACACACACACACACACACACACACACACACACACACACACACACACACACACACACACACATACACACACACACACACAGACCACACACAAAGACACAGACACACACACATACACACACACACACACACACACACACACACACACACACACACACACACACACACACACACACACACACACACACACACACACACACACACACACACACACCACACACACACAGAGTCCAGTTGATATTTTCATTGCTTTGTTGTACTTTGTGCTTTTCATCTCGTAAAAAAATATGACACCTAAACCAAAGAGTCACGGAGCCTTACACAACAACAAAAACAATGAGGATACTGAAAAACTTGACTCGTCGCTATAAAAAAAATTTACAACCGCATTACCAGAGTACAACACCATCTCAGGAGGTTGTAATGAGGGGAACACAAACACTCGGGTATTATGCCGTGAGTCACAACTACAACACATTATAAGTTGTTTAGGAAATACGAGAACAAACATTACAAACATTTATATATTGTGAAGGTACGTACAGTACAGGGCGGCCCATTGTTGACTTCCAGGGCGAGCGAAGAGATCTGACAACACTAAACACACTAACAAGAAATATGACAATTCGGCATGACACTACAAGATAACACACACACACACACACACACACACACACACACACTAATAATAAACATAAAGGCGTTACTGTGTGAGTCACTAAGTGTTCTCCAAAGTGCATTATTTGCACCAACACGAAACAGTACTTATGAAACAATAGCTGAAGATTGAACGGGATTACGAAGACAAGAGATTATATTGTCGCAGGGAGAGATCAGGCAAGTGTCATTGTGAAATCTCGACAAAGACCGAAGGTATTTGAAGGAGGAAGATTTTAACTGACTGAGATTATATGTCAGGAATTTCCATGGCGTGAGTTTTATATTCTGTGTATCCAGTGTCTTTGTGAGTGCGTCCGCCCGTGTGTGTGTGTTTGTGTGTGCACTTACTGACTATAACCATCAACCTAGTCATTTAACGAGTGGATAGGTATATCTGGGATTGATCTATTAGGGGGGGGGGGATTGACAATGGATATGGTATTAAAATTTGACTAAAATATGTCTTGTTCCTGGGATCGTGTACAAGTTTTAATAATAAAAATAATAATAATAACAATAACAACAATAATAATAACAACAATAATAACAACAACAACAACAACAACAACAACAACAACAACAACAACAATAATAATAATAATAATAATAATAATAATAATAATAATAATAATAATTATTATTATTCCAGTTATTTAAAGAGTTCGTTGCTCTTAAAATAACAAAAGGTACTTGAGAGATACAGGTTATGGTAGAGTACAGTCAACCTTCCTTCACACCACATGTACTTTGAGTACTAACCACTGGGTTCACAATCCACGACTGAAGGGTGAGGGGGGGATGGTGTGGGTGAGAGGGTGACTGGATGGTGTGGGTGAGAGAGTGACTGGATGGTGTGGGTGAGAGGGTGACTGGATGGTGTGGGTGAGAGGGTGACTGGATGGTGTGGGTGAGAGGGTGACTGGTGTGGGTGAGAGGGGACTGATGGTGTGGGTGAGAGAGTGACTGGATGGTGTGGGTGAGAGGGTGACTGGATGGTGTGGGTGAGAGGGTGACTGGATGGTGTGGGTGAGAGGGTGACTGGATGGTGGGGTGGGTGACTGGAGGTAGGACGGAGGTGGGTGAGAGGGTGACTGGATGGTGGGTGAGAGGGTGACTGGAGAGGGTGACTGAGGCAGACTGAACTGCATCACCCCAGGCAGAGGAGGGAAGGTGGGTTGGTAGCGCACGTGCCCTAATGGTCAGGGGGTAATGGTGGTGGTGGTCAGGAGGTGGTGGTGGTGGTAGTGGTGGTGGTCAGGGTGGTGGTGGTGGTGGTCAGAGGTAGTGGTGGTGGTCAGGTGGTGGGGGTAGTGGTGGTGGTGTGTCAGGTGGTGGTGGTGGTCTGGTGGTGGTGGTGGTGGTCAGGGGGGGTAGTCAGGGGGGTAGTGGTGGTCAGGGTAAGTGGGGTCGGTCAGGTGGTGGTGTGGTCAGTGGTGGTGGTGGTGGTGGTGGTGGTCAGGTATGGTGGTGGTGGTGGTCAGGGATAGTGGTGGTGGTGGTCAGGGGTAGTGGTGGTCAGGGGTAGTCAGGGAGCATAGTGGTGGTGGTGGTCAGGGGTAGGTGGTGGTGGTGGTGGTCAGGGGTAGTGGTGGTGGTGGTCAGGGGTGGTGGTGGTAGTCAGAGGTAGTGGCGGTGGTCAGGTGGTGGTGGTCAGGGGTAGTGGCGGTGGTCAGGGGTAGTGGCGGTGGTCAGGGGTATGGTGGTGGTGGTGGTCAAGGGGTAATGGTGGTGGTGGTGGTCAGGGGGTGGTGGTGGTGGTGGTCAGGGGTAGTGGTGGGGTAGTGGTGGTGGTCAGGGGTGGTGGTGGTGGTCAGGGGTAATGGTGGTGGTGGTAGGTAGTGGTGGTGGTCAGGGAGTGGTGGTCAGGGGGCAGGGTGGTGGTCAGGGGTGGTGGTGGTCAGGGGTAGTGGTGGTGGTGGTCAGGGGTGGTGGTGGTCAAGGTAGTGGTGGTGGTCGGGGGTGGTGGTGGTCACAGGGGTGTGGTGGTGGTGGTCAGGAGGTGGTCAGGGGTGTGGGGTGGTCAGTGGCGGTGGTCAGGGGGTGGTGGTGGTGGTCAGGTGGAGGTGGTAGTCAGTGGTGGTGGTGGTCAGGTGGGTGGTCAGTCAGGGGGTGGTGGTGGGGTGGTGGTCTATGGAGGACGTGTTCAGGACGAGACGAAGAAAATGACAGGATATTGATTAAAAGTCAAGGTCACACTGATGAGAGGTCACACTGATGAGAGATTACACTTTATGAGAGGTCACTTTCACACCTAGCGATACAAGTTTACCACTTCTACTCACATCTGCCCCCCCCCCTCTCTCTCTCTCTCAAAACAATAAGTCTTGTAACATAATCAAATAGAAAGTTAAAATTCATATCGTTATCAGTGCCAAATTTTTCTCGGTTACTAATAGGGTTTTAATGTATTAAGGACCAAACTCAGCAGATAATTATAAAGCGACTAAGTAATAATTAATTATGGACGATGTACCATAAAGACACACATCGGTGAAATCTTTATCTCCAATTGCCATGTTTGTGGTAGTAATGTATTTCACAAAGTTATTTCACTTTCCTTAACAACTCAGAGAACATAATACCAAAGTCCTGGCAGCAACAAGGCGACGACAGTAAGGTTTGGGCAACACGTAGCTCCCTGGGTGTTGCATCAGTGAACACCTTCCTCGTTTGCATGTGTGTGTACGACATGTGGGTGTGACAGTGCAAGTTTCAACAAGTGTGTTCATAATACCATCTAGTGCAGGTGTTGGTGTCCAGGTAAACCCACACAGCGTATCTGGCAAACTTGCAGCGTCACGCCCACTCTCCATCTTTTAGTCAACTGTTACAAGTTCATTATCGCCTCTGGATCCTCTTCGCCCAGCACTCGACACTCACACATCAAGTTTATGATTTTTATAAATTTTGGGTTTATACTGTTGATATGAAAAGCAATATTTATTAATGAAACCATTAAGGAATACATGACAATGTTGGTGAAGTTGTGGAGGGAGGGTCAAGAGGGTGGGGGGAGCAGGAACACACTAACAATAGTGATGTTGGCCGCCACTATTCCAGCACGGGGGGGCCCCGCCTCAACGGCACAACTGTTCACTCCTCTTAGGTTCTCACTTATTTATACTGTTGACGTTACTAGGCAGTGTGAAGGTGATCATTCACCACCAAGAAGAGTGACTCTGTCTAAACACCAACTGTCGTTCTTCAGTGAGACAAGAATAAGTGTGACACCACCACCATATTTCAGACGGTTCTTCACCATGTTGTCTCGACGGAGAAAGTCTCAGGGTCATACATTATCCGGAATATAATAAACTTCCCTCATATTGTTCCCTCTCAGAAGCTGCTTGTATTAACTTATTCGGGATACCAAGTGTTATCTGTTGCTTCAAGTTTCACGGTTCCATTAAACCTGGCTTCGTAAAGCACTTCCTGCTGGTATTCTTAACACATTTTGCCACAAAAGGAGAGACGAGTGCTGGCCGCCACCACGCATGGGACTGACAGAGCAAAACATATTAGTAAAATATTCTCCTCCGAACATTACAGAGTATAAGAAAGAATGTTTATCCTCACCCCACCTGTCGTATTACAACAGCATCAAGGAAACACAATTACCCTCACACTAACACACACTAGTCTTGACCCGTGAAGCTCTTAAACACAGTGATGATGGACGCTCCCCTGTTACTGTATGTCTAGTATAACCCGACTACCTGTGGTGTACGATAACCTATGTTGCATCCTGACCTGTGTTGCATCATGACCTAACCTAACCCCAGGAAGATGTGAGCAAGATAGGGATGACAGACAGACAAGATGATGGTGTAGACAGGATAACACACAGCGGGGTAAGCGACAGACAGACAAGATGATAGTGTACACAGGACAACAGACAGCGGGGTAAGCGACAAACAGACAAGATGATGGTGTAGACTGGACAACGGACAGTGAGGTAAACGAGCGACAAACAGACAAGATGATGGTGTAGACTGGACAACGGACAGTGAGGTAAACGAGCGACAAACAGACAAGATGATGGTGTAGACTGGACAACGGACAGTGTGAGTGAAACGAGCGACAGACAGACAAGATGACGCTGGACAACGGACAGTGAGGTAAACGATTGACTGGACAGACAGACGGACAGACAGACAAGATGATGGGTAGACTGGACAACGGACGGTGAGGTAAACGAGCGACAGACAGACAAGATGATGGACTGTAAACGAGCGACAGACAGACAAGATGGGTGTAGACTGGACAACGGACAGTGAGAGGTAGCGACAAACAGACAAGATGATGGTGTAGACTGGACAACGGACAGTGAGGTAAACGAGCGACAACAGACAAGATGATGGTGTAGACTGGACAACGGACAGTGAGGTAAACGAGCGACAGACAGACAAGATGATGGTGTAGACTGGACAATGGACAGTGAGGTAAACGAGCGACAAACAGACAAGATGATGGTGTAGACTGGACAACGGACAGTGAGGTAAACGAGCGACAGACAGCCAGCCAGACAGTCAGACAGGGTGTGGGTGAGAGGATCGTGACGGTGGCTGGCTGGGCAGGATGATGCGGCCTGTGTTAGCGCGCGGCCCACTGTGTAATATATCTATAAACTATGCATATGTTTCCCTCGCCCAGTGGCCCACAAGAGCTACCTGGCTGTGGGGTTAGTGTAGCTGTGACGACCTAAAGGAGGTGTGGCGTAGCATACTCTGTACCACTCTTCCTTCCTCTCGCCACCAGGGGTATAGTTGTGCCTCGTGAGGACACTGTTGATGTAGCATGTATCACTCTGGCAGAACACAGTGTTAATGTGTCAGTCAGTATCAAAACCGTGTTAATGTGTCAGTCAGTATCAAAACCGTGTTAATGTACCAGTCAGTATCAAAACCGTGTTAATGTGTCAGTATCAGAACATAGTGTTAAACTGTTAATGTACCAGTCAGTATCAGAACACAGTGTTAATGTACCAATCAGCACCCAAACAGTCACGCCAGTTACCATTAATGAACGTTTACTAAGATATATGGTGGTAGAGATGAACGTGCTGGAGGAGGTGAACGTACACACGGCGACCATTCTCACGAGAAGGAAAATTTGGACCTAATGAACGCCACCTTAATAATAATCCTCCGCGACTCGAGAGGTCACATGGCCTCGGTAAGAACTACTTCACAAATTGAGGTTTGCATCTTGAGGCGCGGCGCACTACCCCGGGGTGTATAAAAGTTATAACCAACACGAGTCTGGAGGGGCGTTTCTTGTGGAAGTTATCTATGGATACTCAGCCATTGTGTGAGTGTGTGTATGTGTGTGTGTGTGTATAGTATCAACCACGGGTGGGTGCGGGGAGGTGCTATAAGCCTCCCCTCCAAAGATAACAAGCGTCACACCGCCCACCACACGGTAACACCCGAGACTCCACACTCGCCACATAACACGTGTCATGACCCTCTCTCAGCTTCACCAAGACCAGAGACCCCGTGTTTAAGTCCTTCATGGTCAGAGACCCTATGTATACCCCCACCCCTTCCCCCATGATCAAGGACCCCGTGTGTGTAAGTCCTCATGATTTATGGGGTAATAACAAGGGCGGATCCAGGGGGGTCCGGGTTCCCCTTAGTCATCAGAAAATTCCAATACCTTTTCTTCATTGCAGTATTGCACTCAGGCGTTTTTGTATAGCAAAAAGTAATTACCACTGACCTCAGAATCTCTTAATGTCAAGTGCACAAGACCTCAAAATGCCCATGATATTCGCCAGATTTAAAAAATAAATAAATAATAGGGGCTTACAGCGCTCGCCGTGTTCCCCCACCCACATCTTCTTGGACTGGACCAGTGGACCACCCCTCCCCTTTTGATATTCCTGGATCCGCCTCTGAATAACTAAGCATTTTCCAGCTCGGTTTCCCTTTTACGTAAACATTCGAAACATTTCACTTCTACAACACGAAACACTTCACCGATGACACTCCTAAAAGTTAACCTTAGACTCCCAACAGTTCATAACATTAGCGTAACAAGAGGTGACGGCGCCATCTATAACTGGTCCCCTTGAACTATACGAGTACACAGAGAACGATCCAGATGGCTTCTATACTTCACACTAACACTAGTAACTAAACAGTCTTTACTTAAGGATAAAAAAAGATTACCATGGGAGTACCTTACCAGCATTGAGGCGATATAATAATACGGTTTACGCCAACGAACTAGTTCCTTAAATCAGGGTTATGTTTTCACTATTACACAACTCCTCTGATTGTATTTATGGTGGCGATTTGTTTAGTTTTTGACGAATATCCCCCGTCTCCTACCTCACTATCTGTCTCCTACCTCACTGTGTCTCCTATCTCACTGTCTCCCTCCTCGCAATGTCTCCTACCTCACTGTCTGTCTCCTGCCTCACTATCTGTCTCCTACCTCACTATCTGTCTCCTACCTCACCATCTGCCTCCTCCTGTCAGCGTCATCCCCCGCAGAGGCTCAACGCCACGAACGTAATTATCGACCATTCTTGCCCGGAGTAACCTGGTCAAAATAATCATATACACACATAACGGACTATATAGAGGAAATCCGTTATATGGAAGTGTAACTGTACTCACAGTCGTACGTTCAGTATTTCTCCCCAAACTGTGTATAATCTATTTGTGAGAAGACACGTAATTATGGCAGTTTCAGAACAATATGGATGACCTTATGATCACGAAGTCAATTAATTCTCACGTGTAAAGGAACACCTTCCGACCTACACTCATTGTGGAAGACTTTAACTGTTTGTATAGTCTTATTTAATTCATTTATAAATTGTTACTTTCAAGATCCCTCTCTCGCTGTGAATAAACTAATATTGCTCAAGACTGTTCGTCTTATATTATCTCACTACTGTACAGAGATTCGGTCGGTTTTGTATGAGAGATTTTCCTGTGTTTATGGTCGTTGAAGTCGTTCCTTCACTCTGGCAAAATATGTTCTAACATCATTAATGTTCATAAGACAAGGCCAAACGATGTAGAAAATGACGGCTATAAAACGAATACTGTACAGCGTTGATCGGCGGTGATGTCATCAGTTTCGTGGTTGTGTACTCTTCAACGCGCGGGGGCGACAAACAATGGCCAGTACACGTGAATTTCGTCGTATTAAATTAACTGAAAATGATGTACCTGGGGCACGATTTATCCACAGTGATATTACACAACACTAACGTTATACCAGGATTCTGGTATAATGTTAGATTTTATTGACTATGTTCCTCCTTACATTTCTTTATTGACTCTACCATAAACCCCGCATCGGGAACTAACGACTTATTTGGTTTAAATTTATCTATTTGTTATTAATTTTGTAACTAAGCACTACCAGTTGACAATTTGTTTTGTTCACTATCGTAGCTACTTCGGGGATCAGATTTATCCTTAGTGAAAACTGATATTGATATTTTTTTTAATATTGCTTACTTCCCTCTCGTTATCAATAGCTGCTCTGAATCTGGCTGTATTAGCACAGTCTTTCATAGCCTTTTGGTCGATACATTTGGACAATCCTTTGGAATTTGTCCCCAATTCGAGTTTAGCTCGTCTTATATCTTTGACCTTTCTGGTTAGTTCACTAACATCATTTTGAAGGTAAACGTCATCTTCTTTATTCACCTACCTTTTAATATTCTTTAATCGCTCTTTCATCAATTAAAGTCGACTTTCAGTGTTGTCAGATATTCATAATGTGTCTTGTGTGTTATTTTGACAACAACTGGATAATTACAAGGAGTGATTGTGACCTTGGCGAGACGTCCATGTTGGCAGCTACCAATTTTTTTGGATCATTCCCTCCCGACTGAAATTTGTATATTATTTTCTTGTGGTAACACTTATGATCAAAATTAAGGCGTGAGATCCACACACACTGTACCGTCTCTCTGGTGGTGTCAACTAACAGGTTATCTTATCTTGTGTCATAAACCGGCGGAATAGTACATCAGGAGCTGCCAGTTCACTGGCCACTTTCCCTCCACTGAGGTAAGACTCCCAACACATCCATTACGGTTTACATAAATTTCGGTATTCCTGTGTTGGTCTCAGACATGTGAGGTGAGGTCGAGTTACTGTTCGTCTCCTTACGGTAACCATGGGAGCTAGGGGTCACCTGCATATTATCTTAATATAGTCCTCAGTGTATGTCATCTACCTATTAAAGTACACCTAATCGCAGTTTCTGTACGCGTGTAACTCACTTTGTACTTCACAAAATTCAACTCCAGAAGGTGGCTAATATCTGCTAAGACTGGCACTGGGCGCCACCCCTGGACACTCACTGGTGTTGTTACTACACACTAACTCTACTGTCACGGTCGTTTACTTTACCGCCCGCATTACCTCGTTCACGTTTCTCCATGCAAATAATTACATTGAATTATCTCGTAATTTTTAGAACACCTGCAGAAGCTTTTACCTAAGCAGGCAGGGCACATTGTGTTAAAATTTGCTGTACTTATCTGCCACCTGTCTTGCTCGTCATCTAATACGTCAAGATAGTTTTCCTTCATATTACCCCTTCCCCCCCTCCCCCCGTTTCAGAAAATGTCTAAACTACATTTTATTTTTTTTGTTTTACAGTGTGAGGAGCGTCAGCGGGCGAGCAGGACGGGCCTCCCCCACCGCCACATTATACACCAGGTACAGTAAGCTGTGTGTTGGTACTCTGTCATCTAGTGCACCTGCATGTTGGTAATCTTGTTATCATTATGAATACGGTAATGTCCTTGTAGCAGACTATAATATGAAGATGGAGCGCGGAAGTCGAGTGGATACAGCCCTCAGCCCTGTTCCGGCAGTCAGTGGTTCGATTCCTGACTAAGTAGGGAAGTGAAGGCAGTCGTGAGGGATAAGGGCCATGCTGCCTCCTTGTGTACCGAAGGCTCAGTATAGTGTGCTTCATCCACACGTCCCTAACAGGCAGACATACCTATGGGACCCACTTTCACAATGTAAGATATCACCAGGTGTTACACTGACCCCAGCCTTGAGTCTAGTTGTGTATCAACGCCCGGGATGTGTCTAGTAGTGTATCAACGCCCGGGATGTGTCTAGTAGTGTATCAACGCCCGGGATGTGTCTAGTAGTGTATCAACGCCCGGGATGTGTCTAGTAGTGTATCAACGCCCGGGATGTGTCTAGTAGTGTATCAACGCCCGGGATGTGTCTAGTAGTGTATCAACGCCCGGGATGTGTCCAGTGGTGTATCAACGCCCGGGATGTGTCCAGTGTGTCTCCTGTTTTTATCTTTTTTTTTAAATAGAAGTCAAAACTCACTCTCCAAAATATTCAACAGTTTCATATAGCCCGACTAAGACCTACACTTGTAAAACTCAACACAGACCAAATGTGGGGATAAGTTAGCGGAGCAGAGATAGCAGTCTCACGTCTTGGCCAGCGTACAGCCAAGCCTTAGCCTTCCCATTATCGTTAAATATCTAATATACTGACGTGACCTAAACTATACTCATGTCTCTACTGCCAGGTCTCTGTAATAATAATAGTTTGATAATTTCCTTCACTATACAAACAGTTACTCTCGTGTTGGAATATTTTACTGGTAATTTTAGAAGAAAATACATAGAGGTGTTTCTTCTAATGTGGACGAGTACATGGGAAGGGAGGCTGCAGCTATACTATAATAACTGTACCAAAATATTATTAAATACATGTGGTGGATCGGGCCGCCTCCTGCACCACCTGGAGGGCCGGGGCCTGGCGTCACCTGCCAGTGGAAGGGAGGACCTGTTCACTCACCATCACACACACACACTCACCCACCATCACCTACCACGGCCGTGTAGTGAGTCACTATAATGAGTGACTGTAGTCAGTAGCCATGTAATGAGTGACTATAGTGAGTGACCGTGTAGTGAATATAATGAGTGACTGTAATAAGTGACAGTAATGAGAGACTTTAGCGAGTGGCCTGCCAGAGAAATTTTCTCAGTGAGAGAAGACAAACGTTCATAAAGCTGACTAACGCAGCTTAGACTAAGAACGAGACATTAATAAAGCGGTCGTTGTCGAGAGGTAATAAATACACCAAATTACTAAACAATGAAAAGTAAAGCCAGATAATGTACTGTATACGAAGACGTAAGGCGGGACCACTAGGCAGTACAGCGGGAGTAATTAGTCAAGCTGACGTGTGTTGACGAGCCTCAAAACAAACTACTGATTAGTAAATCGTTTAGTTGCCAAATGATTTGTAATTCAGGACACATCCTCGCATTCCACCACGGCTATGACACAGCCAATGGCGTTGATTGGTGACTGCAGCATCGTTTATTATTGGTTAACCGAGTGACTCCACAGTGCGTGTCACAGCTACCAATGGCCTCCATTACAATTATTTAAACAATTTGAATACAAGATTATTCATGGCTCTCCTAATGAGTTAATTTACCATGCGGGGAAGTGAGTGGGGGAGGTGTGCCCCCACAGGTACTGTGACCGTCTGTGGGGAGGTGAGTGGGGGAGGTGTGCCCCCACAGGTACTGTGACCGTCTGTGGGGAGGTGAGTGGGGGAGGTGTGCCCCCACAGGTACTGTGACCGTCTGTGGGGAGGTGAGTGGGGGAGGTGTGCCCCCACATGTACTGTGACCGTCTGTGGGGAGGTGAATGAGGGAGGTGTGCCCCCACAGGTACTGTGACCGTCTGTGGGGAGGTGAGTGTGGGAGGCGTGCCCCCACAGGTACTGTGAGCCGTCTGTGGGGAGGTGAGTGGGCAGTGTGCCCCACAGGTGCTGTGACCGTCTGTGGGGAGGTGAGTGGGCCCCACAGGTACTGTGACCGTCTGGTGGGGGGTAAGTGGGCAGGTGTGCCCCACAGGTAGTGGGCCTTGTGACCGTCTGTGGGGGGGGGGTGAGTGGGCGAGGTGTGCCCCCACAGGTACTGTGACCGTCTGCTGTTTTTTTTCTTGTTGCCTTGTATACTGTGATGACACATACCGGGCGGCCACTCTTCACTCCGTGACACTGGTAAACTGTGTGACGCTGATACACCGTGTGACGCTGGTACACTGTGTAACGCTAGTACACTGTGTGACGCTGGTACACTGTGTGACGCTGGTCTAGTAGGCTGGGGCAGGGTGTATGGATGGTCTGGTAGGGCTGGGAGTCGGACACCAAATACTTTATGAGTGTGTGGCTGGAATACCTGGAGGAACCCCCCCCCCTCTGCCTCCTTCACACTAATTCTCTCTTATCAGTTGGTAGACGGTGGTAGTAGTGGTGGTGGTGGTGGTGATGGTAATGGTAGTGGTGGTGGCTGCGGCGGTGATAGTAATGGTGGTAGTGGTGGCGGCGGCGGCGGCTGTGGTTGTCATGGAGGTGCTGGCGGTGGTGGTTGTGGTAGTAGTACTGGAGTACTGATGACTGTGGTGGTGGTAGTGGCTTTGGTAGTTGGGTAGGCCCTACTGGTGGTTGTGGTGATGGTGGTAAAATTGGTGATGATGATGATGGCAGTAGTGGTAGTAATGGTGGCAGTACTGGTGGTGATAGTAACAGTATTATTGGTGATGGTGACAGTACTGGTGGTGATGGTAACAGTATTATTGGTAATGGTGACAGTACTGATGGTGATAGTAACAGTATTATTGGTAATGGTGACAGTACTGGTGGTGATAGTAACAGTATTATTGGTAATGGTGACAGTACTGGTGGTGATGGTAACAGTATTATTGGTAATGGTGACAGTACTGATGGTGATAGTAACAGTATTATTGGTAATGGTGACAGTACTGGTGGTGATAGTAACAGTATTATTGGTGATGGTGACAATACTGGTGGTGATGGTAACAGTATTATTGGTAATGGTGACAGTACTGGTGGTGATAGTAACAGTATTATTGGTAATGGTGACAGTACTGGTGGTGATGGTAACAGTATTATTGGTAATGGTGACAGTACTGGTGGTGATAGTAACAGTATATTGGTAATGGTGACAGTACTGGTGGTGATGTAACAGTATTATTGGTAATGGTGACAGTACTGGTGGTGATGGTAACAGTATTATTGGTAATGGTGACAGTACTGGTGGTGATGGTAACAGTATTATTGGTAATGGTGACAGTACTGGTGGTGATAGTAACAGTATTATTGGTAATGGTGACAGTACTGGTGGTGATGGTAACAGTATTATTGGTAATGGTGGCAGTACTGGTGGTGATGGTAACAGTATTATTGGTAATGGTGGCAATACTGTTGGTGGTGGGACAGGAGTCAGGACCGCGCACCACCACATAACATGGGTCTGGGGGCACCGCTCTGAGGGTTTGTTAGTCGTTGTTACCTGGACGTGACCGTGATAGTACACGCTACACCTGCCGAGCGACGCTGCCTGAGTACGATGACGGGGTGTTGTGTGTGTGAGGTGGTGAGACGCCATCACTCTTGTTACACCTCCACGAATTAATGGAACTCCCAATTAATGTAGCAAAAACGACCATTACAATGTCTTATATCCGCTCCATAGACTGTATATATAAATATGATTATATAAATGAATACCACCACTAATACTACTACCACTACCACCACTAATACTACCACCACCACTACCACCACTAATACTACCACCACTAATACTACCACCACTAATACTACCACCACCACCACTAACACTACCACTACCACTACTAATACTACCACTACCACCACCACTTCTACCACCACCACTACTAACATCAATACTACCACTACCACCACCACTTCTACCACCACCACTACTAACATCACCACCACCATCTCACTATTACCATAACCACCATCCCCGTCACTAACATTGTGCTTATCTGGCGCCTAGCCTAACCTAACCTAACCTAACCTAACCTGACCTAACCTAACCTAACCTAATCTGACCTGACCTGACCTGACCTGACCTGACCTAACCTAAGTCAATATCAGGTTGTTTGATTATTTTTTTTTTGGGGGGGGGTGGTGTAGCACATGAAGGCACAGTCTTACAATGATTCTTATAAATGGCAAATATAGTCTTCTCGTTCGTTAGTTTGTGTTGAGTAAATAAAGTGTTTAATGACAGGAAGTCTCAGTTTAAAAGACTATTTTTTTTTATTCAAGTGAAAATAAACGGATGGATAGACGGATGGATGGACGGACGGATGGAGGGACGGACGGATGGGCGGAGGGACAGGCGGATAGACGGAAAGAGGGTAGAGGATTAATTTCACAACATTGCCTACTCAAGCATTTCCCTATGTAGTGAGTTAGGTAAGGGGTGAAGTGTGCTGCATCCTCTTACCTTAACTTTCCTAAAACAGAGAGAGAGAGAGAGAGAGAGAGAGAGAGAGATTCAGTAATGGCAACATAAGTAATCATAGACTGTACAGTACCTGAGATTTTTTTCTTTATTGTAGATGAGAGAACGATTAAATGAATGTGGTAGTGGAGGGAGTGTGTAGTGGTGGTGGAGGGAGTGTAGTGGTGGTGGAAGGAGTGTGTGGTGGAGTGGAGGTGTGTGGTGGTGGTGGTGGTGTGTGTGGTGGTGGAGGGTGTAGTGGTGGTGGTGGAGGGGGAGTGGTGGTGGTGGAGGTGTGTAGTGGTGGTGGAGGGTGGTGGAGTGGTGGTGAGTGTGTGGTGGGAGGGTGTGGTGTAGGTGGTGGTGGAGGAGTGTGTAGTGGTGGGGAGGGAGGTGTGGAGTGGGGGTGGTGGTGGTGGTGGTGGGAGGGAGTGTGTGGTGGTGGTGGAGTGGTGGTGGAGTGGAGTGGTGGTGGAGGGAGTGTGTGTGGTGGTGGAGGGAGTGTGTAGTGGTGGTGGGAGGGAGTGTGGTGTGTGGTGGTGGAGGTGTGTGTGGTGGGAGTGGAGGGTGGTGGTGGTGGAGGTGGAGGTGGTGGTGTGGTGGTGGTGGTGGGGTGGAGTGTGTGGTGGTGGAGGGGTGTGTAGTGGTGGTGGGGGTGGTGTGTAGTGGTGGTGGTGGAGGAGTGGTGTGTGGTGGAGTGAGTGTGGAGTGGGTAGTGGTGGTGGGAGGAGGTGTGGTGGTGGGAGGGGTGTGTGTGGTGGTGGAGGGTGTGTAGTGGTGGTGGGAGGGGTGTGTGGTGGTGGAGGAGGGTGTGGTGTGTGAGGGTGTGTGGTGGTGGAGGGAGTGTGTGTGTGTGGTGGTGGAGGGTGTGTAGTGGTGGTGGAGGGAGGGTGTGGTGGAGGGAGTGTAGTGGTGGTGGAGGGGTGGTGTGTGGGGGTGTGGTGGTGGTGGAGGGGGTGTGGTGGTGTGGTGGGGAGTGTGTGGTGGTGGAGTGGTGGTGGAGGTAGTGGTGGTGGAGGGAGTGGTGGTAGTGGTGGTGGTGGAGGGAGTGGTGAGTGGTGGAGGGTGTGGTGGAGTGGTGGTGGAGGTGTGTAGTGGTGGTGTGGAGGTGAGGGAGTGTGGTGGTGGTGGAGGGAGGGTAGTGTGTAGTGGTGGTGGGGAGGGAGGTGGTGTGTGGTGGTAGTGTGGTGGTGGTGGTGGGAGGGTGGTGGTGGTGGTGGTGGGAGGGTGGTGGTGGTGGTGGGGAGGGGTGTGGTGGTGGTGGAGGGAGTGTGTGTGGTGGGGTGGAGGAGGTGGGTGGTGGTGGTGGTGGGAGGTGTGTGGTGGTGGTGGTGGTGGTGGTGGTGGGTGTGGTGGTGGAGGGGTGTGTGGTGGTGGTGGTGGAGGAGTAGTGGTGGTGGAGGGAGGTGGTAGGTGGTGGTGGAGGTGGTGGTGTGTGGTGGTGGTGGTGGTGGTGTAGTGGTGGTGGAGGGTGTGTGTAGTGGTGGTGGAGGGAGTGTGTAGTGGTGGTGCGGGCGGTGGCGGCGTCGGGAGTGAGGTGGTGGTTGTAAAGTGAACGTCTGATGGTGATGGTGATGGAGGGAGCGTGAGGTACTGGTGGTGGTAGTGTTGGAGGGAGCGTGTGGTGGTAATTGTAGGGGTAGTGCTAGTATTGGAAGGAGCGTGTGGTGGTGGTGGTGGTGGTGCAAGGCAAGGCGAGCTTCACGACAGCATCAGATAACTTAAAGTTATAAATATCAACTCAACAATACTGACCCAGCGTCCTGAACCTTAAAAATTCATAGGTTAATTTTTCCCTTTAAGAGAGAGAGAGAGAGAGAGAGAGAGAGATCAACTCTAAACACATATATAATACTAATGAGCACTACTAAGAGAGAGAAACATTATACACACACATACACAGAAACACAATAGACAGTGGCTGTGTTCATCTTTGAGACGGCGGCCATAATATCGTGGAATTAAAAACTTTGTGAAAAAAAATTATTCAAGACATTTATCATTCACGCGCACGCCTCAGTACCAGTGACCTTCATCCCTCCACACACTGCTACTACCGCTACTCGTACTATTTTTTTTTTAAATGGCCTCCAGCCTCCTCCAATAGCCACACCTTCGCCGCCATTTTATTACCTTAAAATTAAATATCCTAATTCATAAGTAGCTACCCTGGCTGTGTTGAGTTAGTTGAGCCACAGATCTATTCGGCATTCAGTGACTGTTGCCTCATAGTTAATATCTGCAATTGCTGTCGGCTTTAGGGCCGATGCTCTCGTTCCCCTGAGGCAGAGCAAAGCAGACCTAAGGAGAGAGAAGCACAGTCGACATCTCATCCAGGCTGTAACATAACTTCTGGGCTGCTGCTTCTGTTCGGAGATCACCTCCTCGAGTCTGGCGTAGAAGCATCCTGCACTTGGTCCCATTCCACCAGAGGTTGTGAACACCAGAGGAGTGAAGCTGCCTTGATCAACGTTTTTAATTCTCTCCCCGTATGCCCTTATCTTGTCGTTCTCGTTCCTCCTGTGTGCAGCATCGAGAGCTAAGTTACGGTGACATGCGGCCATGGGATCAAAAATCCTGATGTCGAAGAAGGCTCGCTGTCCCCGCGTCCAGAATCCTCGAGCACTGACGTCAACACGGGTTTCGTTGGATGTGTTTGAAGTCCTATGTTGGAAATTCTCACCATCCAGTTACTACACCTACTACTTCTTCTAGGAAGAACGACCCGCACAGTTCTCAGGATTACGACGAACGAGGTGTCATGGTCGACCAACAAAACCTTCTAAATGGAAGACCTTTATTGCAACACGTAAAAGATTAATGCATAACATATAATTGCGCGCAAAAATTATTGGGTGTGCGTGTTAATTGGATTGGTAGAGCATAGTGTGAAGATTTGCGTGTGGTGGGTAGGTTTACGTGCGTGTGTGTGTTACAATAGGTAACAGCAGCACCATTGGAGGGTCATGGGGCTACTACTGTTGGCGGTGGAGGTGGTGGTGAGGTCCGCTGTAAGAGTGACGAATGGCGCCATTATCGGTGTGTTTGGGGCACTTCGTCAGGTGGGGGAGGTGCGGTGGTCGGGGTCAGGGAAGTCCTCAATGTTTTATTCTGGCAGGTGATCACCCTGGCTGGCGCCCCGCCGTATAAGGTACTGCCTGACAGTATCGCTAGCACTCTTGATTTACTGGCCTGCATCTACACCTGCCTGCCCCACCTCTACACTTTCTGCCTGCCTCCCCCACACCTCCACACTCCCTACACTTCACTGCCTGCCTCCCCCACACCTCCACACTCCCTACACTTCCCTGCCTGCCTCCCCCACACCTCATACACCCCCTACACCTACCCTCCTGCCTCCCCCATACCTCTACACCCCCTATACACCTGCCTTTCCACACCCCCTACACCTGCCTCCCCCACACTACACCCTCTACGCATGTCTCCCTACACGTGTAAAGGTTTCCCTAATCATGACCGTTTAATTATGTAATCAGTTGTACTCAATGTGAGATACCAGTTATATGAGAATTTAATTAACACCCAAAGGATCCCTCAAAAGGATCCATACGTCTCCTAAAACAAGGACCCAAAATACCAAGCGCCTTCCTCCCCTCCGTCGCCCCAGTAAGGCATCGTCGTGAGAAGAATCAAGATTATAACCATATGTTGTGTTGTGGAAGATATCGCTTCTCACGTACCGCACGAAAACAAACATACAAGCTGTTGCTGACTGATGCTACTGACGGAGTGACTGGAAAAGGATCTTTATCTAAGTGACTCCCGTGTTGATTCTTGGCCAGAGTAGAGTGGACGGTTGACATCCTTCCTTGTACACTAATAAGAGGGTGAAAGTAACCCAAAAGTGAACGTCCACAGTAGCCAGCCAGGAGTGCAGTAAACCCACCTACTGCTTTAGCTATACGAGTATGGAGGAAGATCGTGACGAGGTAATATTTTTGGGTGCAATACTGTTCTAAATGTCTATTGAATAGAGGGTTGACCTCACAGTGACCAAGGATAGTGCTCTGGGTTAGGTCTGAGGAGCCAAGACTGGACCTAAGGGTTGAGTTTTAAACCTATAATGTCGAGCCTGAAGACTAACCTCAGGTCCCGGCAGAGGTATTAAGAGCATCGTTCCCAGGCGGTGAGAGTTGTTGAGGTGGTCGGGTAAAATTGACATCGTAGGCCTGGACAGCAAGTGAGGGAGGGCTAGTAGAAGGAGGGGAGGAAGGGAGGGAAGAAGGAAGTGATGGAGGGTCTGTCGGTCCCCACTTAGTCGTGTGTGGGCGGGTGTTGATTCCACCCGCCCACCACCTTCACTCGCTGGCAGTAAGGTAACCCGCCGCCCTCCCTCACTTGGGAACCTCCCTATACCTGTCCTCTCTCATCAAGAATTATTTACTGCTAATTCCTCCTCTTCCAGTTTCAGACCTATCCACCCCTCTTTCAACCGTCCTTTTCACTTCTTGGACAACCATGTTCCTCATCTCTAATCAGTCAGCAAGAACATGACCTATCCTGCCCCGTATCCCTCGTCCTCCTTGTCAACCGACGTCGCAGGATACAGCAGTAACAAACCTCATTATATTCTTTTAGATATAATTTCTAAGTTGGAATTTTAAGACAAGATAAAAATTTATTTCCGGTGACACTTAGATATGTGTGGTTGTAGGACATGTGTGGTTATAGGACATGTGTGGTTATAGGACATGTGTGGTTATAGGACATGTGTGGTTATAGGACATGTGTGGTTATAGGACATGTGTGGTTACAGGAGATGTGTGGTTACAGGAGATGTGTGGTTGTATGACATGTGTGGTTATAGGACACGTGAGGTTATGGAACATGTGTGGTTATAGGACATGTGTGGTTACAGGAGATGTGTGGTATGACATAGGACATGTGTGGACATGTGTGGTTTTGGACATGTGTGGTTATAGGACATGTGTGGTTACAGGAGATGTGTGGTTATAGGACATGTGTGGTTTTGGACATGTGTGGTTATAGGACATGTGTGGTTATAGGACAAATGTGGTTATGGGAGATGTGTGGTTATAGGACATGTGTGGTTATAGGACATGTGTGGTTACAGGAGATGTGTGGTTACAGGAGATGTGTGGTTATAGGACATGTGTGGTTTTGGACATGTGTGGTTATAGGACATGTGTGGTTATAAGACATGTGAGGTTATAGGACATGTTAGGTTATAGGACATGTGTGGTTATAGCTGGAATTTAATGTGCAGTGGTAGTGATTGTAGCCCCGTCCTGCTGCCGCCGACCACCTCGTGTAAGCAGTTATTCTGGACATTATTATCTACACACTGCGCTCATATAATTCACAGCGATAGTATCAGTCAGTTTGTTGGGCCGGAACACCACCACGTGTCCACCTACCCAAGAACGAGCCTGGTGCTCAGAGCTGGCCCAGCGCCATGGTCTGTGTCGGCCGGGTGTGGACCACACGAGCTGCTGATGTACTAGTCAACTTTTTAAGACGATGGTGAGCAAGAGGAGGAAAGACGTGAGCCTTGGATCGACAAGTAGCAATACAATAGATGTAGTAAACAAATGAAGTTTAGGGAATGAAGGAACACTTGGAAAATATTTTAATGTTAAGAAAACAGAAAATCACGATCGAGAAGAAAATCTGGACACAGGAGGGAAGAGCGGCAATAATAGTAGGGGGACTAGGTGGTGACCGTGTCAGTAAATCATGGGCAGTGGGGCAGCCTGCAGGGCCTCCAGCCCGCCGCTCTCAGCCCCGTCCGTGTGTGTCCGACACACAGTGGGTCATCTAAGCTGCCCCGACTGTGTGCTCGAAACATGGTGGCTGCCACACCCTACACATGGATGTGGCGAACAAATGATTGTTGCCACACCCTATACAAGGATGTGGCGAACAAATGATTGCTGCCACACCCTACACAACGGTGTGGTGCCCAAGGAGAGCTGGGCACATGAAGGGGTTTTACGGAGTGGGCCGTGCAACTCAACCCTTGAAGGGCATCCACAGCTGCAAGACTACTAAAGGATGCTGTGATAATGTTTCTCCTATCTAAGGATGTAAGAACACATGTCAACTACATGCAACAGGCGTGGGTGCTGTACTGAGGCTGGTGACTGGCTACATCCTGTTATTCCCAGCTAGAGGAAAAATAACTTCCACGGTGATCAGTCGTGTGGGAGGTGATGTATAGAGTGACTGGTCAAATAGGCCCCAAACAGATCATAAGAATTGGGGCCTAGTCTCAGTGGGCTCCAATCCCGATGGTTAGGTTGGAGACTGTCGGGAATGATGCTGCTTTGACCTGCACCAGGTCGAGGAGTGACCCTAGACGTAAGAGTCATAATCCGCTATGATCCCCGAAACGGCAACCTCAAGATGGTCGGAATAATGTAACACTGTAACAAAGTCCTCTCTGATGCCTTTTACTGCGTGTGGAAGTCTGGTGGTATTGACGGGGAAGCTGAAAGATACTGTCACCACAATGTCAGGGGTGATTGTTGTTAGTATTATAATAACCCACCAGGTAATAGTATAAGGAAAATTAATTTACATTATTTCAGAAGGCGGAGGACAATACCAGAAATAATATACATAAATTAGAATTTGTTTTTGGGGGGATGAGGCAAAACTCGTGCAGAAGCCAAGGATAACCCTTACCATTACACACCACGGACAAAACTACTATGGAAGAGGCATGTTAACATCAAGGTTGTAGTGTTCAAATGAACATTGTGTTTTCCGGTGTTATTTTACACTACAATTGCACAACAAGACTCGGGATACACTGCCGACATTTCGTTTCGCATATGAATATTTTCAAACTGAGACAGCCTAGTGTCCCGATGACATGGCGTCTTGTGTATTTGTGGTATCAATTTTACCGTCGAGGAGTGGTTGACTGTCTCAACAAGCACCTTCCTACACGTGGAAACAAACAATACCAACTACCAAACAGCAAGAAAACTGTAACTACGTTTAATATATAGCAAATAAAATAATTACTTCATAATATTTGTAGAGAGCGGCATTGTTATAATTTGTAAATAAGAACATTACATATTATATTCACATATAATGTTTCAGCAAAGGTTCAACAGTTGTGGCAGACAACAATATACAGTATATACTGTATATGTATTTTTTTTTATTGCTGTACATGTATTAAGGCATACTGTAGGTCCCTTTGTCCCGGTCAATAACACGGTTCATCGCTGCTAACTTACCATTCCAGATCTCTGAACATAAGATGCACCAAACTAAGGTACAGAGGCAGACACAGGAACACATTCCTTATTTGGAGGCAAAGTTTCTTCAGTTATTACCTCCTCTCTTTGTGGGGTGCTGGCAGTAATAAACTGCCGTACATCAGTGTTGTAGGGTCTCTTGCCCAGGGCTCCAGCAACTATGAAAATGATTAAATTAGATATAAAATTATCTTGAGATAATCCCCTGTACAGCCGGGCAGCGGATGGGAGTGGGTGAGAGGGAGGTCGTGTGCGCCGAGCAGTCTGCGCACGGCACTCGTATGTTGCAGGCGCGCCTCTCCGCTCTTAAACCCTGGCCGCACACTCTCTCACTTTGGTTACTTCACATATACTTTACGTGTGAGTGACACTCCTGCCTCCAGGTCACTAGTGATGAAGAAAAGCGTGTAAACTTTGATGTGTACTCCTTTGTGTTTATGCCGTAATAAACGACAGTATTATGAAGTGAAAAGTTCAACACCAGCTGGCAAGATACGGTAAGTCTCTTCTGGGCACTCTTTTATTTCAGCATCTTTCAGTGCGAAAACGCATTGTACGCCGGTCAATATTGTAAAAAAAAAGTCGATGATAGTATGCAGTGTGATCGGTGCTTCAGGTTACGATACTTTGATCTTTTATGTTGCTTCACCCCAATATGAGTCGTGACTATAACCGTGGAAATAATAGTGTGCTAATCCATATATATATATAAATATATATATATATATATATATATATATATATATATATATATATATATATATATATATATATATATATTACAATGCAGAGTGGTCGGACAAGGGGGTCGGTCCATCTCACGATTCCTAGTATTCAGCAGCCAGCGAGTTGCCTCACTCCCCTGGCAGTATACCAGGACACCGGAGGGTTGTTACACCATCGACAATTAGACCCGATACCATGGTGAGTGTACAAGAGGGAACCCCATCCTTTACTCTGGTACGAATCGACATCGTGGCCATTCGCTCGCAAGGCGAACTCTTATCAGTGTGCATATACCCTCACCACAAGAAAAAAAGATGTATGTAATGGTAACCTCCATTCATCCGTCCGCACAACAATGTCGTTTACGTTCAATAAATTCTTAAAGGCTTTTCAGATCGCGAAAAAAAATGTGGCATTCCACGTCATATAACAAAAATAAGTTCAAAAGTAATAAACACGATTTTCTGTATTCATTAATAATTATAGCCAGTGTTCTTGCAACATGTTGGTGACGGCATAGGTCATGGTGGTGTCCGCTATCCCGTTTCATGTGTAAGCTGTTAGCTTCTCACAGGCGACCTACAGGTATGTTGTCATTTGAGAGAGTAGCTTCACACCACGGCTATCTATCTGCTAGACTGTCTATTGCCGCCACAAGTAAAGTGCTGGGAAAAGACAGTATGAAACACCAGAGGAGGATGGGATTATCCTCAGTCCATATAGTAATAAACAAACAGAAGCATTAACAACCATAGCCCAGGAGAGAAACTGGAGCCTTCTCTAACTCCCCCTCATTGGGCGTCCGCCAGGAAGGACAACCTTACCCCAACCAAGTAGTACTTAAAAGTTACTGGAATATCAACTACGGTATTTTGTTGTGTAAAAGAACGATCTGTCCACCTACTTCCCCAAAGGAAAAAACGTACGAACACCCAAGACTCCCTAAGTCCGTACCTCCCGAGCGGCGTCCAATAGTTTCTTCCTGGACAGCCTCTGTCAATCAGCTGCTGCTTTTCACACACACACTTTGTGATGACCGCAGGTGCCGAGTCTTGCTGTCACCTGCCTTAACATCAACTGAATATTTTCAATGTAATAATGCAAATTCTCCTTATAGCCGAAAGGATCCAGATCGCCCTTATATGCCTTGGACTCCTTCGCTCTCAAGTTAAAGAATTTATCTTTAGGGATTACACAAGCCTGCCGTCGGCCTTGAACGCTAGTGATCTTTTAGCAATATATATATATATATATATATATATATATATATATATATATATATATATATATATATATATATTATATTTTTTTTTTATTACCAGATCACAAACTGAACGACGGATCTTATTCAAAAACGTTGTCAGTGATCACATCTTACAAATAGCAATGAAATTCAGCAACTGCTAGACGATGCTGTTTGTGTTCCACAAGCAAAACTTGTGTACTTGTATTTTTTAGCAAATATTTTTTTTCTTAGACGTCGATAGTGGAATACAAAATATGGTGGCAAAAATGGTCGCCCAACGTCTACTGTACAGTACATACACAGCGACGCGCTCTGTGCCACTACGTTCTCTCAACACAACACTATTTTAATATCCAAGTTCTAGGTGGATGAAAATCTTTGTATCTTTTATCCGATATCACACTAGTTTATGAGACGTCTAGCCTTTGTGGCTCAGAATATAATGGGAGACGTTGACGGTGGTCAAGACTGGTTTATTAAAAATATTGCAGTCGTCTTATACTGTATTAAGAAGATATTCCTAAACTAATTGAGTGTGGCAAGGCTAGTGAAGCATATCTTAACGGTAAAGATAAAAAGATAGATGGCAAAAGAACTGGGGGGGGGATCATGAGAAGTGTTTAAGTGAAGCAGGACCACAATAAGCTACTAAATGCCCCCAAAGTTCCCAGGAATTTTGGATAGACTACCATAAAGTGACTTCCGTAGGTTGTGGGCGACAAAACAGGAAAGACTTATTGTTCTGTGATGCGAGCGAAGAATGTTGAGGTGTAGTAGCCTCGCCGAGCCTCAAGGGTGGCGCGTATCACCGCCAGCCTGTCTGTGACTCACACTGCCACCTTTCCTTCTTCACACACTACGTCTTTTGAACGGTAATTATGATAAATATTTTCTACAATAATCATCTTACACATAAGGATTGGTATCTTGAGTTTCATTAAAATTTCCTGACCGCTGTTGCATACAGTATACTGTAGTCAAAAATTTCGTGACATTCAAAGAGAAAAAATATATATTCATTTTATTAATATTATAAAATATAATATTTTAATCCATTTCAAAACAGAAAAGTTACTAGAATTCAGAATGCGCACCATAATGACCTGGTCAGTAATGTTGATAAAATATTGCAAGAATGATGGTGGTGGTGATGATACCTGTAAGGTTGACGGTGAGACAAGAGTATGGAGTGTCCGGCAGTTGGCTTCCTTGGTACTTAATGAACCATAATACTGTAGCTGGTAATCCGGATAAGTGGTACGACACGATACTTTATCAATTCGACATACCTGCACACTGACGCTTTTCCGCTATTTTTAAGTATAGTTCGAGGATGATTAAGTTTCCGTTAATTCACGTAATATATACTGTAATTAAAATTTAACCTATTAAGTGAGAGAAAAGGTGAAGTTAACAGTTGTTAGTTTTCATGGGATTTAAGAAAAACGTTTGCTCTAAATCTTTAGAATACAGATCTGGCGGCGAGATATGAAAAAAATTATTTCGAATTTACTTGAGAAGAGGCGATTTCGGCGATAAAAAAGAAACATAGGAATTATGTAAAGATATTAGCTGGAACGACCCACAGAGGTAACACTTTATGGAAGTTGGTCAAGTTGGGTAAAAAAATTTATAAGTGTAATCGGTGTCAAGCAAGTGACCGAGATATTTCCATTGGGTGGCGGATTCCGCTATTTTTACACCAAAGCTGATGACTCCAGAGCGCAGACGCTACAAGCAGTGCCGGATTTAGACCTGTGGAGGCCCATGGGCAGCCTCTTTGTGGAGGCCCCCCTCATTATAAGTACCCAAGAGGGTGGGGTGGCGAGTGAAGCGAACCTAAATATCTGGGAGTCCCGGGGGGCGCTGTAAGCCCCCCGGTTAATTTTACATGCATTTTCATTTATGTCCATAATGTCTTCTCTACAAATGTAAGTCACAACAAACATGGTGAAAATAAAATTAATGTTTTCGGTGATGATAGTGGAGTCTGTAAGCACAAACAATGCAGACAGGGTAACAAAGACGTCCGACCCTTACCTTTTTGTGACCATTCAACTAACATAAAACCTTACTGGAAAACATGTCTGGGAAAACCCAAGGAGATAGATACAATAGTTAAATACCAAGATTATTAAGAAAAAAAATAGAATGGTAGAAGTGAATAAAAAAAATCTAAGGTATGAAGTGTTTGAAAAATTTAAATACTCAGACCTTATTCCCGTTTGGCCTACAAATATATTAATAAGCATAAAAATTGCAGTAAAAATAGAAATCCTATAAATTAATGAAATAAAGATAAATATAAAAACCGACAGAAAAAAATCCTACAAGAAAGAATTTGAGGTAAAATGGGATAAACGATATAAAAGAGCTCGGTAGAATGGTAGAATAGTTCGCTTCACCCTTAGCACTGATGACCTACCTGGTCTGGACGGCCGACATCCTAATTATTGACACACGTTCTTTGTTACTTTATGAACTTAAATGTCCAGTGTTATTACAGGAGGAAACCGGTGAATCATTAGAAAACCTGTTATGTGTAGTAATCACAATGGATAACCCCCTTCTCACATCTGTCACACAGGAAAAATTAACTGACACATTAGCGAGAGATAAGCACATTACCGCTGTACCACCAACATGTTGGAGTAATACAATACCATACTAAAGTTCTAGAGTAGACAAAGAGATATATACTCGGGTAAATAAATATATGATTAAAGCCCGTTTTGGCTTTAATGGTTAACTTTATATTTTTGCTAATGTAATTTTGTGCTTTAATCATATCTGACCTTCATATACAAATGCTTAAAAAAATAATCTATAAACTATAAAAATCTTACCTTATTTTATTTAAAATTGTTAAAACATAAAGTTAACCTAACCTAACAAATATAGATAATCTTGTATTTAACGAAACACGAACCATTGACTTCATCCTAGACCACCGAAGGGTCAAAACGTACCTGGCGCTGCTCTGGCAGCAGCCAGGTCAACTGTTATGTTGGCCCATACCAACTCCCTCCCCTGAACCCTCCTCCCCACCGGAATATCAACAAGTTCTCCAGAAGTTACTATTTCATTTAGGAAAGTAATGGAACCAGTGTTGAATAGTGGTGAACAGTGCTTAAGTCAGTGAAAAACAACTCAACACTAACATCTGAGTCGTACCCAAGTAAGGTCCCAGGTACCCAGTGATAACTGCCCGTGACACTCAACAACACCGGCTATGTGTTAATCCGTCCACGATGGGGAGGTCTGGGATCACGGGGCCCGGACAAAAGCCCCTAGGACAAAAGCCCCTCAGAGTAAAAGTGCAAAATAGGACAGAAGCCCCCTGTTTTTATGTTAAAGAGGGGGTCATTAGAAATATTAAAAATATACAGATTTAAATATGAAATTATTACAATTTAAATAATTAGAATATAATAACCCTTTCAATTCTGATATAGAACATTATTAAATAAATAGAAGGAAAAAACGATACATTTTACCTTCATGTTCATTCTGTATTTACTGAGGTGACCCAAGGGTCCAGTGAGGTCACTGAATGTCAGGGGGAGTAATTACCCCAGTAGGCAAAACATACGTCATTGCAGATTTAATAAACATTCCTTGTATACTTTATAACTATAACAGAATTCCCGAAGGTTAGGTTAGAGAAGTGTTCATAAACTGTAAAAAAATAAAATCATTATTTTAAAATTTCTTATTATTTCTCCTGGGGGACTTTTCTCCTAGGGGGCTTTTGTCCTACACTCGCCCAGTATGGGCCAATAGGCCCGCTGCAGTTTCTTCCATTCTTATGTTCTTAAGACCATCTGTGAGAACTTAAGCCGGACACAGCATGGTGAATTTTACGTTTTTTGTGGACGTGAGATTACGATCAGTTAGTGAACCAAACTTAAGAGCGGACGACAACGCGCGCAGACGCGGCAGATTTTTCGGCTGACTATTTATGGTAAATAATTATTTCTTTACGTACAAAACACGTAGACATCATTTTAGTGTCATATGACTATTTTTTCGCCGTGTTTTATCCAGCAATTATCCCCTTTATGCATTCCCTGCTCACTTCAGTTGACGCAAAAGCGTTGATAGAGATTTTGTTTTAAGTCATCCAAAGAATATCTGTGGAAATAATGAACTAAATCAAACAACTAGTGTTAACCGTCTGCTTCACTATTACCAATTCTAGTAACTACACATCACAAATTAACACGAAGTTTCAGAAGGGTATCCAAACGGTATTATTATAGTTTCAGCCACAACCCGGTTAGGGTTATTGCAATTTTGTGTTTACCATTAGTTATGTCTTGTTAATAGGAACAACTTTTTCTAATACCACTTCCGTCGCAAATGGATATTAACCGAGAAAGTAAATTCACGTAAAAAATTAACGGAAATCTGCAGTCACCGCGTGGCGTCTGTTTGTTTACAGCTGACCGTTCGGTCCGAGCTTTACTCTCACGTCCACATAAAGCATAAAATTAAACCACGATGCTTCAATAAAGTTGCTTTCATTGGTACCAGATATCAAAATAAGCGCTTTCTGTTTAATAAGTGGTCCCCACTATATTAAACAAAGCACTTGGAAGTTAGGTAAGGTTAGGTAGGTTTTTTTGGTTGGTTAGGTCAGGCTGTATGGAAGGGGGTGATAAAAGTCCAAAACAACTCATTTCCGACAAAATTAAAGGTCATATCCGAATGAATTACACCAAATACCATGGGAAAAACAAAAATGTGGTCGAACAGTAGTTGTGGCTGAAACTATAAATTTACCATACAAATCAGGTACATACCTTAAATGTTTTCTGATTTTCATTCCTTAATAGCAAATAAAATATGCATTTTTACACCTTCAACACACACTTGTATCTGTCCGCCCAACCACAACCTGGCGTCATATTATCTCACAAAACAAAAATCCCAGGCATATCACTAAGAGCACATCAGGGTGTGATTCTTTCTATATCAGCAGCACAAGTCCGGTTTTAAACAATAACACTGTCCATTCAGGCACACTATAATCACGGGCGTAGGGTATATATTTATTTATCATTTCTACCACTTATCAGCTTATTAGCCGGTCGGACGGTTGGTCTCTTCTTGAGTAATTCTTTCATTGGCCAGTGTTAGTACAGGAAGAAACCGGAGTGCCCAGACTCTTTGATAAGTAACGACGTTCAAATTGCTGCTCCTTTTTAGTGTTAGTAAACAAAATAACAACCGTGGGACCTGGTGGATACTACTGGATGGTCGGACACTGGCGACGAGTCTGACAAGTTGAGAACTGCGCCCAAGTTGTGACGTAATGGCGGTCTCAACCAATTACCAGTCGACTACTTACTCACGAATCACAAATTCTGGGATAAATACCTTCCTTCCACCTGATTGGGTGGTGTAGTTGGTTAACTTAAAAATAAAGTACTTATCAGAATATACTGATGTATTTTAAAGAAAATTAAGGAACATTTTTGTAGTCAGAAGGTTTTTATTCCGTGTTAGATTTTCGGTACGCTTACTAATTAAATATATGAATAAATGTGTACAGTATTCCGAACAATGGAGTATTTTTCTAGGTGGATCATACTGCTATGCCTTAAACTACAATGCTTATAAGTAATGATGATCAGAAATTCATATTCACAATTTTCCGATTAGCAACAAAAAGTAAATGATCAAGTGCGTGATTCACTGAGGTAGGCTGACATGGCAAGTCCTTGTGAGATTAGATGGTTCATGCATGTGTTGCACGGAGGAGACCAAATGGGTCAGGAGATACTGTACGTGAGTCTGAGAGAAGAAGGGAGGGGTCAGGGGTAGGCCAAGAATGACATATGGGGAGATTGTAAGAAATGACCTGCAGAGTGCAGAACTAGGTCCAAATAGACCTTGGTGCAGGAGACTGCACAGCATGAAGTTGCTAACCCATGGTAAGCGGCCATAAAACGATGATAAATATATATATACAATATATATATATATATATATATATATATATATATATATATATATATATATATATATATATATATATATATATATATATATTAGCAGTAGTAGTAGTAGTGTGCAGTTTACATAATGATGATAATGTAAGCAGGAGGCGCATAGCAGACGATTGCCAATAGATTGACGACGGAGACGTAGAATGACGACTAATTTTGCGAGAGCCTGTATGGGTCAAAATTTGGATTCCCTGAAGATTTGTCACCCCAACTTATTTCACCTTTTAATTAAACACCCTAGCGCTAACCTAACGTATCCTCCTCAGGTAGCTATTGGGAGTTTAACCATCAGGTGAAATAAGCTGGGATGCCCAATCTTCAAGTGATACTAAAATTCCAATGATTTAGGCCGACTTGTAGTCTCACCCAAAAGTTCGTTAACCCTCCCAGCCAGCTATTGCTGCACTGCCTGCTTCAGACGTATGAACTTGAGTCTGTTACTTCGAACCTTTAGATTTATTCGTACCGGTTTCATATTCTGGTTAGTACTGAGACAGTTTCAAACATCTGAAGGAGGCAGTGCAGCTATAGCTGGTGGGAGAGTTAACGAACTTTTGGGTGAGACTGTACATACATCTTTGTAAATCCTTGGTAGTGAGTGACTTACTGTTGCCCCTATGGGAGGGCGTGGGTGCTCCAAGACGAGAGGCCTGGTTGTGGTTCACCAGCGTGTTTGTGGTGGCGTTATCAGTAGGAACGAGACACTGATGGCGGTCGGCGACAGTTTTATCATGCTGGTCGCTCGTTACCTCAGTGAATGCCACTTTAACGCCCTATCCAGCGAATGATTATATCGACGGGAGCGATCATCTCAATTTGCTAGTGATTACGAGAAACAGACGGATGGTGCATTACAGTATGGGAGACAAACTGGCTTGTGTGAGCAGCGATGGGCGTGTTTACATAGGAACGTACAGTCACTCATAAAAGAAACGGGCCCCCTGGGTGAGAGGTTTTGTAATTGGAAGCAGTTCAGTTCTGGTAACCTGACGTTAGGGGTGGGGATCACTGCCTTCTGCACTAATGACTGCCTCGGGTCATGTCTCGTTTCATGAACAACTAATACGAGGTGCATAATTATGTTACCTTTGGGCATTATATTACAAGACCCTAATATCATCACTAATTTAACCTTATTCATTGCATTATACCTACACTTTATATCCAAACTAAACTTATTCTGCAAAAAAAAAAAAGTTTTTCTTATATTTATTCGACCATGGTTTGAGTGGGTGTGTCGAGAGGGAGGGCAGAAATGTCCATAGGGGCAATATGGTCTCAAACATCGCGACGTAAGGATACCCTGTATGTTATTCATATGAGTTCAGTCACATTATAAACCTCCGTGGTCGTATACAGACAAATATGTCGGAAAATGGCTAAATGTTTGTTCGATATTTATTGCAGAATGAACAAACCTAGAGAAAGACTCCAACAGAGAGCACATGGGGTTAAGGGTGGTGTTGGAAGGACCGAAATTATCAGAAAACGTAAAGTTAACATAATTTTGGTATAATATATACACCATGTTTAGTTGTTCATGAAACGAGACATAACCCGAGGCAGTGGTTCATGCAGAAGGCAGTGATCCACCCCCTCCCCCCCCCACACCCCTTACATAGGTACACTGTTACCAGAACTGACCTGCTTCGTTACAAGATCTCTCGCCCAGGGGGGCCGTTTCTTTTATGAGTGACTACCATCGTTTAGTTTACGATCACATTGGTCAGTGTGGATGAGTATCTGGAGGCGCTCTATAATTTAAACACAAAGGGTTGATTTACCTCTTCAAAACTTAAAAAAATACTTATTAAGAATCATAGAATTATTTTCTAGACTGTCACAGCCAACGTCTTCCTCTTCCAGTCCGACCTAATTCTGATTTTTTTTCAAGATCACCCACCATTAATATCTCAACTTTTCAAACTCTATAAACTATCTACATGTATATATATCTTATCACCAGTTTTGCTAAACAAAAATTTAGTTATCAATTCAATGATTTCACCACTTATCAGCTTGCTAGCCGTTCGGGCGGTTGTCTATCCAGGAGGAAATCTGTAATGTTTGGTAGGGTCACACTGGATAACACCCGTCTCACGTATGGCCGAGCCAAGCAGGATTCGAACCCTTGACTTACTGGTGACAGATACTAGCTTCAACATTGTATCACCAAAACCCTCCAATTTTATCAATAAATATGATATGACAACTGCTCACCCTGCGACCTACACCATTCCCGTTGTGTTGTATGCCCTGGTGGTAACGACATAAAACACTATAAATTTATTCAAACTTAAAACTTTCACTAGCAATAGCCTCATCATTCATTAATGTTTGTGTTTTTCTCTCTGCAGATATGCTGCTCCGAATTTGCGAGAATCACCCATCCAATTGCGCCCAGTATTTTTTTCACGACTTAGTATCCAGCTTTGTTAAAGACTCCATAGACCTCGAAGTGTTAGTACCATCAGTCAACTTGAGTAGAATCGCGAGTGTCTGGTTAATATGTGAGTTAACTCAGTTGATTTATGACACCTGTGTACGGTATCTTCTAGTAATTTAAACTGTACTATATCGTTTTCACCTTTGTTCCACCACTTAGGAGTTCGGACTCTAGGATCAATACTTTTTATATTATAGAACAAAGTTTCACCACTGTGATGTGTTTAAACAGTTTGAGCGATAAAGTTTTCCAGCCTCTTCGTGTCACGTCACGCGGTGTGTGTGTGTGTGTGACGGGTCACTCTGGTGATAGTGTGCTACGCATCTTACGTGTTCTTCACTAAAATAGCATACTTATACAAATCCCCGACACATACAAGGGGAGGGGGTTTAATGATACACCAGCCTAAAGGCATAAACTGATGGAGTAAAGGGTTCTTCCCTTACACCCCAGGACCTGCCCCAACACCCCGAGCCCTGCCCCGACACCCCAGGTCCTGCCCCCAACACCCCGAACCCTACCTGACACCCCAGGTCCTGCCCCCAGCACCCCGAGCCCTGCCCCCGACACCCAGGACCTCCCCGACACCCCAGGTCCTGCCCCAACACCTGCCCTTTGACACCCCAGGCCCTGCCCCCTGCCCCAGCACCCCCTGCCCCCGACACCCCAGGTCCTGCCCCGAGCCCCTGCCCCGACACCCAGGTCCTGCCTGACACCCCAGGTCTGCCCAACCACAGCCCTGCCCCCGACATCCCAGGTCCTGCCCAGCACCCCGAGCCCTGCCCCGACACCCCAGGTCCTGCCCCAGCACCCCGAGCCCTGCTGACACCCCAGGACCTGCCCCAACACCCTGAGCCCTGCCCGACACCCCAGGTCCTGCCTCGACACCCCAGGTCCTGCCCAACACCCCAGCCTGCCCCGACATCCCAGGTCCTGCTCCAACCCCAGGCCCTGCCCCCGACACCCCAGGTCCTGCTCCAACACCTCAGGTCCTGCTTCAACACCCTGAGCCTGCCCCTGACATCCCAGGTCCTGCTCCAACATTCCGTGCCCTGCCCCGACACCCTAGGTCCTGCTCCCACCCCGACCCTGCCCCGACACCCCAGGTCCTGCTCCAGCACCTCAGGTCCTGCTTCAACACCCAGGCCCTTCCCGACATCCCAGGTCCTGCTCCAACACCCCGAGCCCTGCCCCCGACACCCCAGGTCCTGCTCCAACACCTCAGGTCCTGCTTCACCCCTGAGCCCTGCCCCGACATCCCAGGTCCTGCTCCAACATTCCGTGCCCTGCCCCGACACCCTAGGTCCTGCTCCCACACCCCGAGCCCTGCCCCGACATCCCAGGTCCTGCTCCCACACCCCGAGCCCTGCCCCGACACCCCAGGTCCTGCTTTACATCTCCTAGATTAAATACTTTACATTTTCCACATTAAATTTCATCTGCCATTTTTCAGACCATTCGATTTTTTTTTTAGATCTTCCTGTAGTTTTGCAGAGTCAGATTCAATTACACGCCCTATTTTAGTGTCGCCAGCAAATTTACATATGTTGCTGTCTACACCTATATATATCTCGTGTATGAATATAATAAATAGTAATGGCCCAAGTACTGAGCCTTGGGGTACTCCACTAGTGACGTTACCCCAATCGGATTTAGTGCCGTTAATGCTTACTCGCTGTTTCCTGTTTCCATGCCCTAGTCCATTTTAGAATATCTCCTCCAATTCCACGAGCCTCCACTTTATGTACTAGTCTTTCGTGGGGAACTCTGTCGAAGACTTTGCTAAAGTCAGGTATACCACATCATAATCGTGCCCGTAGTCCACTGATTCGAAAACGCTCCTACTCCTACCCTGACACCCCAAGTCCCGCTCCTGCCCCGACACCCCGAGTCCTGCTCCTGCTCCTGCCCTGGGGTAGTGAGGGAGGGAATGGTAGTGAAGGGGAGGGTAGTGGGGACGGGAGGGTAATGAAGGAAGGGAGGGTAGTGAAGGAGGGAAGGGTAGTGAAAGGACAGAGGGTTGTGGGGGAAGGAGTAATGGGGAGGGAGGTGGGAGGGGTAGTGGGGAGGGAGGTAGTGAAGGAGGGAAGGAAGAAGGTAGTGAAAGGAGGGAGGGTGAGGGGGAGAGGGGGATGGGGAGGGGGGTAGTCGGGAGGGCAGGCTAGGGAGGAGGTGGTGAGGAAGGAGGTAGGGTCGTGGTGAGGAAGTGAAGGACGGGGAGGGGGAGGGGGTGGGGAGGGGGGAGGGGGAGGAGGAGGGAGGGAGGAGGGGGGAAGGTAGTGAAGGGGGGAGGAGGGAGGATAGTGGGGGAGGGTAATGGGAGAGGGGAGGGTAGTGAAGGAAGGAAGGAGGGAAGGGTAGTGGGGGAGGGGGGGAGGGGGGGGGAGGAAGGGTGGGAGAGAGGAGGGTAGGGAAGGAAGGAAGGGTAGTGGGGGGAGGGAAGGGGGTGGGGGAGGGAAGGTTAGGGAGGGGAGGGAGGGGGAGGGTAGTGGGGGGAAGGGAAGGTTAGGGAAGGGAGGGAGGGAGGGGGAGGGGAGGGAAGGGTAATGGGAGAGGGGAGGGTAGTGAAGGAAGGAAGGGTAGTGGGGGAGGGGAGGAAGGGTAGTGGGGAGGAAGGGTAATGGGAGGGGGAGGGTAGTGAAGGAAGGAAGGGTAGTAGGGGAGGGGAGGAAGGGTGGGGGAGGGAAGGGTAATGGGAGGGGAGGGTAGTGAAGGAAGGAAGGGTAGTGGGGAAGGGAAGGGGTGAGTGGGGGGGGAAGGGTGGGGGGTAGGGGGGGGTAGGAGGAGGGGGAGGGAAGGAAAGGGGAGAGAGGAGAGAGTGTGGAGAAGGGGAGGGTAGTGGGAGAGGGGAGGGTAGTGGGAGAGGGGAGGGTAGTGAAGGGGGGAGAGAAGTGGAGGGTAGTGAGCGAGGGAAGGGTAGCAGGTTAATGAGACCATTTGTATGTGGGTCACGGTGGAGGGTCAGGCCAGTACTACATAACTCTACCGCCAATGATACCCTGCCTCCCTTCCCTTCACCTACCCTCCCTCCTGTCCCTCTCTTCCCTTCACCTACCCTCCCTACCCCCTCCCTCCTCTTCACCTACCCTCCCTCCTGCCCCTCCCTTCCCTTCCTCTTGCTCCTCCTCTCTCTTCCATCTTCTGACCCCCCTTTCCTCTCCCGCCTCTCTTTCCTTCTCCCTCTTCTGCCTCACTTCTCTTCCTCCTGTCCCTCCATTATATCCCTATTATCCTTCCTTAACTTCCCTACTGCCCCTCATTTCCCCATCCTTCCATTATCTTAAAATAAGAATGAAGGAAACTGTGCCATGCTAGGCAGCCCTGTTTTAGTTAATGAAGATGTTTGGTAACTTGTTCAAAACTCATCCACAACTATTTTCCAAATCAATGTTTACCTATTTTACGACTAAAATTAAATTTGGTCTGATTTAAAGCCGCTGCTGTATGTTCGCTCCTGGTCTGATAGTTTAAGTATCTTAGTCAAATCACCTCCATTTAACCCTGACTTCGATTATATCGCCCTTCACTCTACGTCTCTCATGAGAAAGCAAATTCAGATCTACTAAGCTGTTTCAATACTTGTACTCAAGGACTTTGCCATTTGGCCGACTAACACCATTACGTCATATCACCTCCAGCCAATCAGCTTGTGCGGTGAAGCAGCAGTCATTTCCGCTTAACGTGTGTTCAGAATATCCGGGATGTGTGAGAGAAACGATCACACATATAAAATATACTCGTATAATGTGTCTAACCATTTAATACATCAAAGTCTCTATAACACACACACACACACACACACACACACACACACATATATATATATATATATATATATATATATATATATATATATATATATATATATATATATATATATATATATATATATATATATATATATATATATATAAAATCATTGTTAATGCTGGTGCTTCAACAACTACAGTAAGGTTATTAAGCACAACATACAGGGATATTTACTACACTATTGAACAATATTTAGAAAATAGGAAAGATGTACCTGTAGTTTCATGTCACAGTATTTCTGGACCTGCACTGTTATATGAAGTACTGTAGTATTACTAAACACGTCTGGGCTGGCAGTTTCCAGTCTTCAACACTTACCTGCACATGGTCACCGAAGTTTTTCGTCACCGCAGCTAGTGCGTTTTGACCAGTCGTCTCTTTAGTGATCGTCTGTAGATGTGATAGCATGTTGCAGTAGCACATGTTGAGAATTATTTAAGTAGTGGGAAGCTCGCAACGCTTACGTGTTCTGTAATACTAAATAGAATTCTGCAGGTGCTATTGTTAAGGAGACATTAACAATGAAACTTAGTATGTCATTTCCTGAATATCTTGTTCAAACACGTCGCCTTCTCTGATGTAGACTACAGTTCTTACCAATTATATAACTGTACAATGAAGTTCCTAACTAATATATTCCTTTTCACGATACCAAGTGTGTTGACTAAAGCTAGGTTAAAAATGTCCCATAGAAATGAGGCCCACTTAACCACTTTTCTCTCAACCAGGGTGACACATCCCAGCCTTGTATTACTTAACCAGGGTGACACATCCCAGCCTTGTATTACTTAACCAGGGTGACACATCCCAGCCTTGTATTACTTAACCAGGGTGACACATCCCAGCCTTGTATTACTTAACCAGGGTGACACATTCCAGCCTTGTATTACTTAACCAGGGTGACACATCCCAGCCTTGTATTAGCCTTGTATTACTTAACCAGGGTGACACATCCCAGCCTTGTAGGGTGACACATCCCAGCCTTGTATTAAACCAGGGTGACACATCCCAGCCTTGTATTACTTAACCAGGGTTACACATCCCAGCCTTGTACACTTAACCAGGGTGACACATCCCAGCCTTGTATTGTAACCAGGGGACACATCCATAGCCTTGTATTGGTTAGCCTTGTATTACTTAACCAGGGTGACACATCCCAGCCTTGTATTACTTAACATCCCAGCCTTGTATTACTTAAGGGTGACACATCCCAGCCTTGTATTACTTATCCAGGGTGACCATCCCAGCCTTGTATTACTTAACCAGGGTGACACATCCCAGCCTTGTATTACCAGGGTGACATCCCAGCCTTGTACCCAGGGTGACACATCCCAGCCTTGTATTACCAGGGTGACACATCCCAGCCTTGTATTACTTAACAGGGTGACACATCCCAGCCTTGTATTACTTAACCAGGGTGACACATCCCAGCCTTGTATTACTTAACCAGGGTGACACATCCCAGCCTTGTATTACTTAACCAGGGTGACACATCCCAGCCTTGTATTACTTAACCAGCACTTTGTATTACTTAACCAGGGTGACACATCCCAGCCTTGTATTACTTAACCAGGGTGACACATCCCAGCCTTGTATTACTTAACCAGGGTGACACATCCCAGCCTTGTATTACTTAACCAGGGTGACACATCCCAGCCTTGTATTAACTGACACATCCCAAACCAGGGTGACACATCCCAGCCTTGTATTACTTAACCAGGGTGACACATCCCAGCCTTGTATTACTTAACCAGGGTGACACATCCCAGCCTTGTATTACTTAACCAGGGTGACACATCCCAGCCTTGTATTACTTACACATCAGCCTTGTACCAGGGTGACACATCCCAGCCTTGTATTACTTAACCAGGGTGACACATCCCAGCCTTGTATTACTTAACCAGGGTGACACATCCCAGCCTTGTATTACTTAACCAGGGTGACACATTCCAGCCTTGTATTACTTAACCAGGGTGACACATCCCAGCCTTGTATTACTTAACCAGGGTGACACATCCCAGCCTTGTGTTGCTTAATTATGGCTACACAAATATACACATCATAGCTGAATACTAACATACATACATAAGTACACACGCCACCAAGGACACATACATACATACATACATACATACACAAGTACCTGTGCACATAACACTATGAATGAATACTAATATACATACATACACAAGTACACAACACCATGGATGAATACTAAAATACATACATACACAAATACACACATCATGGATTAATACAAACATACACATATATGCACGACGAAGTGTGAATACCAAAATACATGAACACATAGTACGCCATGTAATAAAAAGGAGAATAATTATCAAGGCAGAAGATGGTGTTGCCTCAGTCTGCCAGTATTAACACGTTTTATTATCGTGTCTTCACAGATAATAAAATATGTTTTCTTCTTTGGAATTCATCAACTGAGGAATTTTGCGATCGGCAGTTACGAGTCTAGTGTAATGTTCCTTGTATGTGAGAGTCGTGTGTTACCAGCCTTGTGTAATGTTCCTTGTATGTGAGAGTCGTGTGTTACCAGTCTAGTGTGATGTTCCTTGTATGTGAGAGTCGTGTGTTACCAGTCTAGTGTGATGTTCCTTGTATGTGAGAGTCGTGTGTTACCAGTCTAGTGTAATGTTCCTTGTATGTGAGAGTCGTGTGTTACCAGCCTTGTGTAATGTTCCTTGTATGTGAGAGTCGTGTGTTACCAGTCTAGTGTAATGTTCCTTGTATGTGAGAGTCGTGTGTTACCAGCCTTGTGTGATGTTCCTTGTATGTGAGAGTCGTGTGTTACCAGTCTAGTGTAATGTTCCTTGTATGTGAGAGTCGTGTGTTACCAGTCTAGTGTAATGTTCCTTGTATGTGAGAGTCGTGTGTTACTAGTCTAGTGTAATGTTCCTTGTATGTGAGAGTCGTGTGTTACCAGCCTTGTGTAATGTTCCTTGTATGTGAGAGTCGTGTGTTACCAGTCTAGTGTAATGTTCCTTGTATGTGAGAGTCATGTGTTACCAGTCTAGTGTAATGTTCCTTGTATGTGAGAGTCGTGTGTTACCAGTCTAGTGTAATGTTCCTTGTATGTGAGAGTCGTGTGTTACCAGTCTAGTGTAATGTTCCTTGTATGTGAGAGTCGTGTGTTACCAGCCTTGTGTAATGTTCCTTGTATGTGAGAGTCGTGTGTTACCAGTCTAGTGTAATGTTCTTGTATGTGAGAGTCGTGTGTTACCAGTCTAGTGTAATGTTCCTTGTATGTGAGAGTCGTGTGTTACCAGTCTAGTGTGATGTTCCTTGTATGTGAGAGTCGTGTGTTACCAGTCTAGTGTGATGTTCCTTGTATGTGAGAGTCGTGTGTTACCAGTCTAGTGTACTGTTCCTTGTATGTGAGAGTCGTGTGTTACCAACCTAGTGTAATGTTCCTTGCATGTGAGAGTCGTGTGTTACCAGTCTAGTGTAATGTTCCTTGTATGTGAGAGTCGTGTGTTACCAACCTAGTGTGATGTTCTTTGTATGTGAGAGTCGTGTGTTACCAACCTAGTGTAATGTTCCTTGTATGTGAGAGTCGTGTGTTACCAGCCTAGTGTAATGTTCCTTGTATGTGAGAGTCGTGTGTTACCAGTCTAGTGTAATGTTCCTTGTATGTGAGAGTCGTGTGTTACCAGTCTAGTGTGATGTTCCTTGTATGTGAAGAGTCGTGTGTTGCCAGTTAGTGTAATGTTCCTTGTATGTGAGTCGTGTGGTCAGTCTAGATGTTCGTATGTGAGAGTTGTGTTACCAGTCAGTGTAATGTTCATGTGTAGTCGTGTATTTACCAGTTCAGTGTATGTGAGAGTCGTGTATTACCCATTAGTGTAATGTTCCTTGTATGTGAGAGTCGTGTGTTACCAACCTAGTGTAATGTTCCTTGTATGTGAGAGTCGTGTGTTACCAGCCTAGTGTAATGTTCCTTGTATGTGAGAGTCGTGTGTTACCAGTCTAGTGTAATGTTCCTTGTATGTGAGAGTCGTGTGTTACCAACCTAGTGTAATGTTCCTTGTATGTGAGAGTCGTGTGTTACCAGCCTAGTGTAATGTTCCTTGTATGTGAGAGTCGTGTGTTACCAGCCTTGTGTAATGTTCCTTGTATGAGTCGTGTTCCTTACTCGTGGTAATTCTACATTCCTTGTCCTGCCGTTGATCTCTCGACATTGTCTTGCTTCTAAATCCCTGTTCAGGTGAATTCCATTTTAATTTTATATCAGTTTTGTCAACGTTATTAACACTGACTTTCTCAACCCCTCCACTTCTCTCCTACCGTCGGTATGTACAAGTATATCAGATATTTTAGTTCGCCCGATATACAGTATATGTTTTATCAGCGTTGCCTTATTTGCTCACACACACCCACAAGGTCTTGCTTTAGTAGAAGATAGTTACGATATTTTACTAAATTCAATGGAATATGAATAATTGTAAATAAAGGCGACAAGCAGAGAGTTTACACCGCCCTGGCTGCATCACACACACACACCTCTCCATTCACCTTCCCGGCGTACACCATTACCCCAACCAACACCCGGTAATTTGGCATAATTTATATCAAGCTTAGCACACCATCAATATTCCTCACCGAAACTACTATCATCAGGTTTACTGGATGGGAGCAACAGCAGCAGCAGCAGTATTGTGCCTCCTGCAGTATGAAGCTTCCCCGGGCTAAACCATCATTCAAAGACGGGTCACAAGTCATCACTTAAAGGTATCATCCTAGGAGACCCATGATTACAAAGAGCAATAACAGGCATTACCCGAACCCTAATGTGCCGTGATCTAGCCCTTACACCCACCCACCATTACCCAATTTAGGGATCGCTTCTTAGATTGGCTCGTGGTTGAGCGCTGTGGATACACCAGTTTTTTGGGCGGGATTACAGGCGCGCGGTGGGAGGTGAAGGTGAAGGTGAATTTAATACTGCGCCTAGCCCCGCCTGTCACTTCGGGAGGATACATAGTTATTAATATTTTGGTGTTTTATAAGTGTGTGTGTCATTTTAACGGAGTTAATAATTAAAGTGATGGGGATGTGTATAGCATGTGTGGTGTCTCGCCCGGGGCCGGACAGAGGTGCATCACATTTCACTCTCACAGTTCTTGCTATTTCCCCCCATTTTTTTATCATTATAAACGATACCAGTAATACCGAGTTACTTATAATACTTTATAATACTAGTAGTAATGTTGCTGATGCACAAACTTCATAAAAAATATAAACTTTGAAACTGAAGCTGATTTTCTAACGCTGCTTAACACGTTCTATTTATTTCAATGACCCATATGTTTGTGGTGAACATACAGTATACGTTGGTTAATTTTTTGTTGCCTGAAAATGAATAAAACTTCGCTTTGTAACCCAGTGTATACAACGAAAGTACAGACTTTTGAAAGCTTTCTAGGTTCTGTAATATTCAGCCAGGTAACGAGTATAGAATTCGGCCAAAATGGCCCTTAAAAACACTAGTTAACCAAAATATATCTTGAAACTCACTCGTCTGTTAATACACCTCCAGTATACTCGGGTTGTGTACTACAGTATGTCACTTCCCTTATACATTTAGCAGAACACAAATAACTTAAGACACGTGAAGATTAGGCGCCCTAGTTTATTTCACCCGATGATTACCCTAATGCTAACCTAACCTAACCTCACCCCTCCAGATAACGTTAGTGTTTAATATCCGATAACCTAAGCTGGGGAGCCTAATTTTCTGGTGATCCAAATAATCTTTACAAAGAGGATCATGACTGTACATACAAATTCCAAATAGCAGGAGTAGAGGTTAGGTGTAACAGTGACCTGGTGTAGTGAGCAGTGTAGAGGTTTGGTGTAACAGTGACCTGGTGTACTGAGCAGTGTAGAGGTTTGGTGTAACAGTGACCTGGTGTACTGAGCAGTGTAGAGGTTTGGTGTAACAGTGACCTGGTGTAGTGAGCAGTGTAGAGGTTTGGTGTAACAGTGACCTGGTGTAGTGAGCAGTGTAAAGGTTTGGTGTAACAGTGACCTGGTGTAGTGAGCAGTGTAGAGGTTTGGTGTAACAATGACCTGGTGTAGTGAGCAGTGTAGAGGTTTGGTGTAACAGTGAGCTGGTGTAGTGAGCAATGTAAAGGTTTGGTGTAACAGTGACCTGGTGTAGTGAGCAGTGTAGAGGTTAGGTGTAACAGTGACCTGGTGTGTGTGCAGTGTAGCAGTGTGTAGTGAGGTTTAGGTGTACCTGGTGTAGTGAGCAGTGTACCCTGGTGTAGTGAGCAGTGTAGAAGGTTTTGGTGTAACAGTGACCTGGTGTAGTGAGCAGTGTAGAGGTTTGGTGTAACAGTGACCTGGTGTAGTGAGCAGTGTAGAGGTTTGGTGTAACAGTGACCTGGTGTAGTGAGCAGTGTAGAGGTTTGGTGTAACAGTGACCTGGTGTAGTGAGCAGTGTAGAGGTTTGGTGTAACAGTGACCTGGTGTAGATGTTAAACATAAAAACTATCAAGCGAGCTACCTTCACCATCACCAGTTCACGAGGGTGTAAGTCTGCACTATCAAGAGAGCTACCTTCACCATCACCAGTTCACGAGGGTGTAAGTCTGCACTATCAAGAGAGCTACCTTCACCATCACCAGTTCACGAGGGTGTAAGTCTGCACTATCAAGAGAGCTACCATCACCAGTTCACGAGGGTGTAAGTCTGCACTATCAAGCTACCTTCACCATCACCAGTTCACGAGGGTGTAAGTCTGCACTATCAAGAGAGCTACCTTCACCATCACCAGTTCACGAGGGTGTAAGTCTGCACTATCTACCTTCAAGTTCACGAGGTGTAAGTCTACTATCTACCTTCACCATCACCAGTTCACGAGGGTGTAAGTCTGCACTATCAAGAGAGCTACCTTCACCATCACCAGTTCACGAGGGTGTAAGTCTGCACTATCAAGAGAGCTACCTTCACCATCACCAGTTCACGAGGGTGTAAGTCTGCACTATCAAGAGAGCTACCATCACCAGTTCACGAGGGTGTAAGTCTGCACTATCAAGAGAGCTATCCGTCGACAGTACTGGAGACAAACAACTGTCATGGAGTTGCTCTCTTTATGGACAGGCTAAAATGCTTCAACCTCACGCCCTCCTACACTCCCACCTCACCGCCTTCAGCCGTGGAGGATTCTACAACGACAGAGGACCAAGGCAGTTATAACAGGTGAGACTTTAGGTACTGTGTGTGTGTGTGTGTGTGTGTGTGTGTGTGTGTGTGTTTCTATGCCTTGAGGGAGGTTTAATGCTGTGTGTGGGAGGTATACTACACCCAGAAATAAAAATTAATAAGAGTGACTCATATCCATCTCTGTACAAAGACAAGGTATGATAGGCAGCAGGGTGGAAGTACAATACATAATCTGATGCTCACTTCCCGCCACATGGACATCATGCCTGTAAGCAGAGGAGTTCAAAACACAAATTCCAAAAGCAACAGTAGTACCTTCAACAACAGAAGCAGCAACAGCAGCCTCAACAACCTAAGCAACAGCAGTAGCCCCAACAACATCAGCAGAGCAGCCCCAACAGAAACAGCTGTAGCCCCAACAACAGAAGGGGAGCAGCCCCCAAAACAGCAGCAGCAGTCTCAACAGGAGTATGAGAAGCAATCATAAAAAAAAAACCAGATATACCAGGGCACTCAAATATTCAGCAGTCAGGTTTCCGAGGACAGAAGACCATTGCTACTGTCCACTAAGCTAAAGGTAAAGAGGTACGGTAATCAACATTGTGTTTGTTTCCAAACAATGCAAGTCTCCATTGCTGTAGTTTATGTGGAGGACCTTTCTTCTGTTTAAAAGGAAAAATTTATGCAACTGGTATGAGAAGTGTAACATTGTATGGCAGTGAAACATGAGCAGTTAAAGAGGATGAAATACACAGGTTTGAACGAGCTGAAATGAGAGCAGAGAGTTGGATGCACAATGTAACACTGAAAGATAGGACGCCCTGTTCTTAGCAGCAGCTGTGATATTGAGAGTATTGGCAAAGTTTTGTGTAAGGGTAGACTGAGGTGGGCCAAAAAGTTCATGGGTCTAAATGTGCAAGACGAAAAATAATATTGGGAGAGGTTGAAAGAAATGGCATTAGAGTTAAGAACCTAGCGAGAGAGGCTGCAAGTGACTACTGTACTGTACACAGAAAGGAGAACTGCCATCAAGTAATCAAGGTTAACCCAAGCAGGTGTGGAAAGTATTGATGGTGATGTAATTTTGATGCATTTAAAAATTTTATTCTGCAAAGAATTTTTTTTTTTTTGTAATGAACAAAACTTTAACACCACTTAAACCTACATTCTATGCATGTGATATTATGTGCTGAACATAATCATTAAACAATGTTGTATGCATTTTTGTATACAGTGCATGTGTGCACATGAGGACATCTCCACTAAATAATTTTTGGTCACTGCTAGTGCTTCCTCATCACCACCCTAGCCATTCATGATCTGGGTGTCAACTTCTCCTCATTGAAAAACTCGAGAGTAAGCCCATGCACCCATAGATAATAGATAACATCCCTATAACATCCTACACACTTGTCTGCCACCTTTCCTTTCTCATACAACCTTTGACATTGTCTGGTAACAGTAGAGGGCTGACAGCAGTCTTCTGGACTCAAGATAACCTCCTGCAGGATTCACAATAGTGTTCCAGCTACCTAGTGAAACCTCAGTGTGGGATGCATTTTTCAATGTTTGTTCTCTCGGATGTGCTTGTGTTAGGGAACTTGACTTGGAAGTTTCTCCAAACCAGGATGACTGTGATAGCACTGTGCTCGTGTGAGAGTCTGAACAAAGGTGTCATAGCACTTTTCCTAGGTCTGGCTGTGTACAGTGTAATGATGATTTTCATAATAACAAATTTGAGAGCCTGAATAAAAGTTGCCCTTCCTTTCGGGTCCAACTGTGACCAGTGAAAAATTACTATGGTTGTACAGTGAAGTCATTCTGTCAACAATGATTTAACTATGTATGGTCCCCATAAGTACAGTCCATTGACTTTATTATTGTTATTATTATTATTATCATTATTAGCTTGCTGTGTGATTGGGAATGACCGGAAGTGGGAGAATTATTGTATTACTGTACTGTATAGTACTGTACTAACTAATAATATGACGTGTAAATTTGGTGAAATAAATACCCTAGGATTGTTAACCTTTGATCTGTTTATTCTTCTCATTTTCTCTTAAGTTATAATAATTCTTGAAGTATTCCTCCACTACAAGAGGTCATAATAATAGTGATTACATTAAACAGTATGATAATTGAACAGCATGGACTGAACCCTAACAAGTGGGACCAAACAGACTGTGAAGAGCTGCAGAAAGATCTCTATGAGCTTCAAGAATAGTTGAAGAAATGGCTGCTAAGATTCAATGCCAAGAAAAGCAAGAGGATGCACTAGGGATGCATCAACAGTAAGGAAGCGTATCATACAGTGGTCCCTCGGTTAACGAGCACAATTCGTTCAAGAAGGTTGCTCGTTAACCGAAACCATTGTTTCAATGGGTTTTTGGGTAATTGGTTCCAACTCACCGAAAATTCCCTAAAATCAACAAAAAAGGTAGTAAAGTACACTTACTTTGAGGTGTTAAGTAGAAGGCTCCTGGATGATGATGATGGGAATTAGAATGGGGGTGGAGGAGAAGGGAGAAGAGAAGGCATTGTGGTGAAAGAGAAGTCACCCCATGGTACCATTTCACCCATAAAATTTTAGTTTTCTTGGTGTAATTCAAGATTATTTTCTTTAAATCAACACTGCACTGCATTTGTATATATTGTCAATATGTAAAATAAATTTCAAATTGACCAATAATTTGCTTGGAAACACAGAAAAGACACAGAGACTGACGCCTGTATGGTGTGTTGACAGGCTGTTTGGCACGCAAAAAAAATAGCTTCCTATACTTCAATTATGTTCAATAATTGTTAAAATGACTAAAAAAATTTAATATAAAACATTTAAAATTATTGAATAGTACAAACTTCTTGATATTTACTAAAATAGTATGGAATTTAAGCCCTAGAACCGATTACTGTATTGGCGGACTAATACTACAACTGGTGGACCGCCAAATGCAAGCGAAAACATGTGGAGGGTCGCTCGTTAAAAACTTGTTAATCGAGGGATTGCTCGTTAACCGAAGTTAAGAATCTTATGGAAGGTAATTCGTTAACCGAGGTGCTCGTTAACCAATGGGACGAAGAAGCTGCATTATTATAGTGAATGCGAATAGGACCTGGGTGTGTATGTTGACAATGAACTGAAGTTCTCGGGCCATTGTGAGAAGAAGGTGAATTGAGCAACTAAATTATTAGGTCTTATAAGAAGGTCTTTCAGATATCTAGATGGTCTGTCCCTCGTAATGATCTTCAAGAGTAAGGTACTTCCCCGCCTGGAATACAGCCACCCCGTCTGGTCTGATCCCCGAGATATACTAAGGACTGTCAGTTGATTGAAAATGTCCACAGGAGGGCCAGCAGACTGTTGCCTGCACTTTGGCACCTCAGCTATCCAGAGAGATTAAAGTGCCTGCAACTGCCTAGCTTTTACTACAGAAGGGCAAAGGGCACTACTCAGGTGAGTGTCCTTACCTGGAGCTGGCGAATGCCTGCCCCACAGGGGGTCATAGCTTGAGCCTTGAGGTTGAAGAAGCTGCAAGTCCAGAAAACTGTGAGGGCAAACTTTTGCGGAGTCAGAGTTGTGAACTCTTGGAACAACTTGCCAAAAGTGATGTGATGGCACTGAGTGTGAGGTGTTTCAAGACCATACTTGACAAGCACTGGAACAGGCTCTGATACATTCAGGAGCCAGTGCAAGCCCAGTACTTGCCAACAGTGCATAAGAGACGTGACCAACCGCCAAAGCGGCTAACGAACCAATCAGTGGCGAAGAGGATAAAAGGAAAAAGTATCACAAATTGTAAAAAAAATTCTCAGTTAAAGCCTTAGCTACTAAGCTATGACATTAATTCTGTTGTTCATTAGTGTTTAGGGGAATATTAAGTCTTGGACTTTTACATAGAGACATCATATCGCTGATCCTTCTAGACCTCATTATACGGAGGTCCTCGGGTTACTAATGAGCTCCGTTCCTGAGGATGTTTTTAAGTCGGAAATGTATGTAAGTTAGAACACATACCCTATGTGCACTATATCATAGTCTAAGTCCTTTTATATACAGTATCTCGAATCACTTAATTTAACCCTTTCACAGAGGGAGGTTACCCTAAACTGAATAAAATCATCTGGAGGTAGACAGAATAAAGTGGCAAGTACGTGACACGCGGTGAAAGGGTTAAAAGAAAAGAAGAAATTGAACGAGAAAATACAGTAAAGGAAACTAAATTTAAAGTTTAACACTTACATTGAAAGCTGGGACTGACTTGCATGTAGAGATGGGCATTTGTAGGCGTGACAGAAGTTTTATTGGGATGGTTGAACTGAAACTTTCTTGTTTTCGTCATAAATCTCTGAAGCATCGTAGATATTCAGTACAGGTATTACCTCTATGAATTTGAGTAAATCTAGCTGTGTTGGTTTCTTAATGTTCAAATTTAAACAATCCTTCTTCAATAAGCCTGAAACCATCTGCCATTTCTTTTGTAATGAATCTCTTTGGTTCTGGAGTTTCAGCTTCCTCTACATCCCCGACAAAATTTACTTCTCAAGTTCAATCGGGTCCTCAGTGCTTAATTCTTTAGCATGAGACTCAAGCAACTGAGTGACATCATTCTCATGAATATCAAGCTGGAATTGATTCCCAGGGTCTACCACTGTCTGTGTCACTTCCCCAACACCTTTTTAAAGCCCCAGAAATCGTGGACAAACTGTGGGCAGTGTTTTTTCCATGCACCATTTGCCCTTACCTTGAACCGGCTAAACCAACCCATACAAGCAACAAAATCTTTCCCATCACTTTCACCACCACATTAAGCCTTCAAGTCAGTGTGCAATCTTCTCACTTTTTTTTTAATCAAGGCTAGACTTACAGGCAAATCCCATTGATTTTGATCTTCCACCCATGTCAATAATGATCTTTTGGTATCACAAGTGAGTGCACTGATGCAGATCATTTTACAGTCTAAAAATTTGTCTGCCTTTCAAAATTGTTCCAACCGTTAACCGATAGAAGCCCAACGCTTTACCAAAGTTATGAGTGTGTTTCGCCTTATGCAGAATGTTTAATTAATCAACTTTCACTTCCATTGTAATTGTTTTCCTTTTCTTGGATGCACTACTATCACTTGCATCAGGTTTGCATTTGGGAGCCATGATGAGCAAAAAAGAGTTAAGCAAAAAACAATGGTTTGCACTTGATCACGCACGTTAATGGTGAGGGTAAAGCGTATTGACGCTCAAGGAATGTAGCTGGGTGACGCTTCATTTCCCACCCGCCACTCCGCCTAGCCGCTTCGCCATGCAAACAGGTTTCCGTACGTAAATACTTTCGCAAAGGTCCAAGCTGTGGAGACACGGTCGGCGAAGGTGAAACGACTGCATCCCCTGGTTCTGCCAAAATTGCAGCAACTGACTATGACGCCCAAGGAGTTCGCCAAGCTTCAAGCCATGTGTACCACTCTGACGCGGGTGAGGGAGAAGGTGACTTCCGGGGAGGAGGCTCAGGCTAGAGATGGGTCTGTTTACAAGGTTGTTTGTATTAATGGTCTGTTATGTAGGTCTTGTGTGTCATCCAAGCAACCAGCCAAAGTGGGTCAGTTTTTACTGGTTGTCCCTGCTGAATGTCGTAGCAACATTCTTACTGTAGCTCACGAAAGCCCTCTAGCAGGACACTGTTCTTGTAGGAAGACTTTGTGAAGGTTGCCGACCAGTTTTACTGGCCAGGTATGGGAGCGGATATTAGAGCCTTTTGTAGGAGTTGTGATCAGTTCCAGCGTATGTCCGCCAAGGGTAGAGTCCGTCCCGTTCCTCTTAAACCCTTACCCATCATTACAGAGCCATTTTCTCGGGTAGCCATAGATTTTGTTGCACCGTTCTCACCCCCTTCCTCTAAAAAGCCTAAATTATATCAAGCTAATTTGTTAAGGAAATATAATTGCAGGGCCCACATTAACTTTGCTCGTGTCCTTGACGACGTTCCCAAGCTCGAGTCAGTCGAGGCACTACCCTGCAAGAGTTCCTGTGAAGTTCAGGCGCCAGACTCGGATGATCTTGGTTGCCAGTTACCGATAAAACCGGACGGGATTTAAGAATCCTCTACAACTGCCAATAGGCCCAAACTTAAACCTGGACTGAAGTGGATCCCACGTGCAGTTCCTTGATACGGCCTTACGATATTTGGACATCAAGTTCCCACTTATTCTTTTTAATGTGACCATTCTCTATTCTTTATTTTGCTCTGTATATTTAACCATTTGTTGTAGGACTATTAAATGTTTTGTTGTATTAATCTTAAGTTTTAATGTACCTTACAGTAGATTGTTGTTGGGGAGCTGTGTAAGGGCGGTAACGAGCAGGATGGTTGTCCGCCACTCATTTGCGGCCCCCACTAGGGGGGGTAAACGGAGGCGAGAAGGTCGCTGCTGCTTCGTCACACATCAGACACTACCCAGCCAGCACCACAGCTGCACTTCCCCCGCTGTTCGTTCAAACGCTGGTCGTGTACTCATCTGAGGCTCATGGGGCTCGTGGGCTGATTCCCCAGTCCTTCACTATTCGGCTGTCAATCTCCGGACACCCACTCCAGCTACTACCGCGGCTGCCACGTCATCGCCACTTCCCCCACGCCCTAACCACAGTCCGTGCCCTGGTGTCTCTCCTGTGTGGCAAGACATCGCCCACCAACACCGGCGCCAAGTGAGGAAGCTGCCCTGAACCTTCCCCCTGAAAATGGACCACCTCGTTAACGGAACATTCCACCAGGCTGCCACAGTAGGAAATATCTGTACATTGTTTGACTTCCTTAATTGTTTGACTCCATTAATTGTTTGACTCCCTTAATTGTTTGACTCCATTAATTGTTTGACTCCCGTAATTGTTTATTTGATATTTGTGTGAGTGGTGTCAATTATTGTGATTATTTTCGTTGTAAAGAGATGTCAATCTCTATCGGTTGTTTGTTACCCCTTGGAAACCCATGGTTCTTGATTTTCCTTTTATAAGATCCTGATTAGGCTGGCATGGGATTTATATCCCAAAGCCAAAGCCTTTACACACATGATGATTTGTACACTTCTAAGCTGTTTTCCCAATCCATGGGATGATTATTGTTCCTAACATGAACGAACAGTGCACTGCTTTCAGCTGTAAACGCCTTCTGAGCGTTTAAAGGTTAATCAGACTCTTCACGTTAAACTCGAACGTTATAATTCGGTCAAACCTGATGAAAATAATTCATTTTAGTATTTCAAATAAATCATACATAAATGTTTAATGCAATATATATTCACATAACAATCATATCTATGTAATTAGTCTAATCTTAACACTTATAATGAGTACTTAATTTACCATATTTCTATGTTGTCACAATGATAACTGATGCAATGGACTCAGTCTACTTGTGTAAACAATAAGTACAGTACAAGTTAAACTTACGTGTTGAAAGTCTCAAGAGAAACAGGTTAGGTGTTGACTGTATGATGGGGATAGTACTGTTCTGATATTGTACTTGGGCTGTTTTAATTCTGAGTTGCAATGCTTTCCCAGTTTGTCCTACATAATTTCCATTACAGCTGCTACACGGAATGCAGTAAACACTTCCATTTACATTCAAGGTTGGGCTATTCTTGATTAATATATTGGTAATAGTTGAGTCATACTTACAAGTAACATTAATATTTAATATAATTTAAGGGACTGAACTAACGGGACAAATTCATTACGATAAGGCAGTCAAAATATTCTTAAATGTAGGAATTTGCCTGGTTTGAGTAGAATGAAAGGATTTTTTAGCCCTTTTAAAACAATGATCAACAAACAATGAAGGGTACCCAAGTCTCTGTGCAATGGACTGTATGTGTGTTGCAAAATAAGTGATGTTTATACTCAGATTAATCACTATCTTACAAGAATTCCAATTACCTGTATACAAGTTATATTCTCATAAGTCAAATCAGTGACATTTTATAAGGTTAATCTATCCTCCATGGGGGTGGGGGGTAAAGTGACCGTGCCACCCCCCTCCCACAAGGGTCATCTCACTGTTTGTCTACTGTACTGACTCATTCATGATACAATATTGTTTATTAGTTTTTCATTAATAAGTACAGATAAGTTACTGTAATAATCTGTGTTTATTAATACATGTACCCTTCATATACAATACAATATAGTACTATGTACTGTTTTACCTCATAGGTAAAAAATATTGTAATGTCATTCAAGACATTCAGGTCATAAGACCCAGTAATCCCCCACCCAACACTGGGTCAGGTTAGTAATATGACCCAATAATCTCCCACCCAACCTTCATTGCACGTGTTAAGACGATTAGTTATGTACAGTATTACAGTCAGTTGAGTGAAAAGTGTAACAGACGTGACTGATCGCCCAAGAGACCAACGAGGCGATCAGTGGTGAAGAGGATAAAAGTAACAACTCTATTCATGCCCATATCATATAGAGCATTTTTTTTTATTATTTAACTAAACCTTTAGATAAAGTATTCAGGATCATTTTAATAAATAAAAGGTGTGTCTAACGAAATTAGAACTGATTTTACTGACTCTGGTATCAACATTTCTTTTTTTTATAAAAGAATGGAATTCCCATCACTATATCATATAGAGATATTTCGTCTAAGGATATCTTATTGGAAATGTTTCGTAGAGAATTTATTAAGGATCATTATGGTATCAAATTCATTTCCCTATAACAATTAGCCACGCTTGAGTGAGGAGGGAGTGACTGTGTGACACTCCCCCCACCCACCAAAAAGGTTCACTTCCATTAACACACCAACACCACCTACACATCACACATACACCACCACACTCTCCAACAACCACACTCCCCAACACCACTCACACGCCCCAGCAAGGGAATTAAGACACATCTGGGTGTGTGTAACTGCATGGTAGCAAGTTAAATATCAGCACTTGAGGAGTGCTTGGCAACACTCCTCTCCACCCCATCTCTCTAATCACCTACACCTTTCTGCTTTCTCACTCCATATTTTAAAATGTTATGTAATGTAATGTAATGTTGAAGGGATACAACTTTGCTCATTTATACTTATACTTTTCACAATCTTGCAAAAATACTTTAGGTTTCATGTTTATTCAAGACATTTTCAGGTCATGAGACCCACTAATCCCCCACCCAAGAAAAGGTGACCTGACATTCTATCAGGTCAGTAATATAAGACCACTAATCCCCCACCCTACCGCCATCTGACATTGTGTAAGGTCAGGTACATGAGACCCACTAATCCCCCACAGTTCCATGGAAGTGGAAAATACCAATCCTTGCTGTAACACAAAGTTTTATTCATGTCCATATCAGAAAGATTTTTAATTTTCAAATATATTTATTTCACCAAACTTTTAGATAAACTATTCTGGATTATTATAGTAAAGCAATAGAGATTCTAACAAAATTAGAACTGCATTTACAGACTCCAGTAGTTTAGACTTAATGAAAACATCCCCAGCACCTAGAAGCATTCTGGGGAAGTGGGCTAGTGTCTGTGTGTGCAAGATGTCTAGTTTAGAGACTCGGAAACTTTTACCAGTAACCGGAAAATATTTCGGGGATGAGAAATTTTTCCGGGTTTGAGAAAGTTGTCTGGTTAGCCCGGAAATCTCTCATCCTCGGAAGTGCTCTGCATCAATTTTTCTGGCTAAAGGGGATATCACTGTGCAAAGAATATGTGAAACCTACATATTAAAATTATGAAGCTAGTTGGAAACTATCTCATCATACGTCTGGCAGCCCTGAGAGTGGTGCAGGAAAATATGACACCTCATGGGACATTTAAATTGAATGTTTCATGTTGTATCATTTACCATTTTATTCAGAAAATTTTGCTTGATTTTTTAGAAAATTTAGATTATCTTAAATATTTCTTTCTGAATTTCTTAAAACCCCGTGTGGGGGATACCACAGCAAAAACCACCCCCTGAGGCGAAAGGGCTAAATGAGGGGGGATATGGTGCTACAGTTGCTCTAAAGGCAGGAAATCTTTCAGAGCGATGTCTGCCCAACTAGTACACACACCCACCGTGTTAAGGCTTCCTGGCTATACCAACTTTTACAAAATAAGATTTCCAGATCGATTCCTCATATCTAGCCTACACCTTACATCAAGCAGCTCTCATAACTAAAAGTTGACATTTATCTTGCCAAACAGGATTTTCAGTTAATGATAATTTCTGAAAAAAAAAAAAAAAAACAGTATTCATATTACAGAAGTCAGGAAGGTACCACTATGAACAGAAAAGTGAACCTAATCCACAACCAACCATAAAATTGAAGAGGGCATAAAAGTATTTTTTAATGACTTTTGGGACAAAACACGGAAGAAGCTTTTCATGAACGTTGAGCAGAAACATAAAGTGATTCCTGTTAGACCAAAGATGGGTTATTTAGAATCAATTTAATGAAACAAAGACTTCTGATAACCTCAAGTAAACAAAAAAAGGGAAGAAATACACAAATCTGGTCTTAACATTCCCAAACCATAAAGAAAACAAGCATTTTACAGTTATGACCATCAACTTGAGGGAGAGGTAAGGTAAAAACTAATTATGTGCAATTTTTGGCCATTCCTGAGGAAAAAGGAATGAAAAGAAATAGCATACCCCCCCCGGTGCCCTTATTGGTACCATTTTCTGACAACTGCAGAGGCCACCGCGTCTTTTTTTTAGCCTTTACATAAAGCCTCTTACAAATTTACTAAATGTATCATCAAATAAATTCTTGTACTCATAAGACATTCCACTATCAAGACGAAGTATGGAATACTGTAAATAATCAGGACCTTCAACAGTGTCCAATCTTGTCAGGTACAACTGAAGGCTGTGATGCTTCTTACAACTGCAGTCAATGCACCAAGTTAGCCTGAAAAGGAGAAAAAAAAATCATGTTGGAACCATTGGAAGGTTTACAAATTGTGCCTCTGAGACACCACTAATTCAATGTAAATTCTTTAAATTACTCACTTTTCCTCAAGTTTAGGTCTTTATAGGTTTTTATATTGAAGTCTATAAAACTTCTTCATAGTATGATATTAAATATCTATATTAGTAACCTTAGATCAAACAAATGCAGCAGTTCCTTACAACAAAGACATAATAAAAATATGGTAGGTAGGTTGGGAAAACAAATAAGTTTTAATTTTTGTAATTCAGGTTATTTATGAAATTTGGTAGAAATTAAGAGCTTGGCAATTTATTTTTGTGTATACTGTATCTAACATGTTTAGTTTTACTATACAGTATATACACTACCTATATCAGCTGTGTTTAACCCTTCTTTTTATCACTCCAGTCGAGGTGGGACTGTAACAGGAAATCGACTTGCTAAGACTTGAGATCAAACGTGGGACAACAGGTAGGTACAGTGTACTACCGCCTGGGAAGATATTGGAAGCATAATGTGTTGTCTAAACCGACTTTTTTATTATTATTATTGTTATTATATTTTTGCCCCAGGCCCCGATGTGGTTGAGTGACCTATGCCCTGGTAGGCTAATCCCGAAAAAAAAAAAAAAAAAAATCACCTCTCATACACAAATTCTATATTTTGGTATTCATTGTGGATTAGTTTTACCTTTTACAGGATCAATTTTGAAGGTTTGGCAGGAAAAATGAAGGACTGATCCCGAAATCACATTTTATAAAGAGCATGAATCAAACTTTTTATAAGTGGTGGTGGGACATGTGTGGTGAGCTCTGTGTTTTTTGTTGAAAAACAGGGTCATTCCGGGAGTACCCAGTTCTGGATAATGGGGGTATCACTATTATACTCAGGCATTTCTTAATAGTAAAAAGCAATTACTATGGACCTCAGACTATCTCCTAATATCAAGTGCACATGCCTTTAAAATGGCCTGAAATTACCTATGATATTGGCAGATTTAAAAAAAATTAAAAAAGGGGAGGGGGACGGGGGAGAGAGATACAGAGTCCCCCGACCCCCCAGCTGGGATGGCTCGCTCTGCTAGCTATGTACCCCCCCCCCCCTAGGTTTTGAATTAGTACTACTGTACATTGGGTCACCCTTTGACAGTCTTCGAAAGAGTTTCCCACTATCAGCCGATCGTCTAGATAAGCAAAAGTTCTCATACCCTCCTTCCAAGGATCTCTCTGGGGATGTTCGCCAGTTTTGTAAACACTTTTCGCGCAATTATTAGACTGAATGGCATCCCTGTTAATTGATAAACTTACATCCCCCACTGCGAACACTAGAAACTTTCTGTACCTGGAAGCAACAGGCACATGATACTAGGCATCTTTAAGATCCACTTTTGAGATCCAAGCATTGGGAAGAAGTAAATGCTTCAGATGATCATAAGTGAGCATCTTGAATTTTTTTTTTTTTTTAATATGAACTTGTTCAGGACGGAAAGATCTAAAATCCACCTCAATTTCTCGCTGCCTTTCTTGGAGACTGGGAACAGGCGAGACATGAAACACTTCTCTGACTGCAACAGTTCTATCACACCTCTGTTTAACAGTTGAATTACAAATTCTGTGAGTAAGAGGATTGGTTCTGACCCCTTTTTGGTAACACTAGGGGAGGGCGCCTCAACCAAGTCCATGTGAGGCCCCCTTTGATTGTCTTGTACGCCCATATGGAAGAAGTCCACCTGCTTTCCCAACCCTCTAGACGACGTTAACACTCTTGGGTTTGGCTAGGTTCTCTCCCGCGAGAGAGTTGTATGTAATTAGTTATAGCAAGCTTGCTATTTGAGACAAAAAGTTGGAATTCGTTGCATTAGCATTGTAAGTAACTTACCTAAAAAAAGATTACCTGTACTGAGTAATCACGATAAAATAATTATTTCTATACGTAAGTGTGAATAGAACTCAAATTTTTATTTACGTTTATGAAAATTTTTAAATCTATATACCTTTGTTATCTCACGTGATTGCAATATGAACCTTATTCCATGATAAAGCATACATACTTAGGTGAAAAAGTTAAAGAAGAAAAGTTGTGAAAAATTAATATTTTCTAGTTAATAGAGGTGTAAATTTGTAAGTCCGATTCCATCCTCAATGCAAAAGCACCCTTACCCATATAGAACATTAAAAGTGGCATTTTTGCACTGAAGGGATCAGTGGAGATAGTCTACTAGCCCCTTGTGTACTGGGTCGCCTCTGAGCTGAATAAAATCGTCTGGCATATAATAAAACATTAAAAGTGACGTTCCCATAGTGAAGGGGTTAAGATTTATGTTTGACTGTAATAAATCAGTGTCATTAATTTTGAATGCTTATTTTCATTAACTGAGTACAGGGGTGTTTACCTTCATGAAACGCTTGCAGTAAGACTCTGGTAGAGCAGGAACATGCTGTAGGTCCTCAACTGAAGTGAATTTGCCATAAAGTGACCTGCAATAAAGAGACAGTATGTACTACTGTACATTTAATAATTTTCCTTATTTGTCAAAGGAAGGAGGCCAGTGTTTTCCCTTCATTGTTCTTGATAATTTGTCCAGGACTATTTTGAAGCCTAGTACAGGTATCCTCCCATTTAATGATGGGATGTGTTCCTGAAAAACCCAACATTAAGTGAAATTATTGCTAAATGAGAGATAACTAGTAATAATATCCTGGAGATGGTATGTTACCATTGTTACATGTACTGAAACTATCAAAGTTGTGGAAGAATCATTATGTTACTGTAATGTGGCTTATGAACAAAGAAAATATAATATATAACTAAAAAATAAGAATAATGAAGGGCATGGGTGTGTATGTTTGGCAAGTGAACGAGACAAGTTAGAATGTTACTGTAGCTACATCCCCTAAGCTCTACCCTTACCAGGCCAAGCGGTGAGCTGTTTTATCGTTATTTTTCAACTTATAACTTTGGGTAGATATAAAAAATTATCTTCATATTTTTTACTGTTATATGCTCACACAATTAATTTGTTCATACAGAATGCGAAAACCAAAATTATCATAAGATAAAAATATATAAAAGGAATAAATGCTTCTTATGTGTACTCAGTTCACACACAGAGTGGGGGGGGGGAGGGGGAGAAAGAAGGGGGAGGGGGAGAAGAAGAGGAGGAAGGCGAGGGGGGAGTGGGGGGAGTGGCATGGGAATCTCAGCTGCTCATTGTTTTGTGTAGTGAAATAATTGCCAGATTTTCTTTTATTTGTCTTCACAGTATTTTTATCTATTCCTCACATCTATTGGCACAGTATACACGCAACACAGTTCAACCGGCCAGTCACCCAGTTGGCTCAAATGATATGTGTGACTGCTACATCACTTAAGGGGAGGAAGAGTGTGACTGGCAGCAGTTATAGCTCACTGCCTCAATACATACATTCACTTGCCACATACACACACCTTCATGCTCTTAATTTCTCATATTTTATAGTTTTATATTAAATTTTTTTTATTTCTATGCCAGAGTATTAAAATGATTTTTGCACAACTTTTACAGTATCATTACATGTAACAGAAGCAACACGCCATCTCACAGGCCACCTCATCCCAGATTTTCCCCTCGTAGAGATGATCACTAAACCGAATTTTGACCAATTGTTAAACAATAAAAGGCATTAAAATTTTTATATCACTAAACCTATCATCCAGGGGTTGATGCCATTAGAACTTGTGTTCACTTAGTTCAATAAATACAGTACAGTTGGTCCTCATATTACGCGGTCCCGCATTCCGCGTTTCACCGTTAACGCGGTGCCTTGCCAGAACCTAACATTTTCACATTCCGCGGTCGTGAACCCCATTACGCGGAGAGCGGCTGGCAAGCCGCGCCATTTTTGGATCCAAACCTCCCGCCATCCGCCATGTTGTGTAAGAGGCGCAAAAATGGTGCGCACAAGGTCGCCCAGTCATCAAAACATGACCAGTTCTTCACCCGCCACCCACTACAGCCGGCCCAAGTCAGTGATAGTGATAATTATAGTGAGGATATGGACTTATATGAACTTTGGGGGGTTTGACAAAGAGGCCCTGCAAGCCTCTGTGGTGGATAGTGATACAATTGATACAAGTGATACAGGTGAGGGCCAATAATCTGCCCTCTGCCTCGGAACCAACCGCCCATCCCCGTGTGCCCAGCCATCTTTTCTACTAATGTAAGTGTTAAAAAACCTAATATTATTGATATTTCTCTTAATTATTAATTGTGTGTGCATGCCATCATAAAGTTAAGATAATATTTTTACTACAACATAGTTGTGTGTCGTCAAAAAGTGGAGTTTGGGGATCGGCCCGGACTCCATTTCAATTAATCCCATATGTTATGTTATTCACTTTACGAGTTTTCTCACTTTCCGCGGTACCCTCCGGGTTACATTAACCGCGTAATATGAGGACCAACTGTACTTAAATACTGTACCGTAACAACGTGTTTACCAAACTTAAATGAATTACAGTAGGGTAGGGATATAAAGCGACTTTATATAACGTTTTTTTTTATATCGCGGCTTCCAAAATTATCAAAAATTTTCTATATATAGAGATAATTTTGTTTAAATTACGAGGGAAATCAGGCAGGTAATATTTCAAATTTATCATGACTACCAAAATTATCGAAATTTTCCTAAAATCCCCTAAATCGCCCCAAAAATAAGAGTTGAAAACTGTACAGTATTTAAATGTACTATAAAGAACAAAAATTTTTATCTCTTGTGCAAAATATATGATATCTATATTCAAATTATTCGCCATCTCGTAAGGATTCCAGCAATGCAATTTATATTCTGCTAACTTTGGATTGTGTCATTTCATGTCAAGTTTAGTCACCTTTATTGGCCTCCAGAACCTAGCCCAATTTTCCCCATTGATTACATGTAATTATATATCGCAATTTAGTATATAGCGAACATCCTTGGACCCCATCTCGCACCCTGGACAGGCTATAGGCATGGACTATGGAGAACAAGGTCACCATCAACCACACCAAAACCGTAGTCACGCACATCAATACCGCCACCACTCCAGTGCAAGCCCCAGCAGTCACAGTGGGTGCCCATCCTCTCCAGCTGGTGCAGTCTGCCAAACTCCTGGGTGTAACTATAGACAACAAACTTGACTGGAAGGCCCATGTAAATAACACAGTCAAGGCAGCCTCGTACCGTCTCTACATGCTACGAAGACTTAGGTCACTTGGGACACCCACGCCAGAGCTGAGGACCATCTACAACGCCTTTAATCTCCCCAAACTAACATATGCGTCACCAGCCTGGTCGTCTTCTCTCAACTCCACCCAACAACGCCAGCTAGAGAAGGTACAGAAAAGGGCCTGCAGAATCATGCTCGGTGCAGAATACTCCGGCTACACCAACGCTCTCTCCACCCTGGAAATGCCATCCCTCAGTGACCTCCACCACCAAGCACTGGAAAGGTTTGGCCGTGGACTACTGCACCACCCTCGCCATCGCCACCTCCTGCCACCTGCAGCCCCCCACCCAACTCGCTCAGTCCGCCACTACAACAAAATTCAGCCCAGAAGAGCCCGCACCGATAGATATAAGAACAGCACCATCCCATCTATTGTTAAAATAATAAACAACTCCTGATTTATGTACTGTACAGCCCTGTAAATGTATTCAATGCATATTATATCATTATGCCTAAATCAAATGTAAGTCCGTATATTTTCAGCCACCGGCTGCAACTCTATTAATAAACCATTTATTATTATTATTATTATTATTTATATCCCGACCCCACTGTACGTGATATCTCCGTGAGCCGAAAAAATTGGTGCAGAGCACTTCCGGGAATGAGAGATTTCCGGGTAACTAGACGACTCTCTCAAAGCCAGAAAAAATCCATCATCCCCGTTATTTCCTGGGTAATGGAAAAATGTTTTCTGTAATTTCTGGAAAATGCGCCTAATTTTCATCTCTCAAACCCGGAAAAAAAACTACCCCATCCCCGGAATTTTCTGGGTACTGGGAAAATTTTCATGGATTTTTCTGTAAAATGTGCCTCTCGGAAAATTTCAATTCCGGCTATTGGAGAGTTTCAGATTTGAGGGATTCCAGCCGACGGAGATATTACTTATTCGTGTTCCCCAGAGGTAAGTGTAACCACATTAGGAATACATCTTTTTATATATAGTGGTATAATGACCTCTTAATGCAGAAATAGTTCGTGTTCTCTTCTCAGGAATGCATTCAGATTGCTAACTGGGGCATTACTGCACAGGAAAACCTCCGATAGCGACGGTTCTACTAACGACGATTCATATTGAAGACCCTGGTTAATTTAGGACCCAATTCAATTTACACCATTATTTTCTTCATATTTACAACAATAGAGAGAATAAAAATTTAATAAAATTACATTTTCATAAAAATAATACCTAAATCCTGATGTTTATATAAAAAAAAAAAAAAACGCCTTGCACACGGAGTCTGCTGGGCTTGTTAGTGGTGAAACCAGAATCACGAGTATAATCAGGTAGCAGCCTGGCGGGCCATTTGTTTTTACGCATCTGAACAGGAAAAGAAGAAAAACATTCTCAGGTTTCTTACAGCATTTTTGCATCCCAATTTAACATGAGCAAGGGAGCAAGTGATGGTAGTGCTGGTTCAAAAGCTAAAAGAAAGTGCATACGCTTAGCCGAGAAACTAGATGTGTTAAAACGATATGAAAAAGTGAGAGGTATGTGGATATTATATGGAGCAAGCAATGAACATACAGTAATACAGTGCATCCTTGTATAATGTCGTCCCTTAACGTTGTTTCAGTACTACGTCGCTAATCTTAAGAGATCAAGAATTTGTTTAATATCCTGATACTATGTCGTTTTGCGTCGTCACAGACTATTTTCTACGGCGCATCACCCGCTCTTGTCTGGCCGCGATACGCTCTCTCGGCTCGGAGCGCTGCCCTCACTAGCGGAACTTCACATGGCGAGAAGTCTCCATTAGATCCCTCAATTCTGCATGATTTTGAGGGATTTGAGGAAGAAGTGAAGTTGGACAAGGAGATTGTGTCCATTGGTTAGTCAATGGGCCTCGAAGTGGAGGAGGATGATGTGGAAGAGCTTGTGACAGCTGACAGTGGTGAGGAGGAAAGGGAAAGTGATGACCATTTGTCTTCTTCAGATTTAAAAGATGTTGTTCACTACTGGGAGAAGTTCAGGAAACTGGCTTCAAGGCACCCTGATGTGGAAACAACAGAACCTATTTTGTGTAATGCTGAGGACAAAGTGCTCTCCTTCAAAAATCAGCTAATGATGAGGAGGAGAAATGCCCCACAAAGAAAAATTGACAGTTTCTTCTCTAAAAGGCAGCGGGAGAAAGATGCTACCCCTCAGACTTCCACTTCAAAAAGGAGAGAGGATTTTCCTGCTGGAGGATCTGTTAGTCCAGAGGTTCCTGACATTTTTATGGAAGGTGACTTGCCTTCCAAGAAGCATTAAAATGCTTCTCCTCCAACCTCACTTCCTTCTCTTCTCCTCCTCTACCTCCCACTTCAAATTCACATCATCATCATCAACCAGGAGCCTTCTACATACACACCTCAAAGTAAGTGTACTTTACTGCATTTTTTTTACTTTGTATGTAATTTTCGGTGAGCTGGAACCAATTACCCAAAATCCCATTGAAACAATGGTTTCGGTTAATGAACGACCCTCTAGAACGAATTGAGTTCATTAACCGTGGGACCACTGTATACAGCTCGTCCCGGATTTACGACGGGGTTAGGGACCCAAATCCAGGTCATAAGTAGAAATAGTCGTAAGTCGAAAATGCATATATAAAATATAGAAAATCATAGAAAATCTAAAATTGGTGTCTCTTTTTCTTCTCAGCACCACAAAACTCTCACTTTTAAGCTTGCCAGCCATTTTAAAGTGAATTACAAACGAAAATTTTCTGTGTACTGATGTTTGGACTCGAAAATACGAAATTTGACAAAATTTTGGTACGACTAAGGCAGGTCGTAAATGTGAGTGGTCGTAAGTCGAGTAGGCCATAAATCGGGGAGGAGCTGTAGTACTATGTATATACCTCAGAGGTACAAAATTATGTCATTCACGACATTCAGGTCATAAGACCCACTAATCCCCCACCCAACACTAGGTGACCTGACGTTGCATCAGGTCAGGTCAGGTCAGTAACATGACCCAATAATCTCCCACCCAACTTTCATCACAAGTGTTAAGACATTATTATTTATGTATTACAGTCAGCTGAGTGAAGTGTGTAACAGAGACGTGACGAACACCAAAGCGACTAACGAGGCAATCAGTGGCGAAGAGAAGAAAAGTAACAACTCTATTCATGCCGGTAGCATATAGAGCTTTTGTTTTTTAAATATAATTATTTAACCAAACTTTTAGATAAAGTATTCAGGATCATTTTGATACAAAAATGGTATGTCTAACGAAATTAGAACTGATTTTACTGACTCTGGTATCAACATTTATTATTTTTTTTTTTACAAGAATGGAATTCCCATCACAATATCATATAGAGATATTTCGTTTAAGGACATCTTATTGGAAACATTTTGAAGAAAATTTATTAAGGATCATTATGGTATCAAATTCATCTCCCTATAACAATTAGCCACGCTTGACCTAACCTAACCTAACCCAACCTAACCCCCCAAAAAGGTTGACTCCCACACTCTTCAGCTAAACATTGCACACCAACAATATACCTACACATCACACACACCCACTCCAATAACCAGCCACACCCACACACATCCCAACATCACACCCACATGCACTCCAACACCACTCACATACCCCTAACAAGGGAATTAAGACAGCAGACATAAGGAGTGAGGGTCTTATTGTGTGACAAATTTGCGTGTGTGTGACTGTGAGTTAAATACCAGCTGTTGGGGAGTGCTTGGCAACACTCATTTCCACTCCATCTCTCTAATCACCCACTCCTTTCTTCTTTCTCACTCGATATTTTAAAATGTTATGTAACATAATGTTGAAGGGATACAACTTTGCTCATTTATACTTATACTTATCACAATCTCTCGAAAGATACTTTAGGTTTAGTGTTTATTGGAGACATCTTCAGGTCATGGGACCCACTAATGCCCTGGCCAAGAAAGGGTGACCTGACATTCCATCAGAAGGTCAGTAATATGAGACCACTAATCCCCCACCCAACCTCCACCTGACATTGCGTCAGGTCAGGTACATGAGACCCACTAATCCAACACAGCTCCATGTGAGTGCAAAATACCAGTCCTTGCTGTAACACACAGTTTTATTCACGCCCATATCATAAATATTTTTAATTTTCAAATATATTTATTTCACCAAACTTTTAGATAAACTATTCTGGATTATTACAGTAAAGCAATAGAGATTCTAACAAAATTAGAACTGCATTTACAGACTCCAGTAGTTTAGACTTAATGAAAACATCCCCAGCACCTAGAAACATTCTGGGGAAGTGGGCTAGTGTCTGTGTGTGTGCAAGATGTCTAGTTTTAGACACTCGGAAACTTTTCCCAGTAACCGGAAAAGATCCGGGGATAAAGAAGTTTTCCGGGTTTGAGAAAGTCGTCTGGTTAGCCGGAAATCTCTCATCCCCGGAAGGGCTCTGCATCAATTATTCCAGCTAACGGGGATATCACTGTATTTTCTGAAATGGATCCATTACCAGAACAAAACATTAAAATTAACAGGGACGTGAAAAATGCACATGACCTCTACATAAAGATGTAAAATGGGAAAAGAAAGCGGCTGTGAAAGGTTCTTTTGACAGCTTTATTATTCGAAGGCCTAAACCATCAAATTTAGCATCATAAGTAACTTCAACTTCAGGTTCAGTAACAGTTTCAGCAGCAGCTATGATATCTTTATGGAAAACTTCAGCATCAGCCAGAGTTGAACCTGATGACTTTGTCATCTGAGTAAAAACTCGCACAATATTCATTGGCTGCCCTTATGTTTTAGACTTTACTACTATTGGTGAGTAGAAATTTTGCTTTAAATTCGCAAGTATTATTTAAAACATATATGAATAGTAATAAGTGTTGCTTTCATATTCTTATGTTGAGAAATGACGATGTTTGCACATGTACGCACTTACAGGAACATACGATGGCGTTCCCAATCCATTTAGATTTTTCTTTACCATTAATGGTTGCTACTTCAATTGTTCCATAAATAACATTACTAAAAACATACATATTCATTTTTTTAACATTAATTTTACCACAGCTACAACCAGGGTCTTATTTTCTTGTTTCTTATGTAGAACCATCGTCACTCACGAAAACAATGCTGTCTTGTCTACTCGTGTGTTTTAATATTCTACGTATTATTAATGAATTGCATTGTTCATTTCGCATACATAAACATTAATTCACTCTTTTTTTCTTTAACATCAATGGTTACTTTTACTGTACATTAAATAACATTAATTAAAAAAACATATTTTTTTACATTAATTTTACTACAGCAACAACCAGGGTCTTTTCTTCAGTTTCAGATGGATAACTGACATTATGGGTGTAAACACTGATAACAACAATAGCATCCTATCTCCTCCAGTGTGATCTTATTATTATTGATTTATATTGCATGAGGTGCATTCAGAAACATTATTTAAAGAATATAGTTTGCAATTTTTCATTGATTGTATTGTTTTGGGGGGAAAAGAGTATAAAAACCCACACAAAAGATATGAAAAGGGCACATTAGGGAACGCATCTCATTATTATTGCTTTATTTTAATGGTAATTAACAATTCAGTTTACGATGATTCACCTTACACTGAAATATTGGAGGACACTTTACCGTCGTTATTTGAGGCTTTACTGTAGTGAGAATGGAAACTGAAAAACTGATAAAAAAAAAAAAATAATAATAATAGAAATCAGAGGAGAAGTAGAGGGACATGGAGCACCATGTGTGAATAAAGGGGAAGCACAGTGGCAAGTGGTTACTGGGCAAGTCATTCCAGTTAGAAAGAATGAAGACAAATGAAAAAATGTTTCTACGGGGTATTATCATTCATTTTTTGGCTTTTGTGCTGTCTAAGAGGTAAAGGTTAGTTAATTTTAACCTGTTTAATTACAATAAAACTGAAAACAAACACCAACCTGAAATTGTGTATAACCATAGCAGTCTTTGGTCCAACTGTGGGGAGCTGCTGCAGTTTCTTCAAATTGCCAGTATTTAAGATTTTGAGAATGGTTTCATTGTGTTGTTTCTGTAGTCTGGGGCTCACCTTTAACTGCCATTTCCCCTGTGTTGTGTCATTGGCCGAGAAAGTTGTATTTGTGGGCACAACACACATGGTCACATTTGTTGATTCTAGTTGTACATTTGGGTGAAAATACAAAAAGCTACAATTAACCAGACATTATCAACTGCAATGGTCTCTCGATTAACGAACACAATTGGTTCCACAGAGTCGTTTGTTAACCGAAAATTTTTTTAACTGAATCTATTATTTCAATGGGATATTGGGTAATTGGTTCCAACTAACAGAAAAAGTACATACAATGTAAAGCCAAAAAATGCATTAAGTCAGAAACACTTCTAAAAATCCCCAAAATCACCCTTAAATTACTATACAGCTACTCCCCGACTTTCGACCACCTGGACATACGACCGCCTCAATCGTACCAAAATTTTGTCAAATTACGTATTTTCGAGTCCCAACGTCAGTGATTGCGCTGTGTACTGACAAAATTTTTGCTTGCAATTCACTTTAAAATGGCTGGCAAGCTTAAGAGTGAGAGTTTTGTGGCGCTGAGAAGAAAAGGAGACACCCATTTTAGATTTTCTATGTATTATTTAAGCATTTTCGACTTACGACCTGGACTTGGGTCCCTAAACCCGTCGTAAGTCGGGGAGCAGCTGTATACGTACATATACACTAGAACTCTTAAATTACTACCTGTACTGTAATGTGGTACAGGTGATTAATTTTTATCTCGTGCAAAATATATGACGTTTATATTCAAATTATTCGCTGTCTTGCAAGGATTCCAGCAATGCAAATTATATTCTCCTAACTTTAGTCCGAGATATTATATAGGATAAAAACTGTAAGCCTAAAACCCTGACTGGGGAGAGAGAGGGAGGGGTAGGCGAGGTGATATGTTTGACAGTTGGTGCCAAAAGTCTAATATGTGTTTATTTATCAGTCCTTAAGAGTGACTAAGCTTTTCTCTTATAAAATGCCACTGAAACGACCTGGGAGAATACAATTTACATTGCTGGGATTCTTATAAGATAGTGATTAATTAATAAAGTTACATATATCCAGCCAAAAATATTAGTTGAAAAACTTTATGTAGACAGAGCTTGGATGGCTAAATTTTAGAATGATCAATAATTTTAATAAAAAAAAAATGCAAAAATATTCAAGAACACAACCTTCTTGATATTTACTCCACTGGAAATGAATGTAAACATAGAACCAATTACTGTATTGGTGGACTAGCCGATCAGCTGATGCGCACAACAAAGCGTGTTTCTCGTAAGGCTGTTGTTAATCAAAGTTTTGTTCATTAGTGGAACTGAAAATCCTTTTGGGAGCTAATTCGTTAACCGAAATTTCAATAATTGAACCATTCGTTAATCGAGGGACCACTGTATACAGTATATATATGGACATGTAAAATCAATGTTGAAATATATTTTCCTCAGTGGTGCCAGTGAGGATCAACTGATAAATTTTATATTTACCTTGATCCTTCTTTGTAGAAGCAAGTGAGGGCCGTCGAGACTTGACCACGCTACTGTAAGGGCTTTGTCCTTGCAAGATCTCAAAATTACGCTGAGTTGCTCTAATAGCTGAGAGCCTTGTGGATTTCCGTCTTGGGTTATTTTTCTCTGGTTTCAACCCTCCGTTTAAAGGCAAAGTAAAATTCAACTTCACTGGAAATCCACTGCATGTTTGGGACTGAATGTCATCTACATATTTTGTGATGTCTCCACTGTAAATTGCACCATTTGTATGAGATTCTTTAAATTCTCTATTTATCTCTTTTGACTGTGGCTGAACAGACAATTTAGGAGATCTCAGCAGAGGGGAACCTTCCTCTTGAAGAACTGTAGGTTTATCATAAGCCAACCAAGAAAATTGGTGGGAAAAGGAAGTGTTTATCCCTTCCTCAGTCATAATAGAAGTAGATTTAGAGCTACATTTAACATCTGGTGAGAGGTCCTTGAACAGTGCTTTCTGGATGATTTGTCTTGTTGAAAGTCTTGTGGATTTTCTTACAGCTCGAGTGTCGACGAATGCTGTACTTGTTACAGGTAAGTCCTTTAGGGGTTGTGAGTCCATGTTCATAGTTGTCTCCTTACAGTTTTCTAAAGCTCTTTCATCAGCTGTCCAAATCGACTTCTTTTTTATATCTCTCATAGGGTTTTGGTTTGCACTTATTTCTGGGATTGCTGTTTTCACTGGCAAATTTGATGGCAAGACAGTATGCTGTATGCTTCTCTGAAAAATATGAAACTATTAGAATCAATGTACAGTACTGTAATATATATTTTTGTTCAATCCAGAATGTGACGTCTAGCTTATACCTAGGCCAACATACAGGCAATTAAAACATCTAATGATTACTTAATACGTAATATTAGGACACGTCGCTACCTGGCATTTAATTGCAATTCTCAAAATTCCCTCCTGCACCCTCCATCACACACACTGGCACCGTCATCTTCTTGCCTGGCGAATCAGCTGTAAATACACACAAAGAAGGCTCCGCTAATCTGTGTTGTAACAGTTGAAATATTAAGTGCCACGAGGATAGTATGTACGGTATTTATACATCTTAGTATGGTGAGGAAATCGAGTGACTTTTATTTTGTTTATGTCTCTCAGATATTGTGTTTGGGACAAATTCTTATACGGTCTGGTCAGCATGGTGACCACAGCGCGTCTTCTATTATGAAGTTGCTAGATCGTTAGTGACTAATATCCTCTGCTTTCAAGTCACTTAGTGAATGAAGTTGTTTTTCACCCATCTGGGCTTGTCTTCACTGAAAGAATATACAGTATATAGATATATACAGGTATATGTATGTACTGTATAAAATTTTCTTTGTCCCAATTATACACGTGCTAGTATGAATACCATGATATATGTGGCCCTCTCTCTCCCTCCTCTTATGTTCGTTCACAAAACTTTTCGGGCTTCCGCTCTGGGTTTTCTAATATCTGTACTCTCAGCATGCAGGCCAAAGATAAGTTTTTCTCTTCATAATTATATATTATTGATGTCCTCAGTAGCGGGTTCAGCCTTTCCAGGTGACCTTTAGCGAGGCTGCTAGCCTTAGTAATCCTTCCGGACGCTGACCTTCCGGTCTTACTAGCAATCTAGAGTTATGTTGGGATGAACGTTGTATCCTCAATATGGGTTATATGAGAACCATTCAGGGTGGAATTCTCAACCCAATACATCTTGCTAGAGTAATGGTGAACGATGTTAGCCAATGGAGAGCTATGCAGCAGCTCAGCACTGTCAACCCTTCTGGGTGACTTGATGCTCACTCAGACATTTTCGCCCAAGCTAATTAATTGCAGCGATGATGTCTGTGCACCCTGATTGGCAACAAATGAAGAACTTGATGATCCCTCAAAATAAAAATGCTCTAAATGAAGTTTGATTAAGAAACAAAGTTCATTGAGCTGAGGGACATTTGAGATAAGAGAATGGAGAGGTGTATGATATAGTGAGTTAGTTGTTTATGATTGTCACACTGGTGACTTACATAACAATAAGAGATATTAATGATATAATTTACTAAAATATATCAGTTACGAGTCATACTGATTATGTTTGGGAGAAAATGTAATCTCTCTTGTATTATTATGATGATACAATGTGACTCATAGTGTTCGTCCTAGTTTAGATGAGTGATGTGCAACTGGAGGATGAAGGACAGTTGTCTTCACTGCTGGATGATGGAGGAGACCATGGAACTGTCCCTGGGGAACTAGTGTTGAGTGATGAGCTACAAGGACTAGAAAGTTCAGCTCATACACTACATACAAGGAAGTGTCCATCAGTAGAAGATGTGAATTCAGTAGTAGTAGTTTCACCCAGGACCCAAGGGGACCATACTACAGTACATGTAATTTTCAAGGATGCAGAGCCACTTGGATTACCATGTTAGATTCTCATTTGGCTTCCATATTCATAGCAGCTGTGTCTCAGACAACCTAACCTGTTTTCACCATTGGATTGTGCAGTCTGTTACGATCAAATTTTTAAAATTAATCAAGCTGCAGGAGATAAGAGAGAATTATTGCAGATCCAACTTAAAAATATATGGAATAAGGCCTTGAAGAGTAAATTACTAAATGTAAAACACTGGAAAGATCCCAAGTTGGTAGAAAGTTTAGAATTATGGGTGATAGGTAAGAGACTTAATCCCCAGTTAGACCAACCTGCTTCTGCTATGAAAAGTAGGTTATTGGATATTCTAGATAATGAGGCAGTAGGAAGGTTGCAAGAACCTCTACCTAGTCAGTCTGATTTTAGTGGATTCCAGGATCAGGATGAGGAGGCTGGCTCTAATCATAGCATTCAGTTACTAGAGCAGGGAGAACCAGTTGAGACTGACTTCATCCTGTCCCCATTTTGGCAACCACTTCCACCTGGGGCAAAAGTGTTGGTTACTATGAGTGGAAACAGGCTGCTGTCGACTGCCAATCAGCTGATGGAGAACATTGAGTGTAAGGATGATCCCAACAGGCCTTGGGTAACATTGGTAAAATCTAAGTCTTCTTTGTTTTCAACCACATCCGAGTCTGTGGATTCTTTATTCAAGATATTTTATGAAAATGTTTCTAAATTTCCTGATCTCTCAGCACTTACAAAGAGACAGGAAGGCCAAGCAATTGTGGGTCATCATTCATTGTTTCTAGAAGGTGATACTACACTCTATTGGCCTGATATTTGCCCCAAAACGATCCCTGAATTAGATGAAGTGTGGGCTAATATATTGAAAGACTTAACATTCATTCCCTCAGATAAGAATGCTCACAAGTTTAGTTTTTTGAAGTTCCAATTTAATGACAAAAAGAGTTCCTTATATGAACTTTCCCAGTATTTGTCGGCTCCAAAATATGCTGACATAAGTTATGAAATAAATTTGAAACCAGTTGCTTCTGCACTGTTGCTTGAAGAATTCAAATTTAGGAAGTTGGCAGCAGATATTTGGTCTGCAATTATGATGTGTCAGTTATTGACTAAGTTTGTGTTGGACTGTGAGGACAGTTCAGAAGTAGAAATGTTTTGCTTCTGCTATACAAGGGATTCCATATTCCCTGTACAATTCATTTTAGGAAATGTTGTTAAAAGCCCAAAAACTAAAAGACCAGCTAAGGAACCAAGCCACTAATAATGCTTCAAGTATTAGTGCTTATTTATTGCTATGTTCTTCCCCTCTTTCTCCTGCTTTGTTTGATGAACGAACATTAGTTAAGAATAGATCAGCTGTTGAGCAAGCTATTAATATTACTATTCCCAGGTTTCCTCAGACATTTTGGAAATTTAAAAGAGGAAGGTCTAACAGGGGAAAAGGACCAGCTGCTAGGTTCAGTTATCAACCTAGAGGAAACTTTAGAGGAGGAAACAATTCAAGTTGTAGTAGGGGTGGCCGTTTGTTCAGAAGTGGAAGGAGACCTTATTCCACCACATCAGCGACCACTCCTTTCCAATGAAGCCAGACAGCTGGGTCGTCTAGGGGGTTGGGAAAACAGGTGGACTTATTCCAAATAGGCTTACAAGACAATCAAATGGCACCTCACATAGACTTGGTTGATTCGCCCTCCCGTAGACTGTTACCAAAAGGGGGTAAAACAACAGCACCCTAACCTGGTACTTAAAGGTTAACTTAATATATACTGATATATTTGAAAGACCTAAGTGATTCGTGTTTATGTAACAATCTACTCTAGGGTCGTAACACATGCATAAATTCATACATACATATACTCACTATGGGTTTAGTATCATGAATTACACTTCCTAGAGCACTGGTGACAATATCTTGCAGCAGACTCTTCATCTTGTGTGTGTCAAAAAGGCTGCCAGCTGTGGGAATGCCCATGATATCATCATCTGAGGAGTCAACTTCTAATTTGTTCTCTACATCACTGTTTGGTGTAGAACTCTTGGATTTGCAATGTCTTTTCTTCTTTCTAAATAAAATAAAAGATAAATTGAAAGGTTAATCGAGTTATCATATAAATCTGAGGACTGTTCCTGAAATCCAAGTTTATAACAGAGACAGAATCAAGAAAATATGTACAGTAAGAAAAACTTGAGATCTAAAAATTAAATACAGTCAACCCTCGCTTTACGCGGTCCCACATTCTGCGTTTCCACATTTACGCGGTACCCTGCCGAAACCGGAATGCTCACATTCCGCGGTGCGTGTACCCCTTTACGCGGAGAGCAGCTGGCGAGCCGCGCCATTTTTGGATCCAAACCTCCCGCCATCTCTCCCGCCATGTTGTGTAAGCGGCGCAAGCAGGGTGCGCACAAGGTCGCCCAGTCATCAAAACATTACCGAGTTCTTCACCCGCCACCCACCACAGCCGGCCCAAGTCAGTGATAGTGATAATTATAGTGAGGATATGGACTTATATGGACTTTCAGGGGTTTGACAAAGAGTCCCTGCAAGCCTCTGTGGTGGATAATGATACAATTGATACAAGTGATACAGGTGAGGGCCAATAATCTGCCCTCTGCCTCGGAACCAACCCCACATCCCCGTGTGCCCAGCCATCTTTTCTACTAATGTAAGTGTTAAAAAACCTAATATTATTGATATTTCTCTTAATTAGTAATTGTGTGTGCATACCATCATAAAATTAAGAAGTTATTTTTACTACAACGTAGGTATTGTGTCTGAAAAAGTGGAGTTTGGGGGTCGGCCCGGTCTCTATTTTAATTAATCCCATATGTTATGTTGTTCACTTTACGCGTTTCTCACTTTCCGCGGTACACTGTGGGTTGAATTAACCGCGTAAAGTGAGGGTTCACTGTACTCTAATGATCTGCCACTTTCACCCTAGACTCCCTAAGAACAGCCACTTTATATGAAGGCAACTTAAAAAGGTAAATGGTTTAGCTACTGAGCTTAATATGAGACATTGCGATAGGTTCATTTGTTGTTTTGTCATCCTAAAGAAGTAAACCCACCTCTCATTTTACGTGGGGGTTACGTTCTTGAAAATCACCGCTTAATTCAAAAAGGGCGCAAATTAAACACATTTTTCCTATAAGAATGCATGTAAATGGTACAGGTTAGGGGAACCATCATATACCGTACAGGGTAACTCACAATAAATATTTTTTTACCTTACTCATTCATAAAGAAAATGCTTTTTTTCTTCTAAAAACCAGTTTTTGTGACATACTGCAGAATGCGATGTCTAGCTTTATACTTAGGTATGTAAATGCCTAGCATTAACTCGCCAGGCCAACATGCAAGCAATTAAAACATCTCATAATTATTTAAATACATAATATTCGGATGACATGTCGCTACCTGGCATTTTTGCAATTCTCAAAACCCCCTCCCGCACCCTCCATCACACGCATTGCTACCGTCATCTCTTGGCCTAGAGTGAGCAGTAAACAAATGTCAACTCTCGAGGGGTCGAGATGGGTGGGATGTCGACTTCACATTCTGGACTATATCACAAAAACTGTTTTTTAGAAAAAAAAAAGGCTTTTTGTTTAATCCAGAATGCGACGTCTAGCTTTGATTACCCAAGCAGAAGGTGGAGAGGGTGACATTGTGTATAAGGCTCTGCTAGCTTAGGTCCAGATTATAATTATAAACTTTTGGAATATTTTCCAATACAGTGATCCCTCGGTTAACGAACACAAACGTGTGGTGTGAGAGGCAAATAGTCACACTGGAACCTGATAACCCACGCTGGGCATTTAAACAGTGGCGGGAATAGGCGCGCGCTCTGGAATGTCACCCAGGGCATGACATGGTAGGAGATTTGATTTGACCTGGTTTAACTTTAATCCTAGGTTTTGCATTAGTACTACTGTACATTGGGTCACCCTTTGACAGTCTTCAAAAGAGTTTCCCACTATCAGCCGATCGTCTAGATAAGCAAAAGTTCTTATGCCCTCCTTCCCAAGGATCTCTCTGGGGATGTTCGGCAGTTTTGTAAACACTTTTCGCGCAATTATTAGACCGAATGGCATCACTGTTAATTGATAAACTTACATCCCCCACTGCGAACACTAGAAACTTTCTGTACCTGGAAGCAACAGGCACATGATACTAGGCATCTTTAAGATCCACTTTTGAGATCCAAGCATTGGGCGGAAGTAAATGCTGCAGATGATCGTAAGTGAGCATCTTGAAACTTTTTTTGGTAATGTACTTTTTCAGAACGGAAAGATCTAAAATCCACCTCAATTTGTCGCTGCCTTTCTTGGGGACTGGGAACAAGCGAGACATGAAACACTTCTCTGACTGCAACAGTTCTATCACACCTCTGTTTAACAGTTGAATTACAAATTCTGTCAGTAAGGGGGTTGGTTCTGACCCCTTTTTGGTAACACTAGGGGAGGGCAAATCAACCAAGTCCATGTGAGACCCCCTTTGATTGTCTTGTATGCCCATATGGAAGAAGTCCACCTGTTTTCCCAACCCCCTAGACGACCCAGCTGTCTGGCTTCATTGGAAAGGAGTGGTCGCTGATGTGGTGGAATAAGGTCTCCTTCCACTTCTCAACAAATGGCCACCCCTACAACATCTTGAATTGTTTCCTCCTCTAAAGCTTCTCTAGGTTGATAACTGAACCGAGCAGCTGGTCCTGTTCCCCTGTTAGATCTTCCTCTTTAAATTTCCAAAAAGTCTTAGAACTCCTGGGAACAGTAATATGAATAGCTTGCTCAACAGCTGATCTATACTTAACTAATGTTTGTTCATCAGACAAAGCAGGAGAAAGAGGGGAAGAACGTAGCAATAAATAAGCACTACCACTTGAAGCATTAATAGTGGCTTGCCTCCTTAGCTGGGCTTTTAGTTTTAGAGCTTTCAACAACATTTCCAAAAATGAGTTGTACAGGGAATATGGAATCCCTTGTATAGCAGCAGCAAAACATGTGTCTACTTCTTAACTGTCCTCACAGTCCAGCACAAACTTAGTCAACAACTGACACATCATGATTGCAGACCAAATATCCACTGCCAACTTCCTAAATTTGAATTCTTCAAGCAACAGTGCTGAAGCAACTGGTTTCAAATATATTTCATAACTTATGTCAGCATATTTTGGAGCCGACAAATACTGGGAGTTCATATAAGGAACTCTTTTTGTCATTAAATTGGAACTTCAAAAAACTAAACTTGTGAGCATTCTTATCTGAGGGAATGAATGTTAAGTCTTTCAATATATTAGCCCACACTTCATATATTTCAGATGTAAGGGCGGTAACGAGCGGGATGGTTGTCCGCCGCTCGTTTGCGGCCCCATTAGGGGGGGTAGACGGAGGTGAGAAGGTCGCTGCTGCCTCGTCCCACACCAGACACTACCCTGCCGTCAACACAGCTGTACTCGCACCCCGCTGTTCGATCCAACTCTGGTTGTGTACTCATCTGAGGCTCGTGGGCTGATTCCCCAGTCTTTCACTATTCGGCTGTCAATCCCCGGACACCTACTCCAGCTACTACCATGGCTGCCACGTCATCGCCACTTCCTCCACGCCCTATCCACCGTCCGTGCCTTGGGGTCTCTCCTGTGTGGCAAGACATCACCCACCAACGCCGGCGCCAAATGAGGAAGCTGCACTGGACCTTTCCCCGGAGAGCGGACCACCACGTTAACAGAACATTCCACCGGGAAGCAGCCGTAGGAAATAGCTGTACTTTGTTCGACTCCCATAATTGTTTGATTCCCGTAATTGTTTGACTCCCGTATTTGTGTATTTAATATTTGTGTGAGTGGTGTCAATTATTGTGAATATTTTCAAAGTAAAGTGATGTCAATCTCTAACGGTTGTTTGTTAGCCCTTGGAAACCCATGGTTCTTGACTTTCCTTTTATACGATCCTGATTAGGCTGGCAAGGGATTTATATCCCAAATTCCAGGCCTTTACATCAGATACCATTTTTGGGCAAATATCAGGCCAAGAAATTGTAGTATCTCCTTCTAAACACAATGAATGATGACCCACAATTGCTTGGCCTTCCTGTCTCTTCGTAAGTGCTGAGAGATCAGGAAGTTTGGAAACATTTTCATAAAATACCTTGAATAAGGAATCCACAGACTCAGATGTGGTTGAAAACAAAGAAGACTTAGATCTTACCAATGTTACCCAAGGCCTGTTGGGATCATCCTTACTACACTCAATGTTATCCATCAGCTGAATGGGAGTCTATATCAGCCTGTTTCCACTCATAGTAACCAACACTTTTGCCCCAGGTGGAAGAGGTTGCCAAAATGGGGACAGGATGAAGTCAGTCTCAGCAGGTTCTCCCTGCTCTAGTGATTGAACACTATGATTAATGCCAACTTTCTCATCCTGATCCTGGAATCCACTAAATTGGGCTGACTAGGTAGAGGTTCTTGCAAACTTCCTACTGCCTCATTATCTTGAATATCCAATAACCTACTTTTCATAGCAGAAGCAGGTTGGTCTAACTGGGGATTAAGTCTCTTACCTATCACCCATAATTCTAAACTTTCTGCCAACTTGGGATCTTTCCAGTGTTTTACATTTAGAAATTTATTCTTCAAGACCTTATTCCATATATTTTTAATTTGGATCTTCGATAATTCCTTCTTATCCCCTGCAGCTTGATTAATTAAAAAAAAAATTCATAAACTGCACAATCCAATGGTGAAAACAGGTTGTCTGAAACACAGCTGCTATGAATTATGCAAGCCAAATAAGAATCTAACTTGGTAATCCAAGTGGCCCTACATCCTTGATAATTACATGTAGTATGGTCCCCTTGGGTGATAGGTGAAACTACTGAATTCACATCCTCTACTTCCTTGTATGTAGTGTATGAGCTGAACTCTCCAGTACTTGTAGCTCATCACTCAACACTAGTTCCCCAGGGCCAGTTCCATGGTCTCCTCCATCATCCAGCAGTCAAGAAAACTGTCCTTAATCCTCCAGTTGCACATCACTCATCTAAACTAGGACGAACACTATGAGTCACATTGTATCATCATAACAATACAAGGAAGATTACATTTTTCCCAAACATAATCAATATGACTCGTAACTGTGATATTTTAGTAAGTTATTTCATTTAATATCTCTTATTGTTATATGAGTCACCAGTGTGACAATCATAAACACCTAACTCACTATATCATACACCTCTCCCTTCTCTTATATCAAATGTCCCTCAGCTCAATGAACTTTGTTTCTTAATCAAGCTAACTTCATTTTAGAGCACTTATTTGAGGGATCACCAAGTTTTCTATTTGTTGCCAATCAGGATGCACAGACATCACCGCTTCAACTAATAATACTTGAGCGAAAATGCCTGAGTGAGCATTGTCACCCAGAAGGGTTGACAGTGCTGAGATGCTACCATAGCGCCCCATTGGCTAACATTGTTCACCATTACTCTAGCAAGATGTATTGGGCTGAGAATTCCACCCTGAATGGTTCTCATATAACCCATACTGAGGATACAAGGTTCATCCCATGCCTCATTCAGTGGTAAATCATAGTATTTTTCAAAACTTTCACTGAAGTAAACCTTGGCATTTCTTGAAGTTTCACTTCATTTTAATTGTGTTGTTTTTTTTTTTTTGGGGGCATAATCTCAAAGAGCTTCACTTCAAATGAATCTTAACATTTAAAAACAGTTCAGACTGAGCTCGCCACTAATATCGCGCAAAATAAAACTGGACTGCTCAAAATTGCAAATAAATAGATAAATAAATAAAAAAGAAAAGGGAATAATCTAGGGTGATACATTGCACTGAAATCATTGAACCGGTTCACATTAAATTGGGGGTCGAATGTAACTGGCTGCTCAACACCTTTCATCTGCTCTTACTTTGCTTCTCCCATCTTTCTCTTTACTCCCCCTAAATTCCTTGTAAACTTACCTACACTTCTTCATTCCTATCCTTTACTATGGGATGCTACTTTTAATATTTTAATTGGCTAACACCAGACAATTTCATTTAGCAGAAGACCCCACAAATAAGGGGTTAATGAGAACTGAAAACCTTATGAGAACTGAGAACCTTATGAGAACTGAGAACCTTATAAGAACTGAGAACCTTATGAGAACTGAGAACCTTATGAGAACTGAGAGCCTTAGAAGAACTGAGAGCCTTATGAGAACTGAGAACTTTATAAGAACTGAGAACCTCATGAGAACTGAGAACCTCATGAAAACTGAGAACTGAGAACCTCATGAGAACTGAGAACCTTAAGAAAAATGAGAACCTTATGAGAACTGAGAACCTCATGAGAGCTGAGAACCTTAAGAGAACTGAGAACCTTCTGAGAACTGAGAACATCATGAGAACTGAGACCCTTATGAGATCTGAGAACCTCATGAGAACTGAGAACCTTATGAGAACTGAGAACTGAGAACCTCATGAGAACTGAAAACCTTATGAGAACTGAGAACCTCATGAGAACTGAGAGCCTCATGAGAACTGAGAACCTCATGAGAACTGAGAACCCTGAGAGAACTGAGAACCCTAAGAGAACTGAGAACCCAAGAGAACTGAGAACCTTAAGAGAACTGAGAACCTTAAGAGAACTGAGAACCTCATGAGAACTGAGAACCTCATGAGAACTGAGACCCTTATGAGATCTGAGAACCTCATGAGAACTGAGAACCTTAAGAGAACTGAAAACCTTATGAGAACTGAGAACCTCATGAGAACTGAGAGCCTCATGAGAACTGAGAACCTCATGAGAACTGAGAACATCATGAGAACTGAGACCCTTATGAGATCTGAGAACCTCATGAGAACTGAGAACCTTATGAGAACTGAGAACTGAGAACCTCATGAGAAATGAGAACCTTAAGAGAACTGAGAACCTTTCATCATACAAATTCCTCTCTTATTTTTTCTATTTCCTCAGTTGTACTTCCTAAGACTGAACCCTTAAACTATTTCCATTCTTGTTTACTCCCATTTATGTGTCCATCTTGTTGTACATCCCCTTCCCTCAGCTCACAACACTCCTTACTGTATAATTACATATACATATAGATTAAAAAAACACACATACAAAGATTAAACTGATCTACTCACCTTGAACATGTGCCCTTTTTCTTGTGTTCAAGTTTTGCCATAATCTTGTTACACAAACGATCTTCTATATTCTCCAACTGAGTCATCATTGACATCTCAAGACAGCTCACTCGCTCAAGGAGAGGACTGTGAAACCAAATAAAATTAGAAGAGCATATGCAAAGTTAATGCCACGAAAATTTTTTTGCCAAACTGAAAATCATGCACCTTGATAAGACACTGGATTGTCAGTTGAGGTTGGCTGATATAGTTTGGGCATTCAAAGAGAATGTATGGGAGGGAGGAGAGGCAGGGGTAGGCCAAGAATGATATGGGGAGAGGTTGAAAGAATTTACATTACTGTATAATTATGAACCTGACAAGAAAGACTGCAAGAGGCTGGGAAGTATGGAGAGCTGCCATCATGTAACTGTGGATAACCCACACAATTGAGGAAAAGAGCCATAAAACATTGATAATGATGATATTATGTCAGAGTAAATTAAAATAAATTGGAGGAACACTATGAATCACATTGTATCAACATAATAATACAAGGAAGATGACATTTTCTCCCAAACATAATCAATATGACTCATAACTGTGATATTTGAATAAATTATTTCATTAATATCTCTTATTTGTTATGTAAGTCACCAGTGTGACAATCATTAACAACTAACTCACTATATCATACACCTCTCCCTTCTCTATCTCAATTATCCCTCAGCTCAATGAATTTTTTTTCTTAATCAAACTTCATTTAGAGCATTTTTATTTTGAGGGATCATCAAGTTCTCTATTTGTTGCCAATCAGGGTGCACAGACATTATCGCTGCAATTAATTTTCAGCGAAAATGCCTAAGTGAGCATCAAGTCACCCGGAAGGGTTGACAGTGCTGAGCTGCTACCATAGTGCTCCATTGGCAACATCGTTCACCATTACTCTAGCAAGATGTATTGGGTTGAGAATTCCACCCTGAATGGTTCTCATATAACCCATATTGAGGATACAAGGTCCATCCCAACATAACTCTAGATTGCTAGTAAGACCGGAAGGTCAGCATCCGGAAGGATCACTAAGGCTAGCAGCCTCGCTAAAGTTCACCTGGAGAGGCTGAACCCGCTACTGAGGACATCAATAAGAGTTATGAAGAGAAAAACTTAACTCTGGCCTTCATGCTGAGAGTAATTAGAAAACCCAGGGAGGAAGCCCGAAAAGTTTTGTTAACGAACATAAGAGGAGGGAGAGAGATGGCCACATATATCATGGTATTCATACTAGCACGTGTATAATTGGGACAAAGAAAATCTGCCATCTGATGCACCACTAATTAATATTCTGTTACTAATATTTCTCTTAAAAATGAAAGATATAGAGTACCTGAAGCCAGAGGGATGAGCCACAGACTCATTAATGACGGGCTGCTGAATGAGGCTGGAGAACATGGGTGGTGGCATGTCACAACTAACACCCAACAAAGTACTCTTGTCCATCTCATTTATTCTGTAATTATAAAAAAGTTAGTAATACAGTAATGACTTCCCTAAACATAACAAATCACTATTAACTTGTCTACTAGAGTCAGCCATTATTATGTACAGTTAGATACACTCACTACTCACACATGTACTGTACTATAGAAGAGCTCATCAATCATACATCTGCTGTTAGAATACTTTCAAATCCTACATCCTTTGTGTTTCTTTTCTAAATAAAAGAGAATGGATAAAATAAAGTCACATCCATCCATCAATGCTCACTGCATCTCCTAACATACACATTACATAAAGAGAATCTTAACTTTAACACTGATTCGTTAGCTATGCTTTACATTAAGCCTTTATATACACCAGCAGATTTTTTTTGGAGGAACATCATTTTAGGATGTAAGTAGTGTATGTATTTCACTGTTTATTAACTTTAAAATGTCTCTGGATGACATACTATTCTCCCTTTTTTTTTAAATTAATTTTTACTATTCATGCAAGATTTGGCCAATATGGGAGGTACGCCATCTAGTACCTGACCCACTGGTGTGCCACATCTGCTGCCTTCAACAGCCTGAGAACCTCCGTTGATCTCTATTCAATAAAGACATTAACAATTATACGATTGATCAATATGGGCTCGGACAGTTATACGATATAAGAAAATTAACACCACTGACCACTATGCGATGGCTAATGATCAGTTTTATGATGGTCACGGCTTCTGATGTTTGTTTACAAAACCTAATAAATACTTACAAAATTATTTTATAAGATATTTTTATCAAATTCCTTATTTAAACTATTGTGTATTATTAATTTGTGTGTGACAATGACATGTATGTATTCATTATTCACTGTTATTCATTTTCACTAATTGATGCAACACATGTTTTCTGCACTAGTGTTCCCTTTCTACAACACAGCCCAAAAACATCCATCTGGTGTACTCCCATCACTTTACACAACTCAGTAACTTCATGTTAATATTTGCTAGCATGTACATGTAAATACTAACTTTCTTGATGGAGTAATAAAGGTGCTGTTCAGGGAAGAAACCAACACTCTACTTGGTGGCTTGTGACCCGGTGTGGAAATTGTGCTGTTGTGCTCTGGTTTCTTTCCTGAGGCCATTATCCGTCTCTTCCAAGCTTCTGGAGTGGCCGTCACATCTTCACAGCGACGCTTCATGCCCAACCTCTAAAGATACAATTGAAGATTACTCGTGCAGCTTACAGTACTTATATAAATAACAAAATATGCCACAAAAACTTTAGCAGACAAATTTGCAACTTCTAAATATATCTATAAATCTTACGTCTCCAAAAATTCCACATCTCCATCCTATTCTTCTCATGTCTCAATAAATTTCTCAAATGGCCTTTTTGTCTCATATACACAGTAGAATGATTTTTATTTTGATTAAGAAATGCTCCAAAATCTCCAGCTAACATGCATTAATCTGCAATACATGTATGTGCCAGCTCAGCCACAATGATATACAATACTGTACAAGAAATTGCTGTCTAACCTTTACACAGGCCAATATGAGTCTTTGCAAAAATTCAAAAACAAAAATTCCAACTATGGAAATAAAATCTGCTATTAAAGAAATTTGTATTACCACAATTTTCTTTTTAGATACCCTAGCATCATCATTAGTAGTGAGTGTTGCTATGGATAATACTAGAGTTGAGCACTTGGAGGCTTTATTCAACATAAAACAACATTATATCTAAAACAACAAACAATGAATTGTACGGGATTATGTAGCTAAAACGTCATCAACAACAGCATATAACAATAAAGTATAATATTAAAGTAAGCACTGTACACATCATTCTCCCCAGCCTTTAAATGAGATAAACAAGAGAAGAAGTGTATTGAAACTTATGTGAGCATATCATTAGTGCTATTGTTCTGTGGACATTAGTACCTATTTTTGCTATAATGTAGCTGAATGTTGTGTTATAAACTAGAACATGATACCTAAGATAAGAATATTGTAGAAAATAATTTGTCCTCATTACTCAACAAACAACAAAATGAAAATCAACCCAAAGACTAAACAAATACACTGGTATCCCCATTAGCTGGAACAACTGGTGGAGAGCACTTCCGAGGTTGAGAGATTTGCGGCTAACCAGATGACTTTCTCAAACCCGGAAAAATTCCTCATCCCCGGAATATTTTCCGGTTACTAGGAAAAGTTTCCAAGTATCTAAACTAGACATCTTGCACACACAGACACTAGCCCACTTCCCCAGAACGTTTCTGGGTGCTGGGGATGTTTTCCTTGAGTCTAAACTACCAGAGTCCGTAAATGCAGTTCTAATTAAGTTAGAGACTCCATTTCTTTACTATAGTAATCCAGAATAGTTTATATAAGTTTGGCTAAATAAATATATTTAAAAATAAAAAATCTATAAGATATGGGCATGAATAAAGCTGTGTGTTACAACAAAGACTGATATTTTCCACTTCTATAGAGCTGTGGGGGATTAGTGGGTCTTATGTAAGTGACCTGGCCTGGTGCAATGTCAGGTGGAGGTAGGGTGGGGATTAGTGGTCTCATGTTACTGACCTTCTGATGGAATGTCAGATCACCGTTTATTGGGCGAGGGGTTAGTGGGTCTCATGACCTGAAGATGTCTTGAATAAACACGAAAGTTCAAGTATTTTAGAGAGATTGTGATAAGTAAAAGTAAAAATGAGTAAAGTTGTATCCCTTCAACATTACGTTCCAAAACATTTTAAAATATGGAGTGAGAAAGTAGAAAAGTGTAGGTGATTAGAGAGATGGTGTGGAAGGAGTGATAACATGCACCAGTGTTACCAAGTGCTCCTCAACAACTGATATTTAACTAGCTACCATGCAGTCACACACAAAAAATCTGCCATACAATAAGACCGACACTCCTTATGCTTGCTGTCTTAATTCCTGTGTTGGGGATGTATGGGGTGATGTTGGGGTGTGTGGGTGGTTGTTTGAGTGAGTGAGTGAGTGAGTGAGTGAGTGAGTGAGTGTGTGTGTGTGAGTGTGTGTGTGTGTGTGTGTGTGTGTGTGGCACAGTGTGGGTGAGGTGAGGGTGGTGCTGGAGGGTATGTGTGGGTGATGTAGGGGTGTATGTGTGTGATGTGTAGCACAGTGTGTGTGATGTGGGGTGAAAGTAGGGGAGTCAGTCAGTTCTCCCTCCCTCCTTCCTCACTCAATTGTTATAGGCAGATGAATTTGATACCATAATGATCCTTAAATTTTCTAAAAGGTATTTCCAATAAGATATCCTTAAACAATATTTCAATATGATATAGTGATGGGAATTCCATTCTTTTATATATTAAAAAAAACACGCAAGAAATGTTGATACTGTACAGGAGTCAGTAAAATCAGTTCTAATTTCATTAGACACAACATTTTTATCAAAATAATCCTGAATACTTTATCTAAAGGCTTGGTTAAATAAAAGAGAAAAAAAGCTCTACATGATACAGGCGTGAATAGAGCTGTGTTACAGCTTGTACGAGCTGTAGTTATTTACGCAAACACCGCTGTACAATATTGTTCATACTGTTAACATAATAATGTATACTACTGTATATATTGTACTCACCAGCAGATCATGTCATCTTTAGCCTACAATAGGCAGACACTTCACTCAGCTGACTGTAATACATAACTGTAATAATGTCTAAACACTTGTGATGGAGGTCGGGTGGGAGATTATTGGGTCATGTTACTAACCTGACCTGATGCAATATTAGGTCACCCATTGTTGGGGTGGGGGATTAGTGGGTCTTCCCACTTACTGAATGTACAGTATAGTATATGTAACTGTAATCACTTTTTATGTTCTTAACACAGCTTTAACACTATTCTTGGCTGATTTTGTTCTGGTACAATAATGCACAGCACTGCACAACACAAATTGTACAGAAAACAGCAGCTAGTGAGGGAACAACCTTCTACAATGGCAGCAGAATATGAACTAAGTGATCCAAGCAGCTGGGCCACCCATGCGCCTGGCATGTGGGGATGGGTTGGAGCATCTTTTGGGATGCCCTGAAAATTTATTCCCAGACCCAGAAATAAAAATGTGTTGAGATTTTCCAGAACTGTTCTAGGAATTTTCAGAATATGAACCTGATTTTGAACCTTAGAATTTGTTCCCAAACCCGGAAATCAGATAATTTTTCGGAGAAATTACGAGCAAATTTCAATTTTGGCTATTGGCGAGTGCTGGATTTGAGGGCTTCCGACTAACGGAGATATTATTGTATCAAGAGAGTTTTCACGGATCATTTTGAAGGACACCCCCCCCCCCTTGACCACCGAAGGGACAAGACTTACCTGGAGCTCCTCTGGGAGCAGCCAAGTCAACTGTTATGTTGGCCCATACCAACTCCCTCCCCTGAACCCCTCCTCCCCACCAGAATATCAACAAGTTCTTGCCAGAAGTTACTATTTCATTTAGGAAAGGAATGGAACCAGTGTTGAATAGTGGTGAACAGTACTTAAGTCAGTGAAAAACAACTCAACTGTAACAGCTGAGTCGTACCCAAGCTAACCTTCACCCAGTGAGATCCCAGGTACCCAATGATAACTGCCCGTGAGACTCAACAACACCAGCTATGTGTTAATCCGTCCACGATAGAGGCCTGGGACCACACCTCACTCACTTGAGTGAGTGAGGTCCTGTGACACCAGACCACGTGGTGTCCCTATGATGCTATGACACCACGTAGTGAATGAGTTGCTACAGTATCATGTGAGGTCCCTCATAACACCATCTGTGAGGGAGTTACTACACCACATCGAGCCCCTCATAACACCACCTGTGAGGGAACTACTACACCACATGATGCCCCCCTTAGCGCCATCTGTGAGGAAGTTACTAAACTACGTGTCTGCTGTTCAACACCTCAACGTACATGATCTACGTGACCTCCACTGTAAATATTAATCTGTATGTTCACTGTATGTTCCTTCACCTTTCTCTAATGAAGGCTTTTGTTAAACCACCAATGTATGTAATAAGTCATTTATGTCAATGTATATTTTCAGCCTTCGGGCTGCAGAACTTTTCAATAAACCGTTAATTGTCTACCACGCACGCACGCGTGCACACGCACAAACACACACATCACTATAGACCACAAACTGGACTGGAAGGCCCATGTAAACAACACAATCAAGGCAGCCTCGTACCGACTCTACATGCTACGATGACTCAGGTCACTTGGGGCACCCACGCCAGAGCTGAGGACTATCTACAACGCCTTTATTCTCCCCAAATTAACGTATGCGTCACCAGCCTGGACATCTTCTCTCAACTCAACCCAACAACGTCAGCTAGAGAAGGTATAGAAGAGGGCCTGCAGAATCAATCTCGGCGCAAACTACTTCGGCTACAACAACGCTCTCTCCACCCTGGAAATGCCATCCCTCAGTGACCTCCACCACCACATACTAGCAGGATTTGGCAGTGGGCTACTGCACCATCCTTGCCATCGCCACCTACTGCCACCGGCAGTCCCCCGCCCACCTTGCGCAATCCGCCAGTACAACAAAATTCAGCCCATAAGAGCCCGCACCGATAGATATAAGAATAGCACCATCCCATCTATTGTTAAAATAATAAACAGCTCCTGATTCATGTACCGTACAGCCCTGTAAATGTATTGAATTTATATTATTGTCTAAATCACATGTAAGTTTGTATATTTTCAGCCATTGGCTGCAACTCGATTTATAAACCGTTTATTATTATTACGTATTATTATCACACACACACACACACCTTCCTTGAGACAGTCTTGGTCATCATGTGTGTGGCAGCACAGTACCGCTCAACCCTTTAATTATTCCATGAGTTTTGTTATATTTTTCCTTATACCACAATATTCTACAAGCTTTATTCTTTATTTTGGTATATAGTACAATCAATGACCACCATAGTACAAGGCAAATGTGAATGGAAATCGAGATCTTACGAAATATATTCCTACGTTTTCAACTTATACTAAAAAAAAAGTGGCTTAAATTTCAAGAATTTTCAATTTTTTATGGTTTCATACAATTTTTCAGACAACTTTATGCTGGAAGAGATCCCATTACTATTATTAAAACAATTCCATGGCAGTGAAATGAGCCCTAAAAAAAATATAAAATAAATAAATAAAAGGTTTTCAGCAAAAACCTCCGAGGCCGAGTGTAAGTTTTCACACGAATGTGTCTCAGACTCCAAGGTTGACGTGCGTGATCAAGTGCAAACTGTTGTTTTTTTGGTTATTAACTCTCTTTGTCGGCCCTCATCATGGCTCCCAAACACAAAACTGATGCAAGTGACAGTAGCGCATCCAAGAAAAGAAAAACAATTACAATGGAAGTGAAAGTTGATGTAATTAAACGTTCTGAAAAAGGCAAAACACCCTCAGTCATTGGTAAGGTGTTGGGCTTCAGACGCTCAATGGTCGGAACAATTTTGAAAGAGAAAATTCTTGAACATGTTAAAGGATCTACACCAATACAGTCAATCTCTACAGCATCTACAGACCAGCATCTACAGAACCAGTCCCATCAACCTCTGGTTAACTGTTCTTCAGATGCTTCTGTCTTTCTTCTTGATGACATGCAAGCTTAAGACTGCAGTCTATTAGTGCTGGTGTTCAATAATATTTCCATGTTCTCCATAATGTTTGAGTATATATGACTCGCTTTCATTGCACTTAAAAATGAAAACGTATGAACTGAATGCTTATTATATAAGGAATTATTGTATTGGCAAGGTAGACTGAGATGGTTTGGGCATCTGGAGAGAATAGACACCAGTTGGGTCACAAGATTCATGAGGCTGAACGTGGAATGGAGGAGAGCTCTGGGTAGCTGTAGCCCACAAATGACATGAGTGACTTTAAGAAATGATCTTAGTGATAAGCACCTGTTAAGATAGGCAGCAATAGACCATGCAGCTTCATGAATTGCTATCAGGTAAACAGCTAACCCACAAAAGCATGAAAAGGTTCATAAAATGATCAACTCATAGACTTGACAATACAATACAAATCACCTGATCCAATAAGTCAATTATATTAACATACGGTAAATAGATATGTACTGTACCTTAATAGTAGACAAAATTTGAGGCTTGGTTCTGATATTTCTAGCTTGTTCTGCATAGTGTAGAGTCTTGATAGTTTCATGCACATTAAAGTTGGCAGGGCTGACACAAGCAATCATTGCTGTGTGGCTATTGCCACCCAAAGAGTCTTTGAGGAGTCTTGTTAATACTGATTCCCTAAAAAATTAATTAATTAATAAATTCCTTCAACAGACTACAGTATTATCTGTTTGTGTTAATTCATATTCAAAAAGGTTAGTCAAAGATTACCTATACAAGTATATACAGTAGAATCCCAGTTATTCGGCACTTACAGAGTTTGAGAGGTGCCGGATAAAGAGTTTTTTCCGGTTAGTTGAAACTCACTCTTAGGATCCCCCAATAAATCCTACAATGCACAGTGCTACAGACGGACCTCACAAATTTGTGTCTCAGAAAAATGGACTTTTACATTTATTCCACTCTACTATAATGGATACACTACAGTAAACCCTTGCTATTCATGGGGCTTCGGTTCCAAGGAATGGCACGAATTGGCAAAACCATGAATAGCAACTTATACTATTTTAGTGCACTACTGTATATCTATAATGTGTATGAGAAGCTTAAGTCACCAATACTACTCTCCTTCATATGTGGAAGTTTGGAGCTTGATGAAGAGTAATGTACAATAGAATGAAATCTGGTTACTGAAGCATAAGGAGATCATCAGGATCACTGTTAGAAGAGGGTGATGCAGTGGTGGTTGGTGGAGAGGCAGGAGGCGGGTGGTGTGTGGCGGGGAGGTGGAACGCCGGGCAGCAGCCAACCAAGTAGGTGAGGGAGACGAATCAGCTGGGCGAGCAGCTGGTTCATTCTTGAAAAACATCGTGATTGGTAGTTTTTTCCTCTTGACTTTGAGAGTTCCAAAAGCTTCGCTCCACTAGCATCACTAGCACTGACACTACGCAGTCTTTTAGGGGCCATTTCACACAGAAACACGAACATTTTGAGTACAAGACAAGAGATGCTGTGTCGCAGGCATTGGTTGAGCGCAAACAAAGGGGGAGAGGAGACGCTTCAGTCGCATGGGGGTGACTCGCTGCGCTGCTGAAGAGGCTCGTAAGTTAACCACCATCTGCTTACCAAAAAAATCGAAATTGCAAATCACAAACCCACAAATAGCAAGGGTTTACTCTATAACCTCATTAATTTAACAAAAATGGGCTCTGGGTCACAAGTTACTGAAAATCAGAATTAACCAAGTTCGGAATATTTTCACATTCAACAATTTCCAAATTTTTGTGTTCAATTATTTGTTCATTTTCTGTTCAGTTTTTCAGATTCCCATGCCTTGGCTGCCAAATAAAATATTCTATTTATAATTATTGTGCAATCATAAATAAAGTATCTTTTAAATGTACACATACCAAAACAATAAAGTAAATAATACAGTAATAAATAAATGTAACACACTGTGAGGTGATCTGACGAGTCGAGGGGTGAAGAAACAAGGCAAGAGGTGAAGTGACGGTGCAGGAGATGAGATGACATGACAAGGTACTTAAACAGCACACATATTAACAGCGCTACTAAACCACTGTCTTATAACATTATACTGTCTTTTTTTTAATTAATTAATACATGATGGCTTTATTTAGCTACTTTTGCACTTAGACAAATGATCAGTGAATAAACCAGGGCATATGGAGCCATATTATATACTAAAATAATATTAAGTTCTGAAAAATATGCTACAATATTATTTACTAAGTGCTCAAGACAGATCCTGTGGTAAGCACCAACCCCCTTGAGCAGTGATAACAATGGTGCATGAGAGATGGTGAGTGCTGGCAACATTGTTAGGGAGAGCAGAAAGGATCAGCTTTTACCTCCCTGTAAACAAGAGACCGGGAATATATTACAGTGCAATAGCTCATCTAGGATTGAGGGCATAATATTATTATTTTTTTAAGGGAATTAATTATTTTTTGATAATATTTTATTAATCTGGCACCAAATGAACCTAAATAAACCATTTTTTTTTTCTAAAAAAGTTTTTGTGATAAAGTCCAGAATGCGATGTCTAGCTTTATTCCTAGGTATGTAACTGCCTAGCATTAACTCGCCAGGCCAACATACGGGCAATTAAAACATCTAATAATTACTTAAATACGTAATATTAGAAGGACACATCACTACCTGGCATTTAATTGCAATTCTCAAAATCCCCTCTCGCACCCTCCATCACACGCATTGCTACCGTCATCTCTTGCCCTAGAGCGAGCAGTAAACAAATGTCAACTCTCAAGGGGTGGAGATGGGTGGGATGTCGACGTTGCATTCTGGACTGCAGCTACTCCCTGACTTACGACCACCCGGACATACGACCGCCTCAGTCGTACCAAAATTTTGTCAAATTACATATTTTCGAGTCCCAACGTCAGTGATTGCGCCGAGTACTGACAAAATTTTCGTTTGTAATTCCCTTTAAAATGGTTGGCAAGCTTAAAAGTGAGAGTTTTGTGGTGCTGAGAAGAAAAAAAGACACCCATTTTAGATTTTCTATGTATTATTTAAGCATTTTCGACTTACAACCTGGATTTGGGTCCCTAACCCCGTCATAAGTTGGGGAGCAGCTGTATATCACAAAAACTGGATTTTAGCTAAACAAGCTAATTTCATTTTAGAGCACTCATATTTTGAGGGATCACCAAGTTCTCTATTTGTTGCCAATCAGGATGCACAGACATCACCGCTTCACTTAATCATGCTTGAGTGATGATGCCTGAGTGAGCATCAAGTCACCCAGAAGGGTCGACAGTGCTGAGATGCTACCATAGCGCTCCACTGGCTAACATCGTTCACCATTACTCTAGCAAGATGTATTGGGCTGAGAATTCCACCCTGAATGGTTCTCATATAACCCATACTGAGGATACAAGTTCCTTCCCAACATAACTCTAGATTGCTAGTAAGACCGGAAGGTCAGCGTCCGGAAGGATCACTAAGACTAGCAGCCTCGCTAAAGTTCGCCTGGAAAGGCTGAACCCGCTACTGAGGACATGAATAAATTAGAGTTATGAAGAGAAAAATTTAACTCTGGCCTTCATGCTGAGAGTAATTATAAAACCCAGGGAGGAAGCCCGAAAAGTTTCGTGAACAAACATGCGAAGAGGGAGAGATGGCCACATATATCATGGTATTCATACTTGCACGTGTATAATTGGGACAAAGAAAACTTTATATACAGTATGTACAGTACAGAGTTGGCTTGTGTTTGGGCATTATGAACAAGTATGAGAGTTTTAAGCGCACTAAATTGACACTCACGAGAGGCAGGTGTTACTCTGACAACACCCACGCGGCAACTGAAGACAGAGAGGTGGGATGGCGGGAGTGAAGCTTTGGCTAACTAACTAAAGCACCAATGAACACTAGACTCGGGAACAACAGGCTGTTTCAATATCAAGGAACACCAGACTTGGCAGCTGACACACCATCCTGGGAACACCAAACTTGGCAGCAGACGCCACATTGCTACCCTCACTTGACAATCCAACACCTACATAAACAAACACCAAAAATATTAGTTACAGTATTAAATCTTTTCCATTATCTTCACCAGTGCCGGATTTAGACCTGTGGAAGCACATGGGCAGCCTCTTTGTGGAGGCCTCCCCTCATTATAACTACCCAAAAGGGTGGGGTTGTGAGTGAAGTGAGCCTAAACATCTGGGAGTTCCGGGGGGCGCTGTAAGCCCCCGGGAAAACTTTGAAATTTGAATACTTCCTTGGAGAATTTTGAAGCCATATGCAGTTATATTGAGGAAATTAGAACATATTGTAATATATGGAGGCCCCTGGGCAGCTGCCCACTTTGCCCACTCCTGAATCCAGCCCTGATCTTCACTTCACTTTTAACGTCACTAACAACCCATTTACACTCGCTTTAGAAATTGGAATCTGCATCAGACTCGGCAGCTGATGCACCATCCCGAGAACAACAGACGACACACTGCCACCCTCACTTAACAATCATAAACGAACAAACCTTAAAATATTAGTTACAGTGTTAAATCTTTTCCATTAAGCTTTCCACTATCTTCACTTCACTTTTCACGTCACTAACGACTCAAATACACTCACCTTAAAAGACGTAATCTGCAGCAGAGTCGGCTGCTTTCTCATCACTCATTCAGAAAGACTGAGCGGGCGAGAGTGAATACGTGAGTGAGCAGCCACGTTGGTGCCTCTGGTGAGCAAATAACGCATTTTTTTTTCATGGCGGTACATTTGAAATATTTCCTACCCAATTTCCCATGCGAAATAAAAAATTTATCGCTACATATAGGAAAATTTTGATAATCTTGGAAGCTGCGATATAAAAAAATCGTTATATAAAGTCGCAATATATCCCGACCCTACTGTTCTCTAATGTGGCTTTGAAATACAGAAAAAATAAAATAAAACATGAGAATGAAGAGCATGGGTGTGTATGTGTGAGAAATAAGCATGTGTGGAGACAGTTACAGCCAAGGCCTTGGCTATAAATACATTACTGTCTCGCCAGCCTCGTATATTGTTACTTGTAATGAAACTATAAAAGCTGTGGAAGAAATTACAATACACTAATGTGTCTTAGAAATAATGAAAATACATTATAATATAAAATCATAAAATAAGAGAAATGAAGAGCATGGGTGTGTATGTATGTGGACGCAGTGAGCAATAATTATGTGCTCCTCCCAATGTGACGTCACGGCACACACACACACGGCGGAGAGCGGCAGCCACACGTCTATGAGTCATCTGGTTGATTGTTTGGCTGAAGTGGGTCGTGCCACCCAGATGATGGTTTGAGAGTGGAAGGAACTATTTTTTGGACAAAATATGTCATGTTGTATTTTATGATATGTATTGATTTTATTTTTTATCATAGCAATAAATATGGCAGTTCATTCCCATTGTGCACGGTAATCAAACTTATGTTTCTAGCTGATTTTGGAATTTTTATTTTTATTATTATTTCATTTTGGTGCCAGTTAGTTGAATCTACCAGTTAGCCAGATACAGGATAACTGGGAGTCTACTGTATTTAAGTAAAAACATTATTGTAAACCAGGATCTCCAAGTCAGAGACCAAAACTTCTATCCCATACCAAAATAAACACTGAAAATATTGTCATGTAACAATGAACACTGAAACTATTAAGTCGTCAACAATAATGAACACTGAAACTATTAAGTCATCAACAATAATGAACACTGAAACTATTAAGTCATCAACAATAATGAACACTGAAACTATTAAGTCATCACCAACAATGAACACAAACTATTAAGTCATCACTAACAATGAACACAAACTATTAAGTCATCACCAACAATGAACACAAACTATTAAGTCATCACTAACAATGAACACAAACTATTAAGTCATCACCAACAATGAACACAAACTATTAAGTCATCACCAACAATGAACACAAACTATTAAGTCATCACCAACAATGAACACAAACTATTAAGTCATCACTAACAATGAACACAAACTATTAAGTCATCATCAACAATGAAAACCTTAACTATTAAGTCATCACCAACAATGAACACAAACTATTAAGTCATCACTAACAATGAAAACCTTAACTATTTAGTCATCACTAACAATGACCACAAACTATTAAGTAGTCAGTGACAACACATAATGATGAGTGGCACTGATAAATGAATACAACAACTACATACCAACAATGAAGAACAAAAGCAATAACTATTGCATGTAGTATCAGATCAACAGCAGCAATAGCCTGAACTGAAATTTGAGTAATATTACCAACTAAATCTTGTGCTTCAAAAAAAAAAAATAAATAAAGCCAAACTGTGTGTTTGTTAATGAAAATTATCTAAAGCGTTATACCTGTGTATCCCTAAATCTACAAGCATGAAAGTGATTAAATTTGTTTAAACTCTACACTATGGTAGCAACCTCTACATATCATCCTATCTTGTCATTTTTTTTGTATGATGTGTTTGATCATTGTTAATAATACTGTACAGTATTAACAAATGGCCAAATTTTAATTCATTAATTATATTTTACGGACCTGTAAGGAACATAACCAGCTGTAGGGTTACTGAGAGCAGCCAAAACCTTGCTGAGTGCCAGGAGACCTTTATTAATGTTGACCCCCTCAGTAAACTGCCGGCCAGACATCTGTGTTCGACCGACACCCTCGGCTCCAGCCAGATCAACCAGCTTTAAGCACGAATGATGATAACCTTTCTGTAATAAATAAATTAGTATATCAATTACTATACAGTACAGTATACAGTTGAACTTCAATTTACGCGGTTCTCATTTACGCGTTTGGTCATTTACGCGGTACCTTGCCAAAACCGGGATGCCCGATTTACGCGGTGAATTTACTCATTTACGCGAGTGAAGTATAATTTGTTTATTTACTGAAGATATACAGTATATGTTTTTAGCTCATAAAATATATAATTTACATTGCTTGAATCCTTACAAAATGGTGATCATTTTAAATATAAACATCTTAACATTTGCATTAGACGTACATATTTTAGATGTAATTTAAGGAGATCATGAAAATAAACAAATATTTTATCGTTTGTGCAAAATATATGACGTTTACATTCAAAATATTTCCTGACCTGCAAGGAATCCATAAATGTCAATTATATTATCCTAACTTTAGTCTGAGGTATTATTTATTACTAAAAATGTAAATATACTGTTTTCTCCCAAACATTTCTCTGGTACGGAGGGAAGGTGGGGGGTAGGGGTGGGGGGTAGGGGTGGGGGGTAGGGGTGGGGAGGGAGGGAGGGACCCAGCAAGCGTGGGAAGAGGGGTGGAGGTGGGGTATTTTGATTGACAGATAGTGTCTGGGTGAATAATAATTTGTTTATTTACTGAAGATATTTGTTTTAGCTCATAAAATTCATACAAATTACCCAGCCAGAATATAATTTACATTGCTGGAATTCGCATAAGATTTTTATTATTTTAAATATAAACATCATGGAATTTGCATTAGACATACAAATTTTAGGTCTAATTTAAGAATTATCATTACAAAGCCAAAATTTTATCTTTTGTGCAAAATATATGATGTTTAAATTCAAAATATTCCTGGCCTTGCAAGGAATCCAGCAATGTCAATTATATTATCCTACCTTTATTCTGAGGTATTATTTATTACTATACCTTAAAATCTAGTGTTCTCACCCAAACATTTCTCGGAGAGGGAGGAGCCAGCGACCGTGAGAAGAGGGAGGGGTGGGAGGGGGGAGGAGTTGAGTCCATTATTTGAATGGACATTAACCTGGCGACTGTATTTCTCTTAAATATTAATTGTGCGTGCATACCATCATAAAATTAAGCTATTATTTTTACTACAACGTAGGTATTATGTCGGAAAAAGTGGAGTTTGGGAGTCGGCCCAGTCTCTATTTCAATTAATCCCATATGTTCTGTTATTCCATTTACGTGTTTCTCGTTTTACGCACTACTCTGCGGGTTCAATTGACCGTGTAAATCGGGGTTTTACTGTAGAACAGGTAAACTCGCCACAAAAATTTCTCCAACACTCTTAGGGTCATACAATATGACAAAATCAACAAGAAATCTTAACAATGCTCTATGAGGAATTTTTACTGAAATTAAATTACTACCGCCTGGGAAGATATTGGAAGTATAATGTATCGTCTAATGGTAGACCCTGCTGCCATATGGCATCACAAAAATTGTGACCAAGTCCCAGGTTGCTGATCTGTCTTTCTGCCTCACTTACACACAATTGCAGGGTCTCAATTGTTTCTCTTACTTTGACAACACAACATATATACAGTATATCATTTCTCACTATTGATTTTTTTTTTCTTTTATTTATGGTCCTTTATTATTACCCTGTATTACATTACATTATATTATATTGTATTGTATTTTTTATATTTTAATTATATTATTATTGTTATTATTATTACAGTGGTCCCTCGGTTAACGAGCGCAATACGTTCTAGAAGGTTGCACGTTAACCGAAAAACTCATTAACCGAAACCATTGTTTCAATGGGTTTTTGGGTAATTGGTTCGAGCTCACCGAAAATTGCCTAAATTCAACAAAAAAGGTAGAAAAGTACACTTACTTTGAGGTGTGTATTTAGAAGGCTCCTGGATGATGATGATGGGAATTAGAATGGGGGTGGAGAAGGGAGAAGAGAAGGCATTGGGGTGGAAGAGAAGTCACCCCATGGTGCCATTTCACCCATAAAATTTTAGTTCACTTGGTGTAATTCAAGATTATTTTCTTTAAATCAACACTGCACTGCATTATATATTGTCAATATGTAAAATAAATTTCAAATTGACCAATAATTTGCTTGCAAACACAGAAAAAAAGCATTTAGTTGAAGAGAGTCTCAAGCAAGATGTTACCTCCACTGAAAAGACACAGAGACTGATGCCTGTTAGGTGTGTTAACAGGCTGGATGGCGACTATCACAAGTTGTGACCTTCCCCACACACGGTCAAAACACCCTTGACCTTATCTTAACTGACTTAGCGGACCAGTACCAACCTCCTCAACCACTGCCTCCTGTCGGGTGTAGCACACACTTATCAGTGCTCTGGTCCCCTGCTGCCACTCCCACTCAAGTACAGAGACCCTACATCAAGACCTACAGGCCGATTACTGACTCTGCAGTACGCCTCTTTGGACAGTGGATAGTTCACTATCCCTGGACTGAAGTACTCAGCGTGGATGACGTGGAAACCAAATGGATAAATTATACCAACACCACCACCGAAGCTCACCACCACTTCTTCCCCGAGAAGTCCGTCAGATCTCACCCAGCTGACTTGCCCTGGATCACACCTCGGATCAAAAGACTTATGCAACAGAGAGACAGAGCCTTTCATCTCAATGACCACATCCGCTACAGGTCACTTCGCAACAGAGTCATCCGCGAAATACGCACTGCAAAGAAGTCCCACTACCCAACCAAATTACAACACCTGAAGCAGACCAACATCAGTCAATGGTATGGTAAGCTTAAAGAACTCTGTGGACTAAACAATATGACACACCCCCTCCCCTTCCTTAGCCACCTCACTAATGTTGACGCAGCTGAGCAAACAAATAACCATTTCGCTACTATATGCCAGACGCTCCCACGGCTTGACACAACCACTCTCCCTGCTTACCTACCAGCCCCCCTTCCCACTGACTTAGTAGAGGAATTTGACGTAGCAAAACGCCTGGACAAACTAAAATTAAAACGCTCTACCACCCCCATTGACTTACCAATGAAACTATTCAAGGAGTTCTCCCCGGAGCTTGCTAAACCCCTCTGCTCCATCATCAATGCTTCTCTCAGTCAAGCCAGATGCCCAGCTGACTGGAAGACCTCTTATGTATCACCAGTGCCCAAGTCAACCAGCCCACAATCCTTAAATCAGCTACGACCTATTGCAATCACCCCAATACCCAGCCTAATCTGTGAAAGTTTTGTGTTTGACTGGGCTTATGCTGATATTGCAGGAGTCGTAGACCCTCAGCAATTTGGCAACATGAAAACTTCCTCCACCACTCACTGTCTTGTCAGCTTTCTCGATTACATATACCGCCATCTCGAGAAACGAAAAACGTCTGTAGCTGTCGCCTTCATTGATTTCACTAAAGCGTTCGACCTAGTCGACCACAATATAATCATAAACAAAGCTATTGACCTCGGGCTTCGGAGAAGTCTCATACCATGGCTTACAGACTTCCTCAGTGACCGACGCCAAGCTGTACGCTTCCGAGGGGCTGTCTCCACCTTTCAGTCACTCACCTGTGGCGTCCCCAAGGCACCAAGATGGGACCACTCTGCTTCCTTATGCTCATCAATGATGCCCTAAGAGAAGCCCCTGCTCGCTGGAAATATGTCGACGACTCCACCATTGGGATCAGCGTCAACAATTCCGCTCCCAACTATACCGCCCTTCAGGATTTATTGAACAGTCTCCAAAACTGGGCCACCAACAACCATGTCACCATCAACCATACCAAGACAATGGTTATGCACATCAACCTCTCCTCCGACATTGTCCCACCTCCTTCCATTACCCTAGGTCCGAACACACTCCAGGTTGTAGATTCCACGAAGCTCCTCGGCGTCACCATAGACAACAAACTAAATTGGAAACCACACGTCAGTGAAGTTGTCAAATCCTCCAGTTTCCGTCTCCACCTCCTCCGCCGACTCAAGTCCCTCGGAGTTCCTGCACCCGAGCTCCTCAGTGTTTACACAACATTCATACTTCCCAAGCTCACCTATGCCTCCCCCACCTGGTCTTCCTCCCTAAATGCCACACAACGTAAACACCTAGAAAAAGTGCAAAAGAGGGCATGCAAGATTATTCTCTCCCCTTCCTACTCCACATATCAAGAAGCGCTCAACACACTGACCCTTTCGACTCTCACTGACCATCACCACGGCCTCATCTGCAAATTTGGTAAGAAGCTTCTACACCATCCCCGACACCGGCCCCTACTACCACCTGAGATCCCCTGTCCGAGAATTGCTGTTCGACACCACAACCGCATCCAGCCCATACGTGCACGAACTGATCGCTATAAGAACAGCCCAGTCCCAACCATTGTAAAATTATCAATAACATGTAATAAATCAGTGTATTCACTCCCAGTAAACACTGCTCCCTACACTGTCACTATGTTGAAATGAACTGTATTTTGAGCTGATCCCCATCTAAGTTACTATATGTCTTATTTGTGTCACTTATGTCACTTGTATATATTTGTAATTCGTAACCCATTCCCCAAATATGTAACTGTATATTTTCAGCCTTCTGGCTGCCAAGCTCTTTCAATAAACCGTTAATTATTATTATTATTATTATTATTATTACATAAAACTAGTGACTTTACCTTCAATTATGTTCAATAATTCTTAAAATGACTAAAAAATGTTAATATTAAACTTTTAAAATTATTGAATAGTATAAACTTCTTGATATTTACTAAAATGGTAAGGAATATAAGCCCTAGAACCGATTACTGTATTGGCGGACTAATACTACAGCTGGTGGACCGCCAAATGAAAGCGAAAACATGTTGAGGTCGGCTCGTAAGAAACTCGTTAATCGAGGGATTGCTCGTTAACCGAAGTTAAGAATCTTAAGGAAGGTAACTCGTTAACAGAAATCTCGTTAACCGAGGCCCTTGTCAACTGAGGTACCACTGTATTATTATATTTTCTCCCCCAGGCCCTGATGTGGGTCATTGGTCTGTGTCCGGGTGGGCTAATCCGGCAAAAAAATAAATAAATAAATAAAATAAAAGAATGAATGAATGAATGGAATGAAATAAATAAAAGAATGAATGAAAATTATATATACAGTGGTCCCTCGATTAATGAACATATTTAAAATACAGGTAATGGAAATTACTGTCTCTAGAACGAATGGCTCCCTGTCCCAGCCACGAAAATGCTGGCAACTTTAAAACTACCCACCGACATTCTTGGGTACATCCAGGGTGTCACCTGCGAATAACCGAGAACCGCGAAATAAAAATCCGCAAAATTGGGGGGCCCCTGTACGCTTAACATTAGGGTTTTCAGGAATGCAAGCCCATCGTTTAATGAGGGATACCTTTACTGTACATGGAGCACATTAAATACTTGCAACTGATGCGACGATTATTCAAAATAAACTGTAGATTTCAATTAGCCCATAAAAAAGGAGACTTACCTTTAATATGAGATATATAATAGCATGGGAACGAGATGAATGTTGATTCCCTGCTGTGGCTCCAACACTACGTAGGTGGCTGCCCTTCTTCAAGAGTAGAAGACCTTCTTCAACACTGTTCACAATCTCTTCCTGCACCCCAACCACTGACACAGCTGAAACAGATACCGTACAGTACAAGGAAATCAGGACTGACATTCAAGAAATTCTCCTTAATCCTACCTTTATGGATCACCTGAGGTTTATCCCTAAGTGCTCCCCCTGAAGAGTTGGCCCCTCATTTTAATCAGAAGTTTAATCCTTTCACACTGATTATCTCACTTTATGATTTCATTCTCACTATCCACAAACCAATTTATTCAGCTTAGGGATACTTCCAGGAGCCAAAGGGTGAACCATGCCAAACCTATGTGGTGACCTATAAAGGCTAAAATTTTTTCACTAACAAAATTGTATTTCTTACCTCCCCCGGGTCCAGCTTTAGTCTTCAGTGGTATTCTAGATGGAGCCAAGAGGTCATACACAGTCTCATTATACACCTCCATTATGGAGATTGTTAGGCTCCGTGCAGTATTAGTGAGGTCACCTTGAGTTGCACTTGGGTTCTTGTCCTTACCAAGAAGGGAGTGAATTGCTCGCTGTAAAATGCCTTCATCCTCCTGTAAGCATAATACAGTATATACAGGCGGTCCCCAACTTATGAACGTCCGACTTATGAACGGGGTTAACCTTGAAATTTACAGTATTTAATTTGTTACTTTCATTTACTGTATTTGTCATCCTATTTCTTCTTTTCTCTTAAATTAAGTGATTTTAGATGTATATAAGGACCTAAGCTATGATATACCGGTAGAAGGATTTTAAATATATGCACATAACATGTGTTTTGACTTATGTACAAATCCAACTTAAGAATGTCCTCAGGAACGGAACCCTTTCGTAACCCGGGGATCCCTTATATGTATGTCAATGGCAATTTCAACTTGGCTAAATCAAATGTAGCTTAGACTAAATGAATTACAAAAAAAAAAATTATTGAAGTGATGACAGTGGATTGTAAAAAAAAATAGCCACTTGCACATTTATCTATTGAAACAATCACAATACAGGTGCTCCTGTACTTAAGAACGTTCAACTTACAAACTTTCAGAGATAAAAATATCATCAATGAGGGGGTTTACCTGCCAGAACAGGTGTTTAATGTGGATGAGACTGGATTATTTTAAAGAAAATTCCAGACAGAACAAACATTACCTAAGAAGAGAAGAGTGAGCCAGGTTTTAAGGCTGTGTTAAAGGGTATAGCTGTACTAAATATCCATAATCTTTTCAAGTTGGACTTACAAACAAGCCTGAGGAAAATATCTCGTTCGTAAGTAGACAAGCATCTGTACTGTATTAAACTTTTTCAAAAAAGGTCAAACAATGTGGATAAATATCTATGTGTGTAACGTGAATTTTTTTTTTATTATTTCTTAGGGAGGATATCGGCCACAAGAACATAAAACTGACCTGTGCAAAGCAAGGGCTTGTGCCCATGGTAAAGGTTTTTCCTGATCCTGTCTGACCATAGGCAAATACAGTAGCATTTTCATTTTCCTCCACCTTGGTCACCAAAGGTTCCACAGCCCTCATATACACTTCATCCTGGGAACAATGTTCTTCGAAAACATCATCAAATGTGAACTTTTTCTCAGTACCATCCTCAACCACAACCTGAAAAAAATTAAATCATTATTACCAAGTACTGTGTGTATAAGCATCCCCCGATAAATGATGAGGGTACGTTGCTGAAAAGCCCATTGTTAATGATTACTATAGGAGGGATAATGAGGAATAATATCATTGGAGATAGCATGTGAATGTATAGACGACTCGCCAGTCGCCACCCAGTAGCACTTAAGAGTGGGTGAGTCTGAGCTGTGAGCTATGATATTGTTCAACTCATAATTTCAGGCAGATATAAGCAATTTTTTTCTCTCTTTTTCCTCTCTGTTACATGCACATAAATTGTTCATACAGAATGTTCATAAAATAAAAAATACATATTAAAATAATCATTATAAGGTTAAAAACATAAAGGGATTAAACATTTCTTAAATGCCCAGTTGTTAGCCCACACAGTGGGGAGGGTGGACAGTGCGGGGGAATCTCAGCTGTTTGCTGTCTCATGTCGCGTGTGGAGTGAAACAAATGGCAAATGACAACACAGTATTAATATTTTTATTTACTCCTCACATTTACTGGTACTTGTACTACAATATATTTAAAAAAACAAAAGATCTATATGATAAGGCGTGAATGGAGCTGTGTGTCATAGGAAAGACAAGTATAGTATTTTCCAAGTCTAAAGGACACATCTTGCAGGATCTGTATTTATCTATGCAAATACTGTACCTACCATTCCCCTGCATCACCTACCATTCCCCGGAGTCATCTACCATTCCCTTACATCACCTATCATTCCCCAGATTCATCTACCATTCCCCTGCATCACCTACCATTCCCCTGAGTCATCTATCATTCCCCTGAGTCACCTACCATTCCCCTGCATCACCAACTATTCCCCTGCATCACCTACCATGCCTCTGTCACCTACCATGCCTCTGTGTCACCTACCATAACAATGGGAAAATGCTCTCACAGATAATCAGAAACAAATGAATTAAAAATGTTGAGTCTACCCTCAAGTACACTCCATGCGTTATTAATAACAAAGCACGGAGTGCACTAGAGGGTAAACTCAACATTTTTAATACCTGTACATTTGTTTCTGATTATCTGTGAGAGCATTTTCCCATTGTTATTTATTTGTATGTGTTTTGTGTGTGTCTACACACACACACATATATGAGGGCCTGAGCTGCCACCATTTTATAAGGGCCTGTGTGTCAGTAACAATTCCTTTTACTCTCATACTTATTACCATTGGTAGCGTGACGAGAGGAGGCTCATGGGTAGATGTAATGATAGTAACAAGTAATAGGGAAGAAATAACGGTAAATACTGTAGGTAAATAATAGACACAATATACAAATACAAAATTTATTTAAACATTAATATGAAATTAGGAGAAAGAATTTATATGTATCAACAGACGAAATCTAGTACTAGGCCCTCAGGCTCAACATACTCACACCACTACTGGGTGGACATATTCAATAACACTCCCAACCCTACTGGGTGGACATACTCAATAACACATAACTCTTATAGTCACTTAGCACCATAAAGACCAGGGCAACTGCCACTACAACACTCAGTCATCAGGAGTGATACTCGAGCAACAGCCATGGGGTCCAGCCACCATGGGGTACTTTCCGACGAGCTCTGAAGATCCCAGTGGATTAATCCCACCACACAAATAGCCCTACTGAGTTAGACACTCATCCACCAATGATGGGGGCTGGTAGTGGTGTGTGGCTTGGTGATCCGGGGTCACCTCGCAGGCCGAGCGTTAGGGCCAGACGAGCCAGCTATGGGGTCACAGGTAGTCTGAAGTGTCTGACGGCCGGGTCTCACGAAGGTAACTGATCCTACTGGACCTCGGACATCTCCCCAGACATAGTGGATACAACATCCACCCTACAGACACGGCCTAGGCTGCGTTAGGGACCTGTATGGGTGAAGGGACGGGCACTTACTAACAGTGACAACGACATCACATTTCAGGGGACGTTAAAGACGTAAATATGACTTCACTCAGAGCATATCAACTACGTTACTGTAACACTTGCACCATCAACTATTAATTGGGTCAAATCACTTAAAGAAGGGCGAATTACAACACAGAGTGGAATGGCCTACCTGTATGGGTGAAGGGGACGGGCACTTACTAACCGTAGAAATGCCCGCGGCACCTTCACTCAAAATAGGCCAGGGAGTCCACCTACTTCTATTTCGATGAATTAATTTACTGTACACTCTGACGTTGAAACTGAGACTATGAACTCAGTTTCATTCCCTACTATTATCCTCACTAACAATGCTCTGACTCAGCTATCAAAAGCAAAATTAATTTGATTACAAAAGGTTGGATGGCAACAGGTCCCAACATACAGCGTCTGCTACGAAATCCGTGGATTATATTCAAAGTTCCCTTAAAACAAAGACGGCCTATCGATGACGTCACCCAGGAACAGAGAAAACGGGGGACTCGGAAGGTTTTGTGGACGTTTGAGCGTAATATAAATCCTTAAGGCTTTCAGGTTAGCCGTTATCACGATCATGACACATATATACAATACTGTACAGGTAAAGGAAATTACTGTCTCTAGAATGAATGGCTCCCTGTCCCGGCCACAAAAATGCCAGCAACTTTAAAACTACCCTTAGACATTCTTGGGTACATCCAGGGTGTCACGAGAATTATCGAGGTCCGTGAATTAAAAATTCGCAAATTTGAAGGGCATGGTGTATTATCAATATTTTGACCGGGGGCCAAGCACCAAAAAGGTATAATAAAAAAATGAAGGTAGACTTAAGTCTTAGTTATTATTAGAAAAATTACAGTAAACAATGACTTGTATTACCAATATTACCACCCACCCTCGCTCCCAGCAACCTCCTCCTCTCTCTATTTCCCACCATTGATGTGATAAGACTCGTCACTTGAACAGGCCGGAACTTGACACACCAAGTGCCACCAACCCTCACCCCTATCCTCCTTGCCCTCCCTTCTCTCTATTTCACTTATTTTTCTCTCAATGGCCCTCACTCCCTCCTTTCTGCCAGTTGGAAAATAAAAAAAAAGCTTCAATTGTTATTACATAGCATTCCTAGGACATTTTTGTAGAAACATGGACTCCCATTAGCGAATAAACTGTAAAATAATGAGTCGCTATGAGCGAGAGAAGCTACGATTGGAGGCCACTGGCACTTGTCCCCTTCTCCCCCTCAGTCCGCCTCGAGGCACTTTTACCTACCTTCATTAACACAGTATGGCTCTCAGCCTTACAAATATTGTGCTACCAGTACAGTTTGTGCTTCAGCACATAGAAAAAAGGTTGGGGAGTACAGATAATACTAAAATTAAATTTGGAGGAGGGGGGGGGGTGGCATTTGGTACCTTGTTGCACTTGACATCTCATATATGACATTGCGTTCACCCATTGTTATCTCCCATAGGCTCAATTCTATCTAGCACATCTCCAGAATTAAAAATATTAGTGTTTACCTAAAAGCATTTAAATTTTTTTAATTAAAAAAAAATATTGTCATTGTCTTTGTCTTTTAATACAGTAACTAATACCTGCGGAGTTAGTAATTATTAGAGGTTTTAATTGCCTGTATGTTGGCCTGGCGAGTTAATGCAAGGCATATACATATGCAGGTACAAAGCTAGATGTCTTATTCTGGACTTTATCACAAAAAGTTTTTTTTATAAAAAAAAAATGTTTTTCCTCCTGTAGCTATAGTTTTCTTAAAATAACATACAGGTATATAGTATCAGTAAATGTGAGGAATAAATATAAAATAATACCAATAAATAATAATAAAAAAAAATGTACAGATATTTACAATTGGATGCTGGGCAACGAAATTTGTCAATACTGTACTGTACTCTCGTTTCACTACACACGTGATGGCTCAGAACGTCTGATATCCTTCACTCCTCCCTGCTCTTAACATTTCCAAAGTTCATTCCTTTTATGTTTTTGACTTTATGTTGATTATTTAAGAATCTTATTTCTTTTACACATTCTGTATGTAAGAGTGAGAGAGCATAAAAAAAAGTATCTACCCAAAATTAGGAGTTGAAAAATAACCACAACAGTTCACAGCTTGGCCTGGAGTGGTAGGGAAAGGCTAAGGAGATGTGACTATTGTGACAAGTCTTGTGTTACTATCACAAAAATGTAAAACTAATATAAAATACTGAAAAATACGTAAAATTAAAAGGCAAGGAATTTTATCACTGCTGTAAAGTAACGGCCTACATGGTAAGTCAATGGGCTGAAACAAACTCTCAACTCCCTGTACCTCCTTTACCAGCATTCATAAACCGTATCTTCCTTACTTATGTTATTTAACAATTATGTTACTTCAAACAAAATTTATATAATATTAAAAAAAATGCAACTAAATCCAGTAAATTAAAGACAAATGAAAGTTTTAACACAATTCCCATTTGTGTACACTTCCTGCTTTGTCATAGTAATGCAGACCAGCAGGGACACTACCTCTGCCATCTCCTTAGCAGTGTTCTCCCCCTTACACTCTGCACCCTCCTCCCACTCCCCTCTGAGCCAGATAACTCTGGTGCAAAGAAGGATGTGCTATAACGGGTTATTCTAATGTGACCGACATCCACAGAGAAACGGTGGGCACCACGGGCAAGACGTGTGTTAAGAGCCCATGGCCTTGCCGGCGGTACACAGGATGCCAAATCCACCGAACATTGCCTGTTACAGTACCTGTAAAAGAGAGAGTGAAGCAACATTGCGGCTAAGAGAAAGGGAAGAGAGATTATCAAGTAAAGGAGAGTTAATAAGACAAAATGCCTTTGATTCCACCCTATCTAACGGTTGGACAGAAGAAGAGCCACCCCAGATATGAGAGCAGTACTCCAAGTTAGGACGAATGAATCCCTTATAAACTTGAAGCAACTGCTCAGGAGTGAAGTAGCTACGGCATCTGTACTGCATTCCCAGCTTTCGGGAGGCAGCTTTAACAATGTTGTGGATGAGTGGATTCCATGACATATTAGAGGAAATGGTGAGGCCTAGCATATCTATTTTTGAATTTGGCAAAATGGTTGGGCCCTGAAATGTGATTGGTTGAAGATCTTTTATTTTGGAATAAAAAGCAAAGAAATTTGACCAGGGTCTTCAAACATCACTGGATGGAGAAGGGTTGGGGTAAAAGACATTTAGATGGACACTAGCGATCTGTGAGTTGATACACACTATAAACTTGAAATGTTTTGAAATGCTTATGTAACCTTTCGAAAAAAAATAAAATAAAAAAAAAATAAAATAAAAAAAAAAGGCCATTTAGTTTTCCTCCAAAAAAAATCCTCTAATCAAGTAAATTTCAAGAGTCACATACCCAGGGCAAGAATAACAAACTGTGTGTGTTTGCTCTTGGGGAAAGAGCATTTTATACTAAGATTTGTATACCTTTTTATATTGGGAAGAGACAGCCAATATATTTGTCGCACCTTGATGTTCTTCTCCTCCCAGCATTGGACGTGTCCGAACATACACCTTTACAGATGCATTTCTGGCTAATCCAGTACAGACCTGTGGGGTTCCAGGGGTCACCAACATACTCCTGAAAAAGCCAAACAATAGCTGTAAACAAACTACTCTGTGTGTGTGTGTGTGCCAGGAGATTTTAGTCAGAACTCTGCACATGGGAGGCACAGATAAGATGGTCATTTATGCATTGGGATCTAGACAGCAGTGCAATCCGGTCCTGTCTGTACGAGGGGCGAGAAAAGATGTGCCCTAAACATAGCCTACCTAAAGCACCAACCTGACTGGGTAACCGCCAGGGGTGCAGTGCTGCCGGAGCTCACCTGAGCGCCGCTCTAGCACCTCTGGTTTGACCAATCAATCAATATCGCCGACGCCTTGTTCCCTCCCGGGAACTCCCCAACAGGGGTTGGCCATGGCAGAAATGTCTCCAGGCCATTTTATCCTTGCACACAAAGCTTGCTCTCTCAAACACTCTTCCTCCCCTTCCCACTCTCTCTTCAAGAAACTCAATAACTCTTTTCTCCCATATATACTGTATATATATATATATATATATATATATATATATATATATATACAGCTAGACCCCGACTTACGACTACGGGACTTACGTCCCATTGGTACTTACGACCTGCTGACCGTACGTCCGTGGGACATACGACTGCGACCGTCGTGACCAAAAATATTTTCAAATGACGCGCGCATTTTCTATACCGAAACGTTTCCGTCCCGGGCGAGAGGTGGGCGTCTTGGGTCGCCTCGTGGGTACACTCACTCAGTGGAGCGCTTTGTTGGTGTTTGGCTATCGTATCCTATACTGATCGCGCTGTGAACTTTCGTTATTATCGTATTTAATTGACTTTATAATGACTGGAAAGCGTAAAAGTGAGAGTGCTGGTGGTGTTCCAAGGAAAAGGAGACAGGCAATTACTTTTGAGATGAAAATGAAGATAATAACACAGTATGAGAATGGAAAAACAGTAGCAACAATCTCACGCGACCTAGGTTTCTCACACTCGACTATATCCACTATTCTGAAGGACAAGGAACGTATTCGTGAAGTAGTGAAAGGAACAACACCTATAAAGGGAACTATAATATCAAAGAAAGACAAGGTCCTATTCACGATATGGAAAAATTATTGGTGATATGGATAGAAGACCAGATACAGAAGCGTGTACCCTTAAGCGTTCTAACCATACAGGCTAAAGCAAGAAGCCTGTTCCAAAGCCTGAAGGAGCAGGCAGGAGATGAATGTGATCAAACCTTTACAGGAAGTCATGGGTGGTTTGATAGATTTAAAAAACGCTACAGTCTACACAATGTTAAGGTGAGTGGAGAGGCAGCTAGTGCCGATGTTGGTGCTGCCGAAGCTTTTAAGGAGGAGTTAGATGATGATTGTGGAAGGGAATTATTTGCCTGAGCAAATATTCTGGATGAGACTGGATTATTGTGGAAGCGCATGCCTGAGCGGACATACATCCACAAAGAGGCGAAAACAATGCCCAAGGCATTCAAGGACAGAATTACACTTCTGTTGGGGGGAATGTTGCTGGTTTCAAGCTAAAGCCCTTCATGATCTATCATTCAGAGAACCCCAGGGCTTTTAAACATGTCAGCAAGCACACACTGCCAGTGTTTTATCGCAGTAACAAGAAAGCCTGTATGACCCTAGTACTGTTTGAGGATTGGTTCATGACTTGTTTCATTCCACGAGCCAAGGAGTATTGTCTGCAACAACAGATTCCATTCAAGATTTTACTGATTTTGGATAATGCTCCAGGACACCCACCACACCTGGACGACATGCACCCTGATGTTAAGGTACTGTACATTCCACCTAACACTTCCTCTATCATCCAACCCATGGATCAAGGTGCTATTGCTGCCTTTAAAGCGTATTATTTACGCACAACCTTCGCTCAGGCTGTTGCTACTACTGAAGGTGAGAAAACGCTCAAACAGTTTTGGAAGGAGTACAACATTTTGTCATGTATAAAGAACATTAGTGCAGCATGGGATCAGGTTACAAAACATTGCATGAATGGAATATGGAAGAAAATCCTGAAAAGATATGTGCACAGTTTCAAAGGATTTAATGAAAATGAAGTTATTTCGGATATTAGTAACAAGATAGTGGAGTTTGGTAAACAGCTGGAGTTAGAAATTGATACTGAAGATGTTGGACAGTTGATTGAAAGTGTAGCAGAAGAGCTCAGTAACGAGGATCTTACTGAACTAGATGCACAGAAAATTGTAGAAGAAGAAGAGAGACAAAATGTAGAAGAAGAACCTGCACTCCCCCAAAAAGTTTTCAGTGAAACAAATGGCAGAGGCATTTGCTACAATTAAAAAAGCAATGCAAATGTTTGATGACATGGATCAAAATTATGAGCGTTATGCCAAAGTTGACAGAATGGTCCAAGATGCACTTGCTTGTTACAGAGAAATTTATAATGAAAAGAAAAAGCAAACTGTGCAGTCTAAATTGGACATCTATTTCAAGAAGTCCCCCAGTGCTGTCTCCTAATGCCCCACCAGTGCTGCCTCTTCACTCCCTCAAGATGAACCAATACCTTCAACCAGCAAGTTTTCACAGCACATAAACCTGTCTGAAGAAAGCGACATTGATGACCCACCCAGCCCTGTCTCCTCTTCTGCTTCTTCCAATTAATATAGTCTCCATGTATCCTGTAAATAGAAAATTATGGGGGCCCTGTGTGCATTCAGCTGACTACGTACATTTAAGGTAAGTGCTCAGTCACACTGTATCCATTCCTCATTATTTAATACTTTTACTGTACTGTGTCCATTCCTCACTATTTATTACGTTTAGTGTACTGTATTTCATTGTAGATTTTTTTTTATATCCATGTCGGACTTACGACCTGGATTTGGGTCCCTAACCCCGTCTTAAGTCGGGGTCTAGCTGTGTATATCTATCTATCTATCTATCTATCTATCTATCTATCTATCTATCTATCTATCTATCTATCTATCTATCTATCTATCTATCTATCTATCTATCTATCTATCTATCTATCTATCTATCTATCTATCTATATCTATCTATCTATCTATCTATCTATCTATCTATCTATCTATCTATCTATCTATCTATCTATCTATCTATATCTATCTATCTATATATATATATATATATATATATATATATATATATATATATATATATATATATATATATATATATATATATATATATATATATATATATATATATATATATATATATAGTGGTCCCTCGGTTAACGAGCACAATCCGTTCCAGCAGGTTGCTTGTTAACCAAAAAACTCGTTAACCGAAACCATTGTTTCAATGGGTTTTTGGGTAATTGGTTCCAGCTCACCAAAAATTGCCTAAATTCAACATAAAAGGTAGAAAAGTACACTTACTTTGAGGTGTGTATGTAGAACGCTCCTGGATGATGATGATGGGAATTAGAATGGGGGTGGAGGAGAAGGAAGAAGAGAAGGCATTGGGGTGGAAGAGAAGTCACTCCATGGCACCATTTCACCCATAAAATTTTAGCTCTCTTGGTGTAATTCAAGATTATTTTCTTTAAATCAACACTGCACTGCATTATATATTGTCAATATGTAAAATATATTTCAAAATGACCAATAATTTGCTTGGAAACACAGAAAAAAAGCGTTTAGTTGAAGAGAGTCTCAAGCAAGACGTTACCTCCACTGAAAACAGAGAGAGACTAATGCCTGTCTGGTGTGTTAACAGGCTGGATGGCACGCCAGAAACTAGTTTCTTTACCTTCAATTATGTTCAATAATTCTTAAAATGACTAAAAAAGTTAATATTAAACTTTTAAAATTGTTGAATAGTATAAACTTCTTGATATTTACTAAAATAGTAAGGAATTTAAGCCCTAAAACCGATTACTGTATTGGCGGACTAATACTACAGCTGGTGGACCGCCAAATGCAAGCGAAAACATGTTGAAGTCGGCTCTTAAAAAACTCGTTTATCGAGGGATTGCTCGTTAACAGAAGTTAAGATCTTATGGAAGGTAAATCGTTAACCGAAATCTTGTTAACCGAGGGACCACTGTACATGTATATATATAGTCAACCCTCGCTTTACGCGGTCCCACTTTACGCGTTTCCACGTTTATGCGGTACCCTGCCGAACACGGAATGCTCACTTTCCGCGGTGTGTGTACCCTTTTACGCGGAGAGCGGCGCGAGCAGGGTGCGCACAAGGTCACCCAGTCATCAAAACATTACCGAGTTCTTCACCCGCCACCCACCACAGCCGGCCCAAGTCAGTGATAGTGATAATGATAGTGAGGATATGGACTTATATGGACTTTGGGGGGTTTGACAAAGAGGCCCTGCAAGCCTCTGTGGTAGATAGTGATACAAGTGATACAGGTGAGGGCCAATAATCTGCCCTCTGCCTCGGAACCAACCCCCCATCACCGTGTGCCCAGCCATCTTTTCTACTAATGTAAGTGTTAAAAAACCTAATATTATTGATATTTCTCTTAATTATTAATTGTGTGTGCATACCATCATAAAATTAAGAAGTTATTTTTACTACAACGTAGGTATTGTGTCTGAAAAAGTGGAGTTTGGAGGTCGGCCCGGTCTCTATTTCATTTAATCCCATATGTTATGTTGTTCACTTTACGTGGGCCGCCATGGGTTCAATTGACCGCTCCTGCAGTTTATTTAAATCCTCCTGTAGTGCATTTGCATCCTACCCTGAATTAACCTGCCGCCCTATTTTGGTGTCATCCGCAAACTTGCTGATGTCACTGCTGATCCCAGTGTCTAGATTGTTTATGTAGATTATGAACAAGAGTGGGCCCAGTATACTGACCCCTGGGGAACCCCACTGGTTATACAGCACCATTCAGATTTAACACCATCTACACTGACCCTGTGTTCTATTTTATCCAATTTAAAACTTTCCCCTCGATACCATGAGCCTTTACTTTTCTCAGAAGCCTCTGCTGCGATACTGTCAAACGCTTTGCTAAAGTCTTAAGCAAATAACATCGTAATTTTCGTCATTATCTACTACCTCGAAGACTTTCCTAAAAAACGTCGTCAGCAGGTTTGTTAGGCGATTTTCCGTTTGTAAACCCATGTTGAGAGTCATAGATTAAATTGTTTTGCTCTAAATGCGATCGGGGAATCATCGAGGGAATCAATGTTATTTCTTACCATATTCCGAATTAGATTCTTTACTGGTGTTGGGAGAACACCATGAGACCTAAAAAATTATTTCACATGTTTGGTTTCTCACCAAAACTTGCAATGAACTCCATATACAGTGGGGTATGCTATAACGAACGGATTCTACTACGAATATTCCTATAACGAACGGTTTTACCTATAAAATTGAGAATGCTATAACGAACGCAACTCCTACAACGAACGCGGATGAATACAGGACTATTCCGTCTGGTGCATGAATGTTGTACAGCGGCTCACAGCAAGAGCGTCAGGCGCCATCTTTGTTTCATTGTGTAGTCAGTGCACCACTGAACTTGTTGAAATTTCGTCTTTTGATGTGGAAATTTGTGTTATTTGTATAACTATTTTGTTATACAAGTGTACAATTGTAATAATGAATCGTCCAAAGCGAGTGAGAAAGCTAATAACCCTTGAAACTAAGAAAGAAATTATAAAGAAACGTGAGAATGGAACAAGCATTGCGAAACTTAGTGATGAATATGGGATGGCTAAATCGACTATATGTACGATTTTGAAGAATAAAGAGGAATTGAGCACTGTGCAAGTGGCTAAAGGAATCTCTAGACTTAGCAAAGCAAGGTGTAATGTGATTGAAGAGATGGAAAATTTACTCTTAGTGTGGATAAAGGAGAAAGAAATGGCAGGTGATAGCATTAGTGAAGCTATAATTTGTGAGAAGGTCAAACAATTGTTTGAGGACCTTCAAGCCAAGGCTCTCAGTGGAAGTGATAGTGATGTGCCAGTGTTTAAGGGTACCAAGGGGTGGTTTACTGGTTTCAGAAGAAATAAGTTACACAGTGTTGTGAGACATGGTGATGCTGCTACTGCAGATAAGGAAGCAGCTAGGGAACACCATGACATTTTTTTTAATGTGATTCAAGAGGGGGGGGCTTTGTTTCTCAGCAGGTATTTAACTGACAAAACTGGACTTTTTTGGAAAAAATGCCTCACCGTACATACATTACTAGGGAGGAAACTTCTGTCCCTGGCCATAAGCCAATGAAAGACAGGCTTACCCTCCTTGTTTGTGCTAATGCTTCAAGTGACTGCAAGATAAAACCACTCCTTGTGTACCATGCAGAAAACCCAAGAGCTTTCAAAAACATTAGGAAGAACCGCCTTGGTGTTATGTGGCGGTCAAACCCAAAGGCTTGGGTGACCAGGAGTCTTTTCTCTGAGTGGGTGACTGAGGTGTTTGGACCCAGTGTTCGGGAATACCTCAGGGAGAATGATTTGAAACTTTATTGGTGATGGACAATGCACCAGCCCACCCTCCTAATTTGATGGTTGAATTGCCAGAGGAGTTCAACTTCATCACTGTGCACTTCTTGCCACCCAACACAACACCTCTCATCCAGCCCATGGATCAACGGATAATTTCAAACTTTAAGATGCTGTACACAAAGGCACTGTTTAGAAAATGTTTTGCAGCCACTTCTTCCAGTGATGTTAGTTTGAAGGAATTTTGGAAGTCACTTTAATATAGCAGATGCTGTGTTTATAATTGTGTCAGCCTGGAAAGAGGTTTCTATGAGGTGTCTATGTGCTGCTTGGAGGCCATTGTGGCCTGAATGTGTCCTTCAAAGAGACTTTGAAGGCTTTGAAGAGTTAAGAGGAAGAGGCTGTTGTACATGAAGTTGTGTGCCTGAGCAATTCCATGGGCCTGGAAGTGGATGATGATGATGTTGAGGAGTTGGTGGATGAGCACAGTAAGGAGCTGTCCACTGAGGAGCTGCTTGAGCTTCACAAAGAAGAAAACGAGACACTGAAGCAGAGCTTAACTTCTGAGGGGTCAGGGGAGGATGAGGACAAGGAGGAAAGCCACGTCATTCCTGCCAAAGTTCTCACGGAATTGTTCTCCAGCTGGAACAAAGTGGGTAAAATTGTGGAGGATTATCATCCTGATGTTGCTTCTGTTGAAAAGGGCCTCAGTATTTTTAATGACACTGTGATGAACTACTTTTGGAAGGTCCAGAAATCAAGGTTGAAGCAGCCAACCCTGGATTCCTTCTTTGAAAAAATATCAAAAGACCCTACAGACAAAGTGCCTGTAAGACAGTCACCAAAGAGGGCTAGGAAGGATGACTCCTCTCCTTCCACCTCTTCTCCAAAATTCTCTCCTCCCCCCTCCCCCTCTGCCCCCTGTCCTGCATGCTGAACAACACTAAGGTAAGATAAAGTATTGTATTTTTTAAAATTTCCACAGAAATTTTTCAGTGTTAAGTAGTTGTATTTGGGGGCCTGGGACGGATTAATCCTATAACGAACGAATGCTATAACGAACAAGGTTCTAGAACCAATTAGATTCGTTATAGCATACCCCACTGTAATTGTAGTGGCACCCATCACAGACTTCCATGGTTGGAAATGAATTTGAATTTCGAAGCATGAGAGACCCAAAATCACAATCGAATCTGATTGGGCAAAAAATACCGTGAATTCTAAAAGAAGAAACCACAATTCATTTAGATTGGCGGCAAAAATAAAGAACGCTTTTGATTGGCCGCGTGACGTTTACAGGAACGCATCCGCATGATGATTTATGAAGGGAACACGCCCATTGGGGGTCGGGTAGGTGATAATGGCTGAAGATTAATGGAATCGGAGAACGATTTGTCATGCGCTATCTCCGGTAATGTAATAGAAGAAAATTATCTTAAAATTAGACGTCTTTTTCGAATAAGATAAAAGATAAGGGGTAGGAATGTTGTGTGAACTACTTTATTTTTTTTCTTTTTATGTTTACGGGGATTAGCCTACACGGGCACAGGTCACTGACCCACACTGGGGCCCGGGGGGCGAAAATTTAACAATAATAATAATAATAATAATAATAATAATAATAATAATAATAATAATAATAATAATAATAATTAGTTCATAGTAAATAAAATTTACAGTAAAAAATAAAAAATAAAATAAAAATAAAATAACAATAATAATAATAATAATAATAATAATAATAATAATAATAATAATAATAATAACAATAATTAGTTCATAGTAAATAAAATTTATAGTAAAAAATAAAAAATAAAAGAAATAAAATAATAATAACAACACTGATGATAATAATAATAATAATAATAACAAAGATCCATAAAGAAATACAAAAATTGAAAAAAAGATTAATAGTGAGAAAAAAAATTTATATATATATATATATATATATATATATATATATATATATATATATATATATATATATATATATATATATATATATATATATATATATATATATATAATAATAATAAAAATATTATATAATAATAGTAATGATAATAATATTAGTAGTAATAATAATAATAGTAATAATAATCCATAAGAAATAAAAAAATTATTAAAAACTAAAAAACTTAAATAAAATAATGATAATAATAATAATAATTATAATAAAGAACCATAGAGGAATACAAAAATGAAAAAAAAAATATCAAGAGTGAGAAACAATATATGTATGTTGTGTTGTTAAAGTAAGAGAAACAATTGAGACCCTGCAATTGTGTGTAAATGAGGCGGAAAGTCAGATCAGCAACCTGGGACTTGGTCACAATTTTTGTGATGCCATATGGCAGCAGGGTCTACCATTATACAATACATTATGCTAACAATATCTTCCCAGGCGGTAGTACCACCCTGTTTGATAGCTGCCTACTACCTACTGTAAGTTCCTGCTAACGCTATTTTTCCGTGAGTGAGCTCTAATTGGCCAATCAAATCAAAACAATGCACAGAACCTATTAGAACCTAACCAAACCTCACCTACATAACCTATGCATTGTCATTTCTATTTTCCTATCATCCAAACATCTCGAGAAAAAAATTAACGCAGTGGATATTTTGCCATTTTGTATGCCAGTAATGGACGATTAGCCATCAGAGCGCACTCACGGTAAAATAGCATTAGGTAATTTATTACTTAAGGACATGAGTCCCGAGAGGTTGACCAATATGTTTTTCCAGTGTAGTTTGGTGTGTTTTAAACGAATCTGACCTTCATTTTTGGCAGAAATTGCTAGTTTTGCCCCCCCTCCCCTCTAACAATAATGGGGGGAGAGCCTGGGAAATCGGGGTTTTTGGGTGGGGGAAAAAACTAAAACGAGTCATCTGGTTTAACAAAACCAAACCTAACTGACTTAACTCCTAGCCGGGGGCCCTGCCCCCAGACCTCCGGCAGACCTGACCCTCTAGCCGAGGGCAGACCCCCGGTAGGCCTAGCTTAAACTAAACTAAATGTATCAGTAGTTAAAATCTTTGGGGTAAATTTGAAGTGCACACAGCTCTGTTAGAAAGTAATAAAAATATTTTTCTAGTGTATTTGTGTGTTTAGATCGGTTATGACCTTCATTTCCGTCAGAAATTGGCAAGGTTTTTTATTTTTTTTATTTTTTTTTATTTTTATTTTTTTGGGTGGGGCGTTTTCCAACAAAAATTATGACTTAAGTGAATGCAAAATACACAAAAAAACACTAGATAAACAAAAACCTGACCTAACCTCACTGACTCTCACCATATGATGAAATCACTTATTTCTTACCATATTGGCCTGGTTCTGGTTCGTCGTTGGATTCTGAGATTAGTACAGGTTGCTCACGCTGATTCTTGCTTAACGTATAGGCGGGCAGCAGCTTGCACTTAGGACACTTTACCAAGGTCGGGAGAACACCACGAGATCGAATAAATGCAATCAGCTCCATATAATTGAAGTGACACCCATCGCAGACTTCCATGGTCGGAAATGAATTTGAATTTTGAAATATGACCCCAAAATAAAAATCAAATTTGATTGGGCCAAAAATACTGCAAATTAAACCACAAATAATTTTAATTGGTAGCAAAAAAAGACGAAAAACACGCTTTTGATTGGCCGCGTGACATGTACGGGAACACATGCACGTGATGATTTATTAAGGAGATACGCAGTGTGGGAGGTAAGGTAGGCGATAATGGCGTAAGATTAATGGAAGAAAATAGGTAAAATTTTGGATACGCTACCTCCGTTATTATACATTTGTAACGGTAATGTAATAGAAGAAAATTATCTTATAATTAGACGTCTTATTCGAATATGATAATAGATTAGGGGTAGGCATGTTGTGTGCGGAAATGCAATAATACCATATTTGGGGCGTGCCATGTCCGAAAGTACAATACATTAGTTAGAAGTGGAAGGACCAGCGATACGTAATAATTGGATAGAATAATCGTCTTTCTTGTAAAACTCAACGATAAACTTAAAATAATCGTAGGAACACAAACGACAACCAACCTCCACACGGCCATTGTGAAACTGGTCAATGAAATTAAAATCATACCCAGGATGCTTCCTTTGAGAAAAAACATAAGTGAATGGTCGAAAAAAATTTGTGTGATGATAGCGATACCTCATTGGTCACGACTGGATGACATCAGTCAACATTGCCCATGTGTGATGCGCAGATAACATCTCCTCACAGATGGACTGAAAACTATTTAAAATCAATTCAATTCAATTGTGTCGCCATTATCTATTTCCGTCATGTATATATATGGGGTTCAAAATGCCCAGAGTAGCAAGATCTAAATGTTTCAGTAGTTTATAACTGTCGGGGGTGTTTTGTCCGAAAGTAAAATAATACCTAACATTAATAGGAACATAGCCGGTCACGGCAAAATATCCACTGATAATTCTTAATTTAAATCAAAATAATTTCAAAATAAACTTGTACAGTGTAGAGCAATGTATTAGTTAGTTGTGAGCAACAAATGAGCACTGTTACCCGAGTAGAGAACATATGTACATACTGCAGTTTTCTTGTGTACTAACAAACTCATGACCAGGACAATAAACGGCTGACTAGGGCGAGGAATGAACATTATCTGGGGCAAATTAATATCCAGTCTATTTGGATGTTAACGCAAGACCGTACGGTAGTTCAATCATTTACTTGTTTGTAAGCCTACACTGCCCTAAAGTAATATGTCCATTATATTGAATGAGTGAACATATGTTAACTTTGACAACACAACACACCGCTACCTTACAGATTAATAACTCACTTGTTAATCCGTCACTGCCGCAACACTACCAACCGTTTACTGTTGAAACTTGAAAGTAACGCGCAGTCAGTGTTACCAGATGCCTCGCCGTAAACATTGGCTCAGTGTTACCAGATGCTCCGCCGTAAACATTGGCTCAGTGTTACCAGATGCTTCGCCGTAAACATTGGCTCAGTGTTACCAGATGCTTCACCGTAAACATTGGCTCAGTGTTACCAGATGCTTCGCCGTAAACATTGGCTCAGTGTTACCAGATGCTTCGCCGTAAACATTGGCTCAGTGTTACCAGATGCTTCGCCGTAAACATTGGCTCAGTGTTACCAGATGCCCGCCGTAAACATTGGCTCAGTGTTACCAGATGCTTCGCCGTAAACATTGGCTCAGTGTTACCAGATGCTTCGCCGTAAACATTGGCTCAGTGTTACCAGATGCTTCGCCGTAAACATTGGCTCAGTGTTACCAGATGCTTCGCCGTAAACATTGGCTCAGTGTTACCAGATGCCTCGCCGTAAACATTGGCTCAGTGTTACCAGATGCCTCGCCGTAAACATTGGCTCAGTGTTACCAGATGCTTCGCCGTAAACATTGGCTCAGTGTTACCAGATGCTTCGCCGTAAACATTGGCTCAGTGTTACCAGACACTGATTCAAATTTCTCCATATCTGACAGGCAAAATTCCCCAAATGGAACAGAAATTTCCCATTTCTTATTTTCGTCATTAATTAACATTTTATCTATTATGAAGGACATCTTAAGAGAAGGGGGAAGCATATACAGTGTGACATAATTGTGATTACTATTACGATCATTGTGATTGTTGTTAATTAATATTTTTCTCTCTTTTGTTGCAGATCCTATTAGATGTTTTGTGTTGAATAAAGCAAAAAGAAAGACCACCTCGTTTTTCATTCTACATCAATTTATTCAACACACCTGCTCAAACCAGAATACGCCATGTAAACAATGACATTTCTAACCACACTCTGCAAATTACGAATCCAGGTAAAAAAGTCACCTAACCTAACCCCTGCATCAAAGTCACAGAAAAAAGGTCACCTAACCCAACCCAACTTAACATAACCTAACCTAACCCAACCTACGTGCATCACATATATAAATTGTGTTGTCAATATGTAAAAGTCATGTATTGTCAGTAATAACTGTTTTAAAATATTATTAGTTTTATCTTAAATGTGACTTTTTTCCTGTGACTTTTTTTCCTAGCCAAAATTGTGATTTTTTTCCCTGTGACTTTATTACCGTTCACCTGTGGGGAACACGTTGTTTGGGTTCACACTCAGGATGGGATGGAGAAAGGAAACTCACAATGTGCTCTCTGTATACATGTTGTATTGAATGTACAGTGCAGCTTGGTGCTGGGAAGTGGCAGCATGGTTACAAGCGTGATGTAGAGAGAGCTGGTTGGTGAGGGTGCTCAGAGGAGGGGACAGCTTGTGGGTTGCCATGCTCGCCGGCGGGAGCGAGGGCCGCCAGGCAGGAGGAGGAGGTGTTGCTTGCTGGTTGGTGTAGGTAGAAAAGAGGGTGGTCACCACGAGGTCAGGTCTTTTATAGCGGAGGTAGGCGTGGCTTAATAGTTGACCTCCGCTCCGTGGGCGGAGCTGGTTGACCTAGACCACGAGGTATACACTGGGGAATTCGCGGGGTCGGCTACTCAGCGACAAACAGCGTTTGTAGGGGAGAAATCCACTACACACCCAAAATACAGTACTGTACTTAGCAAATACTGCAGCTTCTGAGAATGGAGGGGGGCCGGAGTCTACTAGGAGCGAAGACGTTACCGAGAGCAAATTCAATTCAATTTCAATATTTAAATATTTATTCCTTGATAGAGGAAGCGAGATCCTAGTGCTGTCACTAGGTACCCCTGTATAAAAACACCAGAAGCATCTGGCAAGTGTCACTAGTATATATAAATATTATAAAGGGGCTTAGTAAAGCCTAAGGAAGGAAGGATGTTCCTTCAACACATCATCAGTATTGTTTACATAATATCTGGCCAGTATGGGGAGGATCATCGTGTCTCCGTCAGGGGATCGCGGAGTGGTGGTCCAGCAGGCGTCACGGATGCGTTGTGTGTGGGGACATCTTAGGAGGTAATGGACAAGGGTGCGACTGTTGGGTCTTCTGCATAATGCACAAGAGCGTTGCTCAAGGGATGTGGGGATACCAATCTCCCAAGCAAAGTCATATTCAATGGCGATACGGGCAGCAATCACGTCCCTTTTCCGCGACCCTTTCCCATAGACATACGAGAGGTTAATTAGTTTATGGAGGACATCGTACCAGGTGGGCGGGGTGTCCAGGGGGATGGCTGCTTCCCGAACTTCTCTCTGTTTGCAGCGAATTTGGGTCCTAAGCTGTAAAAGTGTTCGAGGAGCAATGTAGTCAGGTGTGGCCTTGTTACAGGCCATATGCTGCCTCATTCCCCACGATACCGACATGACTGGGTATCCATAGGAATGTCACAGGACGGCCTGCATCCTGAAGTGTTGATGTTTAACCCTCGTATTCGGAGGATGAGGTCCTTATTTTCCCCTGATCCAAATGCGATCCCGTCGAGCGCAGACCTGTTGTACTGCGCACATCATTGTCACCCTTTACAACTCTTTTATTCATATTACGCTACATAACATTCAAATCCACTGCGCTTGTAGTCTCAGAAAACGGGAAACGTTGGTAAAGGATGATAACTCATATAATGTATGTTTTATACGAATTGTACCAAGGTACGGTCATATAATATTAAGTGTATGTACTCATAGTAGCAAGGAGAACTCAAGGTATCTATAGGATGATTGGGAAGGTTCAATTGATACGGACTAGTGTACTATAAGGGATAAGGGTTTTGATTTTTTTTTATTTTGCCGCTTGCAGCGGCTACTTTATTGTGCACTCCACACTCATCCTGTGAGCGGTAGCGCAAAAGGATTACAGAGTAGGGTTTACAAAGGGTCATAATAATTAACCCCCGTTGTCAGGATATTATGGCACTGAAAGTTACACGGTATTTCATTTACATTATTTGTTTAGTTCTATACGTAAAGGGTAACTTATTCACAAATGCGTGAGAACAGGCGTGTGAGGCAGTATGTCTGGCCTCACACTTTGTTATTCACATTTACGTGGGAGGTTGTAGGAATTCGTGGTATAATGTTGTCTAGCACTCAGGATGGATGGAAACTCTAAGGTGGTTTTCTTGTATAATATAAGTTATATGATAGACAGTCTGGTGCTGGAGGTGCCGTGTGGTGGGGAGCTGCTCAGTAGAGACGTTCGGTGAGTAGCATGTTGAAGGAGGTAGATGTGCAGGAACTTCGTTAGAGAAGATGTTGCCTGTTACTGGCCTCCTGGTTGAATGAATGCTGGACAGCGTGGAGCTTGCTGGAGGAGGTGTTGCGTGTTCAAGTAGAATGGCCAGAATGAGAAAGCTGGTTGGTGAGGAAGCTCAGAGAAGGACAGCTGGTGGGTCGCCATGCTCGCTGGCGGGAGAGAGGACCGCCTGGCAGGCGGAGGAGAAGCGAGGGCCGCCAGGCAGCGGCGGAGGAGGAGGTGTTGCTTGTTCAAGAAGAATGGTCAGAATGAATCTCAATGGAGAGACAGAGCTTATATACCCAGCAGCCGTGGGTCCTCTATGAGTCATGTTGGGAAAACCCGAGAAAGTCGCCGGTCTTTGGTTCGTTGCTAGGGAAGGTGGTAACATCTGGTGACGCCGCTCGTTTGGTTGCTAGGATACGGTAGCATAGGAATGCGGATACGCAGTTGTAGGGGAGAAGTCGACTACAAGGTATTCAAGCACATTGCGTATTTGGTTCTGTACATGAGAATTGATATAGTTACTAAGTGCAACAAAGTGGATACAATCTTAATATGTCGGCTATCTTGCCATTAGAGATGAAGTGTTGTGCCATTTCACACACAGTGTGCCTGGACCTGTCCCTAAAAGGTTCTATCTTCACATAGTCGAGGACGTAGTGTTCAAGTGTGTGGCCATATGTATGGCCACACACTTTACATTTAGTTTTGTTTACATCTGCTTGAGGAACATACTGCCAAAGGTACTTATATCCTAACCTTAATCTAGCGGTTACAACATCTTGTAATCTAGTGATCTTGTTACTTGCTCCATATACATGTTTCACTTGATACATCTCATCATGGTAACCTATGGATCGACTAGTGCCTGTTTGCATTTGTCTACTTGCGTCAAACTCATCAATAAGTTCTTTCCTAATTACAGTTTTAAGGGTTCTTTTTGACAGACCCAAATTGTATTCAACGGTGTCTTTGTTAGACGCGAGTTTGGCGAGGGCATCAACTGTCATGTTTTATGAGGCCTATGTGAGAGGGGATCCACAACAGTTTGACCCTGACACCCTGGTCAACAAGGCACGCATATTTGTGTCTGGCTTCAGAGACAAGAGCGTGACAACCTGAGTCGAGGGTACCAAGGGCAAGTAGTGAGGATAGAGTCAGTGATGATGAGACTGTCAGTAACAGTGGTTTCAATGAATTTAATAGCTGTGAGTATGGCAACTAATTCAGTTTGTAGAGTGGATGCCCAGTTGTTAATTCTAACTCCTTTCTCAATTATACTACCGTCAGGTTGAGTCACAACAATAGCACTTCCAGCCCTCCCACAGGCGGTGTTTAGAGATCCATCACACAGGGATAAGGGTAGATCGTGTTTGAAGGTCATACTATTTACGTCTGTGAACGATTAGTGAACATAGCTACCGCAGGTACGAGATGAAAATACATGAGAACAATGATCTGGGAAAAGAATAAATGTATCTGATTTATGTGAAGTGTTGGAAGTGATCCAGAAACTATGCTTCAAAGAGAATATCTTGTATACCCACGGCCACGGCATGAAAATACGACGCTAGGCCTTTTGTTCGAGTGGCGCCTAGGCCGCCCCGGACTACGGTGCTGCCGTGTTGTTATCACCCAATGAATTTCCCCAGGAACTAGCAAACCAGACCCTTACTTTAGTATGTAATTTAGGATTAAGATATATAATTATAAGGCATAAGGTCACAATAAATAGGAAGGTGTACATGTGAGAATCTGAATAAAATCAAAGTGAAAATTAAATATTGAAAACTGTAGGCCTAGGTCAGTGAGAGACGCGGGGCGTAGACCTCAGAACACCACTGTCTCTCATCAAAACAGGTCAGTGAACTCCATCGTGCTCCATTCAGCCCTAAAAAGACTTATCTAACAGTTTTTACATCTCAAAACCTTGCCTGATGTTATAAAGTGAAGTAATAGTTGTACTAGTGTGTGGTGATAAAAGCCCATCAGGTATTACTCTCAGTAACAACACCGTCCTCATCAAAATAGGTACCACGCGTTCAGAGCGTCGGCCACTACCACACTGTGAGGGACTCGCCATGTGTGGTGTGACTGTTTACTGCCATTATGCCCCTCCACTGTGAACCTGTGGATACCCTACATATCACCACCCAGGATAGGAGGAAATAAGTGTATGTGAGAGAAGATTCGCGGTCACTACGTGGAGCGACCTGAGAATACCAGACATGGAATCAGTACTGGTATGATTGCCTGGGAAGTATCCCATCTACTCTGCAAGAGTAGGGTGTGAACGAGGTACATGGTATGTGTACCTAAGAGTACCAAGGTGCTATGATGTAACATGTGTTGCTATACTCTAACAGGTTGTACAGTCGGATGTTGGGTGTAATGGTAAGAAAGAATGACCGAGGTAAGGAGGTCATGGATTGGTATGAAGAATGAAGATGAGAGTAGTAGTTATTTTTATGTAGGACGTACTTTTTGTAGGCAAGTGGAATGAACATAATAGTGGTCCTCCTGATGGAGGCCAACTCTTTTGTATTGTGACTGGATGCAATATGTTTTCTAAGGAATAAATTAATTAAGTCATGCTTGATGTTTCACCCTTCTTCCCACTCTCGATTTGGTCAATGAAAAACCCAACCCAATGCCTAGCCCACTCTGCCCGCTACCTAACGAGCTACATATTGTCCAGGGAGGGTCAAGTGGCAGCGACCTTAAAATTAAGAATAGAGTTAAGTTACCCCCTTAGAATTAGTGACCCCAGAATCGGGCAGTACAGTATACTGGAATTGCAGCAGACAAGCAAGGAGCAGAAACCATCGGCTTCTTCCTCAGCGAGAAGGGCAGCAAGAGGGCTATCAGTTCAGCCTGAGTGGAGGATGCCCCGTCAGAAACTCTGAGAGAAAGATCGATAGGCTTAGGGGAATCAGGACGAGAGATGTATACACCAGTCCCGGCCCTACCTGTAGCAGGGTCAACAGAGCCATCAGTGTAGAGGACGACCCTACCTGGGGACCAGTGGGCGATCCTGGAGAAGTGGTATTTACAGAGAATAACAGAGTTCATGTGGGATTTCGGGAGCGATCCACCAAGGGCAATCACTTCAGGTTGAAAATCCAGCCAAGGAGAAGGAGACGAACCAACAGCAGGGGTGACAACAATATCAGGCAGGAGGTCGTGTTCCTGAAGGGCTCGGATGAGTGACTCTCGCCACTGTCTTTTATATGGAGGTCGGCCTCGGACAGCAGGAGTCGAGTTGGCTTGAACACAGTTGCCCCGAGGATCCTGTAGAATGGAAACGGTAGTTTTTAGGTAAAACTCCTGGACACGATCCTGTAAGGGGGAAAGACCAAGTTCGGTATATAGAGAAGTAGAGTGTGTCCACTGAGGAGCCTCAAGGATGATACAAGCAGCTTTCCTCTGGATAACTTTAAGATGGTTGACAGCAGTCCGACTAATGTTCACGACAGGGGCTGCGTAGTCGACACAGGAACGGACAAAGGACTTGTACATGGTGAGAAGTACAGGGAAGGTGGCACCAAGGGAACCCCTGCACATGGTAGAGAGGGGAGCAAGATGCCGAAAGTATATGTCTCGAAGATAGCGGACATCAGGTGTCATGGTCACGTTGACTGCTGATCTATTTAACTAATGATTCTTATTAAACTCCACGCCCGCAAAACATGAGTGAGTTAGCGACCCCTGAGAAGACGTGTTTTTTCCCCATAGACGCTACACTTGTGTTCCCTCCCAGAGTCCCGCCTTTGTGAAGACAGTTATCAATGCGTTGTTATTCCACTTTCTCCTGGGAAGCTCAATCTTGAATTAGTCTGTGTAAATCAACTCAAGTAATTCGCCAGACCTTTGTCAACTGAGGGTCATCTTTGAATGAGTAACAGTTAGTTTGTTTGTGATTATTGTCATTGCGTGAGTAGCGATCACTGGCAACTCAGGGGTATATATACCCCAAGATGAGCCAGGGAGAGTGCTCCTTGATGCTGCTCCAATGTTTCTCCAGGTATGTTTTTGTGTAGCCTTTCAGTTAATTCAGTCAATTGTAGTGAATATCAGTGTTCACCAGTGTTCATGATTTAACAGTTGAATTGTCATTCACCCAGTGTAGAAGTAATATACTGTAACGTAAATACGTCTGTCGTCTAGACAAGAGAGTTGTTTGTGTTGTCATGCTCCTTGACGCTGCTCCAATGTTTCTCCAGATCCCATTGTGATTCTTGCAACCATTCAACAACGGCCTCGGATGTAGTAGATGACCAACAGGGATCATATACGAAACGATGGCACCGAAGCGGCCTGAATAATGCGCCCCACGGCTTCGTTGGGCCAGACCCCAGACTCGCCATGTGTCTGGCTACCCCACAATAACAACAGTCGTGAGCCCTAGTGTTCTACCCTGGGTTGCTCCTTGGAAGTGTATGTCCACAGAGAGGGTTGTGACATGTATGTTAGGGATAATTAGATGGAAATAATTATCCCATGTTGGGTAGTGGACCCCTGTATCTGCTAGTTTAATTGTTTACGATTATGTTGAGTAAGTACTGAGTCTGCAATAAGCCCAGGAGGTGAGCCTGGCAGTTATATGATTAATACAATATCTTTCCCCATTGATTGCATATTAATAAACTTGTTTACAGAGCGGTAACAAGTGATCAGTCCCACTGACCTGCTCTCACCATCTCTCCAGCACCGTTGTTGTCACTGCTCAAGAGGCTTGGTGCTTACCACATCTGTCTTAAGCACTTAGTAAATAACCCATTATCAGGATTAATGATGGCACCTCAGTTGCTGAGCTTTTCGCCACTGCATTTGCAAGTGTGTCTGCTATAGCAGCTGGATCCTCAGTGTACACGCGAGTGTGTACAGTAGAGGAGTCAGCTCCCTGGATTTTGGAGTGAGATGTGGTGAGACATACATCATGTTCTTAATGAAAGAAATGAAAACTGCCCTCTCACTCACCAGGGCCTGATGACATCCCATTTTCAATACAGTACTCCACCACCTTGAAGTTGAGGCTCAGACCTTTCTATTGGAGCTATATAACAGGATTTGGTGAGAGGATGCCTTCCTGGCCTCATGGTGGAAGCCTACTGCCCTGCCTTTCAAGAAGACTGAAAAAGAGGATGTTCACCTGCTAGAATATTGTCCCATAGCTCTGACCTGTATCTGCAAGCTGTTTGAAAAGCTGGTCAACTCGCTATTAGTATATTACCTGGAGAAGAATGCCCTTCTTTCACCATATCAATCTGGCTTCCAGAAGATGCATTGAACAACAGATGCTCTTATTCATCTTGAGTCCTCGGTCTGTGAGGCTTTTGTATGTCACATACATCCTGTCTGTGTTTTTTTTTCAACCTAGAGAAAGCATACGACACAGCTTGGAGATTTGACATCCTTAAGGCCATCTTTCTACAAAATGTCCATATGATGAGTTTTCTCAAAAGCATCATGCTCTCCAATGTCTCCAGGAGACATTGGAAAGACAGTAGGAGCTTAATGGTGTCTAAAGAGAGGCCTTTTCAACTTTGTGGGTCTCTTAAATAACACACTGTTTGGGACAGCCAATGCAGAATATGTTGGAAAACTGAGGAAACTTATGAGGCAGTTTCACAAGCAGTCATGAAACAGAATAGGGCTATTGCACTATCTTGCTGGGCAATACAGTCTCTGAACTCTAAGCTGAATGCTATTATTGATAAGATTAATCAACTAACACAATCACTGCTTACACTAGATTGACTCGTGTGCTTTACAGAATATTTGCAAGCAGCTGAAACCTCTAATCAGGCTCTTACAGTAACAAATGATATGATCATAGCTGACTTAGTAAATGAAGATTTGGGCTGCATAGACTCGCAGCTTTAACAACAGGCCAACTCCATGATGCTTCAAACATAGCTGAGACCGACTATCATTTAACACCCATCTTTCAAGAGCATAAGGTAGAATTTTATTACCCCTTGTTAGAAGCATCCTTAACACATGAGGAAATACAAATACAGGTTGACAACCCTTTACCCGAAAAGCTCTGAAAACCGAAAGTTTTTTTTGTGGGGGATTTTTATTTTTTTTTAAACAAGGATTAGCCCACCCGGGCATAGATTACTGACCCATATCAGAGCCTGGGGAATAATAGCAATAATAATTATAATAATAATAATTATTCATAGTAAATAAAAATGTTAATAAAAATACACCAAAATAAAATAATATGATAACATTAATAATAATAATAAAATTTAATAATAAAATTAATAAAAATAACAATAATACAGGAGTACTGTAATAATAAAATAAAAATAATAATAATAATAATAATAATAATAAAGAAATACAAGAATGAAAAAAAGATCAAGTGAGAAACACGACCTAGACCTATGAATTATTATTATTATTATTATTATTATAATAATTTTTATTATATTTTTGCCCCCCAGGCCCTGATGTGGGTTAGTGATCTATGCTCAGGTGGGCTAATACGCATTAAAAAAAAATCACCATTCTGAAAAACGAAAAATTCCGAAATCCGAAATGCCTCTGGCCACAAGGATTTCGGATAAGGGATTGTCAACCTGTACACATTCCTTTAAAATCAGTGAAGAAATTTAATGCATGGAACTTGGAACCGTTTCCAATAAAGGAGAATGACAATTTTCTGATCCTTAACAGACAGCCATGACTAATATTAGCTACAGAGACTACGCATGACATACTAGATCATTGTACCGTTAGAAAACTTATTTTACACTTGCATGTATGTTCTGCTCATGCCCTTACTTTCACACTTGCTGTAGAAGCTAACTGTGAACTAGCCATTATGCAAATTCATGCTTTTACTTTAGCTGCAATGATGTGAATACAGGCACTGTACATTCCAATACCACACAGGTTAGTGTTTGATGCACATGTCAATAACGTTCAATATTTTTTACTTCCCAAAGCAGACCAGTTTCATACTCATTTGCCAAGATGAGAGTAAGTATTTACTTGTAGAAGGTTATCACACAGCACCAGATTTTAGTGAACTCAGCAGTAATGTAATCATGACCTTGCCAACTCACCATCTTTTACTTTTTTTACTTTTATCCTCTTCGCCACTGATCGGCTTGTTAGCCGCTTGGGCGATCGGTCACGACTCTTTTCCTTTATATTCTTCACCAAAAGGTTTGGCTTCGCTAGCCTCAGCGATCGGGTCACGCCTCTGTCACGCACTGTTGGGTACATGGGCATGCACCGCCCTGAATGTACCTGAACCCGCTCCAGTGTTGGTCAAGTCTTCTCTTGAAAGAGCTCACACTCGGTGCCGTCACAACACTTGGTAGATTGTTCCAAGAGTTTACAACCCTCACTCCGAAAAAGTTTGCCCTCACGGTTTTCCGGACTTGCGGCTTCTTCAATCTTGAGCTGTGACCCCTTGTGGGGCGAGCGTCCGCCAGCTCCAAGTAAGGACACTCAACTGAGTAGTGCCCCCTGAGATGCTTATAAACCTCAACTAGGTCCCCCCTTGCCCGTCTGTAGTATAAGCTAGGCAAGTTCAGGCGCTCCAATCTCGCAGGGTAGCTGAGATGCCGAAGTGCAGGCACCAGCTTGGTGGCCCTCCTTTGAACATTTTCAACCAACTGACAGTCCCTAGCATATCTCGGGGACCAGATGGGGTGACAGTACTCCAGATGGGGAAGCACTTCACTCCTGAAGATCGTCACGAGGGACGGACCGTCTAGATATCTGAACGACCTTCTTATAAGACCCAATAATTTATTTGCCTGATTTACCTTCTTCTCATAATGGCCCGAGAACTTCAGCTCATTGTCAACATACACACCTAGGTCCTTCTCACACACAGTCTCAACTAGTACATTTTCTTTCATCCTGTTGGGACATATGGTACGCCCTTACCGCTGGTACGCCAGGTGCATCCTCTCTACACCTCGTGAGCATTGAATCTCAGCAGCCATTCCTTCACCATTCCTGGAGCCCACAGAGGTCCTTCTGCAGCTCTTCACAGTCCGCTTTTCTTAATTTCCCTAAATAACTTGGCCATCGGCAAACATTTGTATGGGAGGAGTGTACAACGTCAGGCATATCATTTATGAAACAAACAAACAACAGCGGCCCAATACACTACCTCCCGTACCCCACTTGTTACAGGTACAGATGACGATTTCGTGCATTAATCACCACACATTGCTTGCGTCATGTAGAAAGTCTTCTATCCACGCCAGGACATTTCCTGAATTCGCATCTTTCCAGTTTGATTTTCAGCCTTGCAAGTACACTGTCGAAAGCCTTGGCAAACTAGGTAAATATTGTCGATATTACCACCCCGCTCTAGAATATGGGTCCAAATATCCAATACCTTGAGCAATTGTGTCAAGCAAGAGCGCTCGCATAAAACCGTGTTGGCAATCTTTTACAAGGTTGCTTTGTGTCAAATATTACTTCTGAATTCAAGAATTGTAAGCTAAGTAAATTTATTTGAGTACTGTACTCAAATAACATTTTTTGGTATTTACTTTTTAAAAGTACTCAAAATTTTCGTACATTTTACTTTTGCTTAAGTATGATTTTCTAATACTTTTATTCCAATACAATTGAAAACAAAAATCATTACTCATTACATGCCCCAAACTCTTGTTTTAAATATTGAAACACAGGACAAACTTGAAAGCTAACATAATCATTTCTTTACATCTGTACCATGTCGTGTGCATTTTCTCATATCGTTTCATCTATGTACCCAAGCGACGAACACGGAGTTAAAGCGTCCAAGACATCCCTTTCTGCCATTTCCTTGTTCGGTGCTATGGAGGCAACATTCATCCACAAACTCCTCAACTGAAGGAGCTTGATAGCTACTTGGCATGCCCAGGGGATGGAATGGAGCTACTGAGTTTTTTCCCGACATTATGTGATCTACCTCTCAAGCTTAACACCCCACTACCTTTATCTGCTGCTTGTGAGTGTCTGTTTAGTCATGCTGGGCTTATTATTTATTTAATTTATTACACCCCAGGAGGTGACAAGCCTAGTCACAAGACCATGCAGTCAGACACTAATACATTGGTACTCATGTCTCCGAGGACACTTATGACGTGATATGGAGACAATAATGATATGATTAAAGGACAATGTATGTTATCACCCACCAAAGTGTGGGTAGCATACAAGAATTAAATTTAATTTATTATGACTAAGTGGGTGGTGACATATAGTGGTCGGAAACTCCCTGTGGTAGGAGGTACCGTTGTGGAAATGTGTTGTTACACCCCCCTGTGGTAACCCATGTTTCCAAACGGCAAGTCGCAGTAGTAGCATCCCTATTTATGAATGTAATGACGGATGTGATTGGTGGATAGGTTTGAGAGAGATGGTATAGGTTGGCCATTTGAAGACCCGGGTTACCACAGTGGGTGGAGTAACACATTTCCGCAACTGTACCTGACAGTAGTGTTGAAGGGTGTTAACATTAGGACAGTAAGAAAAGTGCAGGTAAGTATCCAAACTTAATGCAAACAGAGACAACATTATGTCTGAGGACCGTAAACTAACGTCGATGATACTTGTGTGGATAAGGAAGAAAGTGATCATAGTGTTGGATGGATATATTTTCAGCCTGTTCACTATCCCTGCAATGGATTTTATAGAGAAGAGCAGCTGAACACCTGCTCTTTCGCTAGGTTATGCTGGACTACATTTAAGCCTAAAAGATAATCGATGACAGAAAAATTTGCAAATAAACATGTGTAATGCTGTGTCTTTTATTTTTATCTTTAGTTAACAATTTTTTTTTATTTGAGACAAATCATATTTTTTTTTACATTTTCCTTTCAGTACTTCACTACTTTAAGAATGAGATACTTTTTTACTTCTACTTAAGTACATTGAACTTTGGATACTTTTATTTCTACTCGAGTAACATTTTACCAGTGTACCACTTAACTTAAGTAACACAGTCTGGTATTTTTTACAACTCTGTCTGAACTGGTACCTATCCCACTTTTGTTGAATATCAACTTCAGTCCCATTCTTATTATCTCTGATAAGTTTAAGCTTCTTTCATACATTAATGAAACATAAATTTCTCCAGTACAAGATTCTCTGCTTTTCTATTTATCTTCTTGAATAGTCTTACCTGACTGTTATGTTCATATGCTAAAAAAAATGTCCTCTAGGTACACAATAGTATCCAAGAGAACTCTCTTCAAGGCATTGAAAAAGAACATGGAAAAAACAAATGCCTAGCAAAAGCACACTTTATTAGAACAAGGTTAGGTACACCTAAGATTCAAACCGCAAGGACTCGCTGATGGTACGAGCGGTGTATTAGCACCCCAGTATTATATAAAATTGCACCACAAGATACACATACACACACATTATATATACAGTATGCCCCCCCAAGTTCGCTAGTTTTACCTCATGGTTCTCGGTTATTCGTGGATGACACCCTGGATGTACTCAAGAATGCCTGTGGATAGTTTTGACGCGTCGCATTTTTATGTGTTGGGACAAGGAGCCATTCGCTCTAGAGACAGTAATTTCCTACTTGTATTAAATATGTGTGTGCCTGTGTATAGATATACACACACACACAAACACATAATAAATATTATTGAGAATCACAAATAATCAGAACAATTTATTGTAATGTGATAGTTTCCTCAAGCCTCTATTACAGTACTTATTAATAGAGAACCTACTTTGGAGGGTAGACTCACATTTTAAATTTTTTTTTATTAATGAGAGGATTTTCCATTGTGTGTGTGTGTATGTTTAGACACACACACACACACACACACACACACACACACACACACATACACTACTACAGGTAAAATATATAATTGTCCTAAGGATAAACACATAACGGGAATATACATTTCTTTGTACACAGGTAAACTGTAATCCTCCCAGTAAATAAGATTTTGACATTCGTCACTTTGAGAACCTAAACCTAACTCCCAGTGATTTGGGTTATATATATATATATATATATATATATATATATATATATATATATATATATATATATATATATATATATATATATATAGTTTTTTTTTTGTTGTTGTTCACCTAAATCCTGCCTTCTCGCAATTCACATTTTCCTTGTGGTTAATTGGCATATACCCGATCACGGCACCTCAGTGATTTTATTATATATATATATATATATATATATATATATATATATATATATATATATATATATATATATATATATATATATATATATATATATATATATATATATATATATATATATATTATAAATATATATATAATATATATATATATATATATATATATATATATATATATATATATATATATTGTATATATATATATATATATATATATATATATATATATATATATATATATAGTATATATATATATTTGTATATATATATATATATATATATATATATATATATATATATATATATATATATATATATATATATATATATATATATATATATATATTCTTGTATATATAAATATAGAAAATATATATATATATATAGGTATATATATATATATATAAAGGTATATATATATATACTGTATATATATAAATATATATATATATATATATACTGTACAGTTGGTCCTCACATTACGCTGTTAATGAACCAGAGGGTCCCGCTGAAAGTGAGGAACTACGGAAAGTGAATAAGCAAATACGTAACTGAACGAAGTATTACCA